>NC_073624.1:142629405-142932435 GCF_029407905.1 Bubalus kerabau | reverse complement strand
TGTTAATTTAATTTGCATGTATTTGATTATTAGTGAAACTGATCTCCTTTTATTACAAGTAGCAGACACTGAGGCCCTCCCACATCTCTCAGGATCCGCTTCTACAGCCTCTGGTTGCTTACACCACCACTGAGAGTGTTGCTTTGTTTGCATAGCAGTGGAAAGCTGTGCAGGGCAAGTTGAAAGTGCCAGAGAATTAATACCCCCAGGAGCAACCTCAACCAACTTGAAGAACAAACACCTCAATTTTGCATCTCTTAGATGGGAGAACTCAGGAGAATGTTCCCCATTCCTTCTCAGAGTTCCCCAGTGGGACGGAGCCCCTGTTACCCACAGAAGAAATTGCTTCATAACTTATATTTTGTTGGCATCTTTCTCTTTCCAGTCTCACTTCTCCTCTTCCTCTCAGTGTTTTCTAGGATCATCTCCTGAATTAACTGCTTGAACTTGAATCTTCATCTCAGGGTCTTCTTCTGGACTGGGGAACCCAACCCAGGCAATATGAGCCTTTTCTTCTCTGATTTAGTCAATGATCTGATCATCCATGCATTTTCCCCATTTTGATATTGGAGTTAGAATTGTCTATTCTAAGTATTAAGAAGGAGGGATATTTACAAAGAGCAACCCTGAGAGATCACAATGCAGGAGCTTAATAAATAATTACAGTTACCACTAGATTATCTTAATAAACATGTTAAGGTTTAAAGCATTACAGGTTATTAGCAATAACTATTATGTTCAAAGCAATTATCCTGTCTTTATATGGAGCTAAAGATTTTCTTGGTGATATAAGTGAATTAAAACATAGGAAAAGGGAAAAAACTAGCAAACTATGGTAAGGGGAATATTTTAGCCAAGATGAACTAAATATGTTGATTGAGTTGTATAAGAAAAACTGCATTCAACAATGTAAGTGAAGTGAAGTTGCTCAGTCGTGTCCAACTCTTTGAGATCCCATGGACTGTAGCCTACCATGCTCCTCTGTCCATGGGATTTTCCAGGCAAGAATACTGGAGTGGGTTGCCATTTCCTTCTCCAGGGGATCTTCCCAACCCAGGGATCGAACCTGGGTCTCCCGCATTGTAGTCAGATGCTTTACCATCTGAGCCAAAATGTAAATATGCCCAAAATATATCAGCATCATTTTTAGGGAGAGACTAGGATTTAGTGAGGGAGAAGGCAATGGTACCCCACTCCAGTACTCTTGCCTGGAAAATCCCATGGATGGAGGACCCTGGTGGGCTGCAGTCCATGGGGTTGCTAACAGTCGGACATGACTGAGCGACTTTACTTTCACTTTTCACTTTTATGCATTGGAGAAGTAAATGGCATCCCACTCCAGTGTTCTTGCCTGGAGAATCCCAGGGACGGGGGAGCCTGGTGGGCTACTGTCTATGGGGTCGCACAGAGTCAGACACAACTGAAGCAACTTAGCAGCAGCAGTAGCAGCAGGATTTAATGAGAAGTCTGCTGAGAAGGTTTAGAATGGAGAAACATTTGGGGTTAAATGACATTTTCTAGTATCTAAAATCAATATGTTGTTAATTAAAATACCAATCTCCCAAGAAGACTCTGACAGTAAACAATATTAAACTCAACTGGATCAGAGCCCAGAATGTCAGCCAGACTAGGAGTGCATACAACTAGGCCAGAAACAAAAAACAAAAACAAAAACAAAACAAAAAAACCAAACCAAACAAAAACCTTTAAAAGCAACTAACCATTTGGAATGGGGAAGGGCTAGAGAAAATAAAATTGCCAGTTTTTGCATCCTGCTCTGGGGCCAAGATTGCAAGAAGATCCAACCAGTCCATCCTAAAGGAAATCAGTCCTGAATATTCATTGGAAGGACTGATGCTGAAGCTGAAACTCCAACACTTTGGCCACCTGATGGGAAGAATGGACTCATTTGAAAAGATCCTGATGCAGGGAAAGATTGAAGGTGGGAAGAAAAGGGGACAACAGAGGATGAGATGGTTGGATGGCATCAACAACATGATGGACATGAGTTTGAGTAGGCTTGAGGAGTTGGTGATGGACAGGGAAGCCTGGCATGCTGCAGTCCATGGGGTCGCAAAGAGTCGGACATGACTGAGCAACTGAACTGAATTGAACTGGGGCCAAGAATCAGAATCACTACAACAGAATCTATGTAGAGGCCACTCTTAGGCACACAACTAAAGTGTTTGCAAAGGTAAAACAAGGACTCTCTGGACAACCTAACATGCTTTATATGGACAATGAAAGTTTTTATAGAGGATGCATAGAATACAAATCCACTGCACAAATTTACGTGCCTCTTCAGAACTGTGACTACCTCTGTATTTCATGCTACCTTCAGTTTGGAGAAGGAAATAGCAACCCACTCCAGTACCCTTGCCTGGAAAATCCCATGGACAGAGAAGGCTGGTAGGCTACAGTCCATGGAGTCGCAAAGAGTTGGACACGACTGAGCGACTTCACTTTCTTTCTTTCAGTGGAGTTAAATTTTAAAATGTGTGACTCAGTCATTTTAATGTATTTTATTGGGACAAATTGTAATGTTTTTCTGAACTTATAAAATACATTAAGGTTCTGCATCTACATAATAGCAAAGACCCAGAAGAAATGTAGAAAATTCTGTTCAGATTAAAGTCAGTGCAAATGAGCTTCATATTTGAATGCTTGAAATACAGTAAAAAATAAATGCTACAAAAAAAGAAAAAAGATTAAATGCTTGGGAATTCCCTCTTGGTCCAGGGCTTAGGGGTAGGAGTCAGCACTTTTACTGCCTTGGGCCCAGGTTTGATTCTTGGTAGGGGAAATGAGATTTTCCAAGCTGTTGCATGGTATGGCCAAAAAAAAAAGATAAATGATAAATAATTCATCAGCTCTGTACCAGTGAGATTTGAAGAGCTGAGGAAATTCCCCTGAATATTTCTATCTCAAACTAAAGATTTATTTACTTAACCATATTTATTAGGTGCTCATCGAACCATTATCACAAAATAAAGACAACTTATTACATTGCCAGCCTCCGTATGTGTTTAATTCTCTAATGCAGTCAGCAGCTGTCAGCTAAGTAAGCAAGCACAGAGGTGGCCTTGGGCAAACTCTGTTCCAGCACAACACAGCTTCAAATTAGTCAGAATTAGTCAGAACAGATTTGTTTTCTCTGTGATAACAAACCACCCCCAAATCTCAGCGGATTAACCCAACACAAGTTTATTTCTTGCTCATGACTCATGCTCTATATGAATCAAAAGCTCTGCGCCGCATAGTCCCTGAAGGACTTGAGCAGATAAAAACTCCACCAGCTTGTAGCTGCACTATCTGAAACATGGCCAGAAAGAAGTGGTGGAAGAAGTGGGAGAGACTGAAGACTCCCACATATGTTATTAACACTTCTGCTCCTATTTCATTAGCCAGAATTAATCCCATGGCTCCTTCCATCCACAAGGAACTTGAGAAATGCTGTGTCAGTTGTGCCTGGGAGAGAAAGATTTTTACCCTACACCTCATGATCTGAACTTTGGGTGATTTCCTTGCACAATGTAAGGACCGAAGTAACACTGAAAGGCAAAGCTAAGGATGCATAACAAAAGGCATGAGTAATGGTTCAGAGACCTTAAGCCAAGGTCAAGAGTCAGCAAGGTAGGAGATTCAGAGTTATAAGGAAATGAGGAAGCAAACATCAAAATCCTGAGAATGTCATAAATCTATTTTAGTAGATTTTGTTTTAACACAAAGTAACATTTTTCCCAGGGTATCTTAAATATGTCACTTGATATCTAACATCACCCCATCTACATTTCTCGAAGTATGGTCCTTGGATCATTAGGAACAGTTAAACCTGAAGGGTGTCATAGAAATATAGATTCCTAGGGCCTATCCCAAACCTTATGCATTAAAATTCTGAAGCTATTAGGTTCAGGAATCTGCTTTAAACAAGTATCCACAAGGTAATTCTAATGCATTCTAAACTTTGGGAATCTCTGTTTTAGACTTTTGCCAGGATCCAGAGCAGGTCTGAGATTTGGGTTAGGTTTGAGCCTTGGGAAAGAGGAGAGTGAAAAAGTTGGCTTAAAGCTCAACATTCAGAAAACTAAGATTATGGCAACTGGTCCCATCACTTCGTGGCAAATAGATGGGGAAACAGTGGAAACAGTGTCAGACTTTATTTTTGGGAGCTCCAAAATCACTGCAGATGGTGACTGCAGCCATGAAATTAAAAGATGCTTACTCCTTGAAAGGAAAGTTTTGACCAACCTAGATAGCATATTCAAAAGCAGAGACATTACTTTGCCAACAAAGGTTCGTCTAGTCAAGGCTATGGTTTTTCCAGTGGTCATGTATGGATGCGAAAGTTGGACTGTGAAGAAAGCTGAGTGCCGAAGAATTGATGCTTTTGAACTGTGGTGTTGGAGAAGACTCTTGAGAGTCCCTTGGACTGTAAGGAGATTCAACCAGTCCATTCTGAAGGAGATCAGCCCTGGGATGTCTTTGGAAGGAATGATGCTAAAGCTGAAACTCCAGTACTTTGGCCACCTCATGCGAAGAGTTGACTCATTGGAAAAGACTCTGATGCTGGGAGGGATTGGGGGCAGGAAGAGAAGGGTACGACAGAGGTTGAGATGGCTGGATGGCATCACCGACTCGATGGACGTGAGTTTGAGTAAACTCTGGGAGTGGTGATGGACAGGGAGGTCTGGCGTGCTGCGATTCATGGGGTCGCAAAGAGTCGGACACGATTGAGCGACTGAACTGAACTGAGCCCTGGGAGAATGCCTCTTCTTGTTGAAGTTACTCTAATTACTCTACTAGGGTGGAGTCTGCCCTAGAACCAGAAGGTTTTTAGTAAGGTCAAGACTGTGCATTCAAGCTAAATGGCAACCTTCATGGGTAAGGAAAATTGAGGAGCATGGAAAATAGATTGATTTTGAGTTGCTGATGAATTTGGTTTGAGAAAGACTGGTTCAACACAGAGCAGTTTCAAGGACAAAAAGAACTTGTAGGTATGTTTGCCAACAGATTGATGATGGTGGGAATGGTGAAGAACCCAGAGATTCTGTTCTTACGGTTTCGTAATGGTAGGTAAAACAGATGACAGCCTTGGGATTTCCAAGCACGTGCTACAAGATCTGTTTTTTAAACAGTCTGTACTGAACAGGTGGTGGAGAGCTGATGAATCCTGAACCCTCTTTGCTGAGAATGGAGGAGTAGATGCAAGATGCTGTTATTAGAAACTGTGAGATGATAGAAAAAAAATGTATATATATATTTATATATAGGTCTCTGTTCCTGATTACTGACACAGGAACCTAAATCTCTTGTAATTTCCTAAGTGACAAAAGCACTAGGAGTCTCTTTTGTTCAAATATTTGATCTGTGATCCTGGTTCCTAACACAAAGTTCCTGTATCCCTTGAAATTTCCTGGTGGACAGCAGTGTCCTTTGTTCTAAAAAGGCGATTCTTGGCAGGCTCCTGAATAGAGACCAATCACCAGAAAGACCAAGCCATGATTAGAAGCTTTGAATTTTCAACCCAACTCCCCATTCACAAGAAAGGGGAGAGGGAGAGAAAATGGAGTTAATGATCTATCATGCCTACATGAAGAAACCTTCATAAAAATCCCCAAAGTACAGGGTTTGGACAGCTGGTGAACACATGAAGATGCTGGAAGAATGGTGTACCTGGAGTGAGCATAAAAGCTCCGAGACCCTTCCTGCTCACCTTGCCCTATGCATTTCTTACTTCTGGGTGTTCATCTGTATCCTTTATCAAATCCTTTTATAATAAACTGGCTTAATTGTTTTCCTGAATTCTATGAGCCCTGTAGCAAATCAGTTAAACCCAACAAAGAGGTTGTGGGAATCTCCAACTTAGAGCCAATTGGTTAGAAGCACAGGTGACAACCAAAACAAACTGGCATTTCAGGTGTAGGGAAAGTGTGAGTTGCTCAGTGGTGTCCAGCCCTTTGTGACCCCATGGACGGCAGCCCACCAGGCTCTTCAGTCCATGGGAGTTCTCAGGCAAGAATACTGGAGTGGGTTGCCATTCCCTTCTGGGGGCAATTAAGGACTGAACTCTGAACCAGTAGGATCTGACAGTATCTTCATGTAGATGGTGTTAAAATTGAATTCAATTGTAGGACACCTATCTGATTTTGTGCTTTGTGATAATAAAATTGTTTGGTGTGGGGAGAAAACCCCGCACATCTGGTGTCAGAAGTGGTGTGAGTATGGTTAGCAGTGTGAGAGTAAAGGAGAAGCATAGAAGACTTGGGTTTTTCCTAACACGGAAACTTTCCCTAAAGAGAAAAATCCACACCTGGTAATTATAAAATAGAGCTACTTACACACTTCATGAGAGGGATAATTGCAAGCAAAATGAACACACTGGAAAGCTTCAAAACTTCCACAACCTAAAATTAATAGTAAATCATGGGGTTAAAATTCACTGCTCTGAAATACAGAGAGGAAATTCTAGTATCCAAGAGCACAGTGGCTCTTGGTAAAGAAGAGAATGGTGTACCAAATGCCAACATACAATGTTCCTCAAGGTAATCAGTATTAGAAGCTAATGATATGCACCTCTCCCAAGTCTCAGTGGCTTAGTAATAAAATTTTCTATTTTTTTCAATTCTAATACTATCTACCTGAAGATAGTGTCAGATCTTACTGGTTCAGGGCTCAGTCCTCAATTGCCCCCAGAAGGGAATGTACTTTGATTGAAGTACAATTGACAAAATTGTAAGATATTTAAAGCATATGTCATGATGATTTGACATACCATCCTTCACATTGTGAAAGTATTCCCACAATCTATAATAGTAAAAAATTTCTTTCTTACATCCCTGCCCAGTACAATACAGATTGGGCAGCTCTCCTTGGAGGCTGTCTTCCAGACAGGGTCTCAAAACCTAGGATACTTCTGCATTTTGGCTCTGCTGTTTCCTATTGCCTCCATGGACTCCTCTGCTGGACCATCTACTCAACCATTAAGTAAAGAGAGAAAGCAAGGAGAGTCAACCAGGATGTTTTAAAGATAAGTCTGAAAGAACTGTATGTTTGCTTTCCTTCACTTTCCATTGGCCAGGATCTAGTCAAAAAAACCCAACTCAACTGCAAGCAGAACTGGGGCATGAGTCTTCTTATTTATCCAGGAAGGGGAAAGGAGGCTGGTGAGCATCCGGCCAATTTCTGCCACTCAACAACTACTAATCCAGAATCTGCTTCTATCTTAATTAAAATCATACAACTTCCTAAAGTTTTTAAAGCATGTTTTACAGTGTAGTTCCTAAGATATTTTATTTAAAACCTCAGTAAATGCTTGAATGTTCTTATTGGATTAGCTAAGATTCTCAGTAAAACTTTTTTTGAAATACAGGGCTCTCTGGTAGTGTGTGAATTAAAAAATAAATATTCAAAGTTCAGGTTGGCTAAGTTAACCATTTGACCCTAGAGTTTGGAGGGTAGCTAAGCCCTCATTCTTATGATATGACTTGTGTGAGTCTATTTTTGAAAAAGCTATCTGATAGAGAACAACATGAAGAATGTTTGGGCTTTAAATTCCAAATATTATTTATGAACTTCTGACATTTATAATCCCAGGTCCATTCTAACACTGTATGTCTCCACACATTTATGGCAGACCCAGTAGAAAATCTATTAACAGCTGGTTTTGAACATTTCTGAGGTATCCCCTCCACATACATATACATTCTCATTGTGCTTTTTCTTCACATTCTAATTTTCAATCCGAGAATCATTTGCATCTTGTTTAGCTGCCAACATTTCCTATATATATTCCAGAGAGAGAAATTTCAACCCAAGATTCACCATTAATTTTTGTGAGTTGTGAATGTTTCAAAACTTTCTGGTAAATCCATTTTGTTTTCAAATCTCTCCCTCCCTTTTCCTCCTCCCTCCTGTAGACTATGTAACAGCCCTGTTCTATAATTACCCAGCAAGTAATCTTCTCTTTATTAAAAAAAATTTTCCAATAGTTATGACAGCATTTTAGAGATTATATTACAGGAGGCAATCTAAATATGAAACAGATGAATAAGTATATCTTGGGCAAAATAACTTACAGATATGAGAAAGAAAATTAGAGGATGCATATGTTTGTGGTTGAGAAAGCATGTCTGTCCAAATGTATGGGAGAGGTTGGTATGAAGAAAGAATGGCTATACAGAAGGGTTTTGTCTGGTTGTTACATAAGCAACTGAGAATTCTGGGATGACCCTCAACCTCTTCGGCTGACAAATTATCCCTGACTAGATGATTGGAACTGGAAACAATTGATGCCAGGTGGGTGAAAGAGAAAGTTGATTTCATTTATTTTACCACCTCATTTATTTAGGGCAGGAGGCAAGAGAGACCAAAAAAAAAAAAAGGATCAGCATCAAATGAACATCATTTTTCATTTGTTTGCAAAGCTGTATGTGGATATTGGCATTGAAAACATCTCAAAATATAAGAACGAGCAGCCTTTACACACAAAATTAATGTTAACCACAGATTAGAACCACTGTAGAACGCATTCATATTGCTATATTTCAAATAACAAGCAGAAAGAACAACTGCACGTAGAAAAAAATGGTTATGGAGGACACCAATCATAAGGTCTTATATTACAGTGAAGAACAGTTGTTAATTATAAAGCTGTAACAGTCTTTCAAATAACATAACAGTCTTTCATATAAAGCATCTTTTCTTTCCCTCTGGTCTTTCATTTTACATTTTCATCTAACTCATTGTATTAATAATTATTTAAAATCAGATTTTTCTCCTAAAATAGGCTCCCTTTATGCATCATCTTTATGCAGTGGCAGAGCCTTCCTAGGCTGGAAGGGCTGCCGACGAGTCATAATGTGGACCTTAACATCTGACCACTTTTGGAGGGTAACCAAATCAAGACAGAAAATCTAATCTTACCAAAGACCACATAGGAATTTCTTGGCAAAGTCAGATGAGAAAACAGGGTTCATGAACTCTAAGGGCTGACATTTTTAACCACTGTCTTTACTTCTTGTTTGGGGAACCTCTTTTGAGTTAAAAAAGAAATGTAGAAAATTCTGGAATTGTTCTTGATTTTTCCATGATCAGAGTAATGGAGTGGTGGAAAGAGATCTGTACTAGAGTCAGAGACTCAAGACTCTCAAAAAAGGAAAACTTTATATAATGGGACATTTACATGAATCCTTTTACCCAATCACTCAGCTTCAAGAATCTTTAAATCATAACCTATCTTATTTCAACTACATCCCACTGAATTCCTTCCTTCCATATAATTTTGAAGCAAATTCCAGACATCATACCATTTCATCCATAAATATTTCAGTATGTATCTCTAAAAGATGTGTCTTTAAAAAAAACATAACTGAAATAACATTATCACACCTAACACATGCATACATGCTTACTCAGTCATGTCCGATTCTTTGTGACCCTATGGACTGTAGCCTGCCAAGCTCCTCTGTCCTTGGGATTCTCCAGGCAAGAATATTGGAGTAGATTGCCATTTCCTTCTCTAATACTGGAAGCATTTGATAATAATTATTTAATACTATCAAATATACAGTGTTCAACATTCCAACTGCTCATAATAATTTTCAATAGTTTGTTTGAATCAAGATCCATATAGATTTCACTCATTATAATTCACTACATGTTTCTTAGGTCTTTTAAATTTTTTTTCTAGGCTTTCCCTCTATCTCCTTTGTCTCCCATGGGTTTATAATTTATTTGTTGAAGAAACCAAGTCATTTGTCCTGTAGACGCAGATTGAATTTTGTTTATTGTAACCCTATGGTGTTGTTTAAAATATTCTTCCATTCTCTGTTTATAAATTGATAGTTGAGTCTAAAGTGAAGTGAAGTCACTCAGTTGTGTGTGACTCTTTGCGACCCCAAGGACTGTAGCATACTACGCTCCTCCGTCCATGGGACTTTCCAGACAAGAGTACTGGAGTGGGTTGCCATTTCCTTCTCCAGAGGATCTTCCTGACCCAGGGATCGAACCCAGGTCTCCCACACTGTAGGCAGACACTTTACCGTCTGAGCCACCAGGGAAGTTGAGTCTAACAGGTTTAAAAATTATTCAGATTAGACTGCCTTTGGCAAGGGGTTTTGATGAATGGGATGTATTTCCCTTAGGAGACACTAATGTCTGTTTATCTCTTGTTTTATCATGCAAGTAGGTATTGGTGATCAATAAGTAGATTCATTAAATCATTAAGGATTGCATAATGATAATATTATAATTCTATTGGTCCTTCATTTATTAGCCAAAATAAAAAAATTTCCCTCATTTACTATATAGATTCCCAGAAGTGGGAATAAAGCAGAGGCAGGACAAATGCTTAATTCTTTCTTTCTATTACTGGTTTTTAAAATAATGAATTGGTTGCTAGTAATAGTTGTTATAGGGGCTTGCCAGGTGGTGCTAGTGGTAAAGAACCTGCCTGCTAATGCAGGAGACTTAAGAGCTCAGAAAAACCTTGTCTGTTTGGATAGGTGAATTTACGATTCACCACCATATAGCACTGAAGTCCTGCTAATGGGATGAGGTAACTGAAGAAGGGCAGAATAAGAAGAGACGTGGCACTAAGATGAATCTACCACTGTATTCCTGCAAAGAAAGTGAAATCTACAAGGGACACTGAGAAGGAACAGAGAAGTATGAAATAACATGGAACCAACTGATGAGAGAGTTGCTGAATACACAGAGAGGTCTAGGAAAGCATCAACTAAAAAATAGCCAACCCCTACCCCCAACCCTGCCTCCACGTTGACCCAGAGCACCAGCTTTGGGTGCCCTGCTTCACGCATTGAACTTGCACTGGTCATCTATTTTATATATGGTAATGTATGTGTGTCATTGCTATTCTCTCCAATCATTCCACCCTCGCCTTCTCCCACTGAGTCTGTTCTTTACATTTGTGTCTCCTTTGCTGCCCTGCACGTAGGATCTTCTGTACTGTCTTTATAAATTCCATGCTATGCTATGCTATGCTAAGTCACTTCAGTTGTGTTCGTCTCTGTGTGACCCCATAGATGGCAGCCCACCAGGCTCCCCTGTCCCTGGGATTCTCCAGGCAAGAACATTGGAATGGGTTGCCATTTCCTTCTCCAGTGCATGAAAGTGAAAAGTGAAAGTGAAGTCGCTCAGTCATGTCCGACTCTTTGTGACCCCATGGACTGCAGCCTACCAGGCTCCTCTGTCCATGGGATTTTCCAGGCAAGAGTACTGGAGTGGGGTGCTATTGCCTTCTCTGATAAATTCCATATACAGTATTTGTATTTTTCTTTCTAACTTACTCCACTATGTATAATAGGCTCCAGGTTCATCTATCTCATTAGAACTGACTCAAATGCATTCTTTTTTTTACAGCTGAGTAATATTCCATTTGTGTGTATGTACCACAACTTCCTTATCCATTCATCTGCCAATGGGCATCTGGGTTACTTCCATGTCTTAGCTACTGTAAATAGTGCTGCAATGAATATTGGGGGTTCATGCATCTCTGTCAATTCTGGTTTCCTTGGGGTGTATGCCCAGCAATGGGATTGCTGGGTCATATGGCAGTTCTATTCCCAGTTTTTTAAGGAATCTCCACATTGTTCTCCATAGTAGCTGTACTAGTTTGCATTTCCACCAACAGTATAAGAGGGTTTCCTTTTCTCCACACCTGCTCCAACATGTATTGTTTGTAGACTTTTTGAAGTTGGTCATTCTGACTGGTGTGAGATGATACCTCATTGTGGTTTTGATTTGCATTTCTCTGATAATGAGTGATGTTGAACATCTTCTCATGTGTTTATTAGCCATCTGTATGTCTTCTTTGGAGAAATGTCTGTTTAGGTCTTTTGCCCACGTTTTTAATGGGTTGTTCACTTTTCTGGTGTTGAGCTGCATGAGATGCTTGTGTACCTTGAAGAATAATTCTTTGTAGTTGTTTCATTTGCTATTATTTTCTCCCATTCTGAGGGCTGTCTTTTCACCCTGCTTACACGTGTATACCTATGGCCAATTTGTGTTGATGTATGGCAAAAACCATCACAATATTGTAAAGTAATTATCCTCCAATTAAAATAATTAATTTTTTAAAAAGTAGCCACTGGGATTTTCAACTAGGCAGTCACTAGGGATCTTATCAAAGTCTTTTTCAGTGGATTGGTGAGGATAGGAACTACCTTTCAGTGGATGTAGAGTGAATAACAGGTGGGAAAATTGAGACAGAAAGAAAGCTACTCTTTTCAAAAAGTTTGCTAGGGTCTGTAAGCATGAAAACTCATTATTATAATAAATTATTTCTCGTATGTAACATAAAATTAACCAACCAATAAATATTAATTGTGAACTTATTATGCATATGCCATTGTGCCAAAAACTACTAGGGTAAAAAAGACATTCGTGACATAGTCCTTGCTTTGAAGGATACAACTGCCAAAAAGAAAGTATGCAAATTTATAAAAGCATGTTTAAAAAGCAAGCTCTTCAGAAACACTAAGAAATCAGAATAAATAAGAATTTTAAAAATATATTGGCCTTTGTTGTCCCTTTAAAATTGTACAGATCCTCATGCATGATTCTAAAAAACAAGAAAAATATATGTTGTTTAAAAAATAAATATAAAATACATCTGATGCATGAAACAAAAACAATTCTCTGAGTCAATATACTTAGATTTCCTTTGAATAGAAGTACAGCACAAGATTCTTGTATCTATTCATTAAAAGATCAGGTTCAGTTCCCCTGAATATAGAAAAGATAATCACATTATCTCACCTGCCACAAGCAGGCTAATCCATGTATATGAATTCAGTACAGTGTCTGTGAAGTATTATAATAAGCAAATTCATTATTAGCAGTCAAACAAAATCAGCAGTGGCTGTCGTCGTTACAACTTTCAATGAGAAGACCACCTCCTCAGCCTTTTTTCCCCCTTCCACTGACCTTCAATGAAGACTTTTCACATTTAACAAAAATACCCTTGTAGTTCCAGAAGTGGTTTTTCACCATCCTGCTTTTGATCAGCTTTCTAATCAGAGCTTACTTCAGATTCAAGTGGAGGAAAAAACTGACCCTGAAAAAGACCACTGGATTACAGGAGTGCTCCCCCTCAGCAGCACCCTGAATGCAGAAGAAATCTTTTTCCTGCCTCTCATGGGAACACTTTGAAATCCAGGAGCCATGTCTCAATACAGGCACATAAGAATGAAATGATGGGCAGCACAGAGCCTATATATATACATACATATACATATATACACACACATACATAATATATGGAGAGGGGCATGGCAACCCACCCCAGTCTTCTTGCCTGGAGAATTCCACCAACTGAGGAGCCTGGCAGGTTATAGTCCATGGAGTCGCAAAGAGTCAGACACAACTGAGCGACTAAGCACAGCACAGCACATCAATATAGGAAGAGTCAGAACTGGATGGCATCGCCTCCTTCTTTAAGAAGGGGATTTTTTTTTTTTTAAGATTTTCATTAATCAATTATTAATTAATTTTATTTTCGACTGTGCTGGGTCTTCGTTGCGGGATATGGGCTTTCTCTAGTTGCTGAGAGTGGGAGCTACTCTTTGCTGCAGTGTGTGGGCTCTAGGCTTGCAGGCGTCAGTAGCTGAAGCACGCAGCCTCAGTAGCTGTGGCACACAGGCTTAGTTGCCCCTTGGCATGTGGAATCTTCCCAGAGCAGGAATCGAAACTGCATCCCTTTCATTGGCAGGTGGATTCTTAGCCACTGGACCACCAGTGAAGTCCAAGGAGGTGATGTTTTGATTTACATTTAACTCTGGAATCCACAGTAAGGTTGCAAATAAGAGGTCAAGGATGAAAAGCAGCAGCAGGACTTACGCAACGCTGGTTACACCTGTCTTTTCCTTTCCTTCCTGAGACTCCGTCCTGGCCTTGAGTTTTATAGGGTGGATATAATGGATACTGCCCCGTGCTTGAGTGCTGCGGCTCCCACTGAGAGGGTTCTCTATGTGTTCTGGCAGGTGGTTCACGGTTGAAGGAGGGTTAGAGAAGCCTTTTCCTCATTTCCCACTCCTTAGGGGAAAAAAAGAGGCCTCAGTGGATGGTTCTGAGATTGGCCTCTACCAGTGGCCCAGGGCCAGTGGCTCTGCACACAGAGAGTGGGTCAACTTGGGCAGCAAGGTAGGGCCTAAATAAGCCTTTCAAATGTATTGGTGCAAAGAATTGCAGATTCATCTGTGCATTATATAATAACCTTCTTTCCTCCAGTGCTTGAGACCAGATGGCGATGTAAATAAATAAATTACAACCAAAACTGTTCCAATGTTATGACTGTAGAATTTGAGATAATTCCTTTAATCAGCCATCCAAAGAGTTGAGTCTCCTTTGCGTCCTGATCTAGAACTAGCTATCTTTCATCATGACTTTCAGAGTCCTTTGGTGGTAAGAGATTTTCAGTATTAGTGAATATAAATTTAAGTTTTATTACTGAATTTTCTGGAGAGAAGTTAACAAAAACCTCTGAGTCCCATTTATTTCACTGTGGAAATAAACGCTGACATTTAAGAATTGTTGAAGAATCTGGGAGAAAAATATAAAGTTATATTATTGTTTTAGTTTTAAAATAGAGATTTCAAAATAAGACAGCTTATTAGAATTCAAAAGGGAACTTCAAAACTCAAATCCCAAATCCACAACTTCTTTTTTTCATACAGCCAAATGCTCATCTTCCTTTCACCTTATAATATATCAAGTACTTAGATAGGGAGCAGTTCTACTTCTATAATTATTAAGGATTCAAAGATGAATATAGCCATAAAAAACTATAACGACTAACTTAAGATTGCTGATGAAAATCTTCTGTGAGTTCAAATGATACTATTAGAATAAGGAAATATTATTTTTGAATTAACAATTGATTGTCCATTAAACCATTGTATTACTGAATTAGCTGGCTCTTGACAAAGCAGTTGAGCAATGATCAGATAATGTAGTGCAGCAAACAATGATTTATTCTAGATCAGCAGTTGTAAATTCCAGCTATACATTAAAATCATGGAGAAGGGGGCATTTAAAAAATATTGACACTGAGGCCCTACCCCAGAGATTCTGATATAATTGGTCTATTGAGGCTCTAAGGTCATGTTTTTTTCAAAAGTATTCCTACCCCTCATTCCATATCCAGGTATTTCCAGTATGCAATCAGGTTAAAAACTCCTGATCTAGGTTACTTATCTAGATGTATGATACTGCACTATTTATAACTGATATGAGCAATAAAGAGTGATGGGTACATTTGTAAAATATTTCCTTTATGATAATTTATTCTAAATTACTATTCTCTGAAATTATTGGTTTAGAAAATTACAATTACTTAGCAAAGGTAAAATAACATCGGCATAGTGTTTACAACAAGTAAGAAATATAGGTATTTGTATGGATGAGATATAACAAAGCCACAAATTGACCTTTTTATTTTTCACTGAAGGTGTTTGTAAATGCCTTGGAATGAAATAGAATTTTTCTATCCAGATACCTCATTAAGAATCAAAGTTAGGTGACTTTTCAAGGCTCATCCCATTTAGGATATGTGTGTGCTTCTTGCTCAATCGTATCCAACTGTTTGCAACCCCATAGCCTGTAGCCCATGTGAACGTTCAAGATAGTGCCGGTTACAACACATGTCCCTAGATTCTCATCCTAATGTTCTTCCTGATATTTCCTTGATTTATTTTTTAGGAATTTTTTAAACATTACTTTTCAGTTCAGTTCAGTTCAGTCGCTCAGTCTTTTGGGGACTAATAAAATAAACCACAACTTCTTACTAAAAATGTAAATAAACATTAGAGGGAGTTTATAGAATATTTTTGAAGACTGTGAACTCCTAAATCAGATAAACCACAGCCAAAGCCTGACTTTAACATTCACCAGCCAAGAGACCTAAACATTTCTGCACCTCAGCTTCCTTATCAGGAAATTATAGACATTATAATATAATAGCATGAGGTAGAAAACGAGTCAAGGCAAATTTCTCTCCTGCTCACATGGCATTAGTTGTTTTCCAACACTAAGACCTAAGGAAAGGAGGGTAAATCCATACTTTTTTGTTAAATGTGTTAACAAAAGTCAAACCATATACATGTCTAATGATATATATGAAAATTATATAATGGCAAAATAAAATCCAGTTAAAAAATGGGCATAGGACCCGAGTGGACACTTTTTTAGATAAGACAGGCAAATGACCAACAGGTACATGAAAAAGTGCTCAGCATCACTAATCATGAGGGAAATTAAAATTAAAACCATAATAAAATATCACCTCACATCTGTCAGAATGGCTATTGTCAAAAAGACAAAGAGGTAACGAATACTAAAGAGAATGTGGAGAAAAGGAAACCCTGGTGCATGCAGGAATGCAAACTGGTGCAGCCACTATGGAAAACAGCATGAAAGTTCCTAAAAAAATAAAAAATAGAAATATCATTTGATTCAACAATCTTTCTTTTGGGTGTATGTCCAAATAAGATGAAATTATTATCTCAAAAAAATATCTACGCTCATGTGTTAATTGCAACAGTATTTACAACAACCAAGACATGAAAACAACCTATGTGATGGATGAATGGATAAAGAAAATGTGATCTGTATAGACAATGGGATATTGTGCTTAGTCACTCAGTCGTGTCTGACTCTTTGTGACCCCCACGGACTGTGGCCCTCTAACTCCGCTATCCATGGGGATTCTCCAGGCAAGAAAACTGGAGTGAATTGCCATTTCCTTCTCCAATGGGATATTATTCAGCTATAAAAAAGAAGACAATCCTGCCATTTGCAACAACACAGATGGAACTTGAGGGCACTACACAACCTGAAATAAGTCAGAAAAAGACAAGTACTGTATGATCTCACTTATACATGGATTCAAAGCATCAAACTCAAAAACAGAGTAGACTCGTGGTTCCCCGAGGCTGATGGTTGGGGAAAATAGGGAAATGTTCGTCAAAGGGTGAAACTTCATGTTTGAACAATTTCCAGGGATCTGATGTATAGAATGACTATAGTTAAAAATATGTGCCATATATTTGAAAACTGCTTTGAGAGTAGAACTTTGATGTTCTCACCATAGTTCTATATAGTTCTCACATATAGAACTATATAGGTCTATATCAGTTCAGTTCAGTTCAGTCGCTCAGTCGTGTCTGACTCTTTGCGACCCCATGAATCGCAGCACGCCAGGCCTCCCTGTCCATCACCAACTCCCGGAGTTCACCCAGACTCACGTCCATCAAGTTAGTGATGCCCTCCAGCCATCTCATCCTCTGTCGTCCCCTTCTCCTCCTGCCTCCAATCCCTCCCAGCATCAGAGTCTTTTCCAATGAGTCAACTCTTCGCATGAAGTGGCCAAAGTACTGGAGTTTCAGTTTTAGCATCATTCCTTCCAAAGATATCCCAGGGCTGATCTCCTTCAGAATGGACTGGTTGGATCTCCTTGCAGTCCAAGGGACTCTCAAGAGTCTTCTCCAACACCACAGTTCAAAAGCATCAATTCTTCGGTGCTCAGCCTTCTTCACAGTCCAACTCTCACATCCATACATGACCACAGGAAAAACCATAGCCTTGACTAGATAGGTCTCACTATAGAACTATAATTCTCACTATAACTACAGCAAAATGTTTGTGAGGTAAAGGATGGGTTAACTAACCTTACTGTGATAAACATTTCCCAATATATATGTGTATTTTACTCATCACTTTAAGCTAACACAATGTTTTAGGTCAATTATATTTCAATAAGGCTAGGGAAAAAACAATGGAGAAGGCAATGGCACCCCACTCCAGTACTCTTGCCTGGAAAATCCCATGGACGGAGGAGTCTGGTAGGCTGCAGTCCATGAGGTCGCTGAGGGTCAGACACGACTGAGCGACTTCACTTTTGATTTTTCACTTTCATGTATTGGAGAAGGAAATGGCAACCCACTCCAGTATTCTTGCCTGGAGAATCCCAGGGACAGGGGAGCCTGGTGGGCTGCCATCTGTGGGGTCACACAGAGTCGGACATGACTGAAGTGACTTAGCAGCAGCAGCAGGGAAAAAACAAACAACAAAGTTCTATATAATGGCCCATTCTCTACATTTGATCTTTCACATGCATTTCAAGGCTAGCATGCTATAATAGTGTATTATATAAGATAATATATGTGAATCATATGGAGCAATGCCTAGCATATGTTATGTATTCAACATAGAGTACTAGTTGCAACGATTATACATTACTTAATGTTGCTCAGTGAAGCAGATGGAATGAAAGTTTTTTGCTTGGAGAGGAATTGTTAGTTGTGTTTGGATCCTAAATAGTTTGTATTATGTGGAACACTCTTCCATGGAGTTCAAACCACTTCATGTGGATAATGAGTAATATATATATATTGGCCATGAGGCATGTGGAATCTTAGTTCTCAACCAAGGATGGAGCCCATGCCCCATGCAGTGGAAGCTCGGAGTCTTAACCACTGGACCACCAGGGAAGGCCACATAATTATTAATATTACAAATCAATCAGGCAGTCAGCATGTATGTGTGCAACATTGCCATGGAAGAGGACAACATCTTAAGCCTTAAAAAATTTATAACTTAGGGAAGAGGAAGGGAAAGATGAGCCCTGCCAGTCAACGGATGTACCAGGCTGATCAACTTGTTGAATTTGTATTTGACATTTGTCTCCTCCACGTTACCCACTCTATTTTTCAGAGATGAACTAGGCAGCATTTGAAGAATTCAGAGAAATCGTATCTACAGGTGTATTTGACATATCAGCTCCGTTTTTACTGTATCTCTGCAGAAGAGAAATTGATTTAACCAAGAAAAAGAAATATTTTGATGCTCTTACCCATCAAATAAACTGAATTTCTGCCAAATGAGTGTGCTCATGGGCCAAGGGTGAGCATTACAATCAGGAAATCAGCAAAGGACAAAACACCAGGCTTATTTTATAGGCTTTGTGTTTGATTAATTAGCACTGTCAGAGATTTAAAGAATTTTAAAAATTGGATTAAAATGATGTCATCTACTTATAGAAAAAATTACACTAAAACATAGCTGGAGTAATATCAAGGTTACAGATGACAAAAGAGATATTCCAACCTAAAAAAGAAAATTCATCATATTAATCTTTCATAATTACCTTCCTTTTGTGATCAAAGTTTGAAGCTATTCTATTTCGTGTTTGTGACATTTTTCTGCAAGTGATTATAACTGCCTACAACTTCATTTGAGGAAGATGAAACTTTAAAATAAAACAGTGACTTTGGGGGACTTCCCTGGTGGTCTGGTGATTAAGAATCTGCCTTCCAAAAAAAAAAAAAAAGAATCTGCCTTCCAATGCAGGAGACAAAGGTTTGATCCCTGGCCGTGGAGCGCCGCAAAATAGAGAAGGCTGCATGCCACATGGATGACACTGCACAGCAAAAAAAAAAAAAAAGTAACTTTGCTGTTGCTAAGTTGCTTCAGTCGTGTCCGACTCTGCGCGACCCCATAAACGGCAGCCCACCAGGCTCTGCCGTCCCTGGGATTCTCCAGGCAAGAACACTGGAGTGGGTTGCCATTTCCTTCTCCAATGCATGAAAGTGAAAAGTCAAAGTGAAGTCGCTCAGTCGTGTCCGACTCTTAGCGACCTCATGGACTGCAGCCTACCAGGCTCCTCCGTCCATGGGATTTTCCAGGCAAGAGTACTGGAGTGGGGTGCCATTGCCTTCTCCGAAAAGTAACTTTACTGTGTTCATTAATTCATTTAACAAATATTGATTGCAAGCCTACTATAAGCTGCACTATGCTATGAAAAGTAATATAGGGTCTTTACCCTCACAGACCTCCCAATCCAGTAGGGGGAAAGGGACAATAAACAAGTCAAAAACCTAATAAAAACAGATTATTAATGAAGTACAGCGAAGAAAGTACTTATGGACTGTGAGAGGGAATAATGGGAGGATCTTCTGCAGGTGGGGGAATTGGGGAAGTACCTTTTGAAAATGTAATACCTGAACTGAAACCCAAGGGATGAACAGCAAATCTCACTGAAACTCAGGAAAAGATTTATGCAGACAGAACTACACACACAAAGATCCTAATGCAGAATAAAGCTCTAGTAACTGACAGAAGGGCAGATGAATAGCATGAAGACGTAAGGGAGACAATGGCACGAGAGTGAGGAACAGTTGAGTTATGTCACTTCTAGAGCTGTTGGCTGTGGAAGGCATGTGAATTTTTTTTTCTGATGACAGATGAGAGGTGTTTAGCAGAAGATGACACTTTCTAAGCTATGTTTATTGTGTGTATTCATATACTTGATTTCATATTTTTTAAGAAAAAAATGTTTATATTTTTTACTGTGCCTAGTCTCAGTTGCAGCACAAGGGATCTTGTTCCCTGACCAGGGATCAAACCCAGGCCCCCTGCACTGACAGCTCAGAGTCTTAGCCACTGGACCACCAGGGAAGTCCCATTGATTTCATCTTTTACTAAGAAAAATCTAGGTTTCCTACAATAAGTGTAAGATATCAGAGCATTATCAACATTAGTATGAATCACATGTAAATAATATTTCTTTCTTGGCTTGATTTAATCCGTAACAGCATGTGGAATCCCAAAGTCAGGCAGATGCTGTGCTACTGAAGGAGAATAGAGATGTAGCACAGACGCTTCCACTAGACCGATCTAGGAAAAAGGCATTTGGACCTAGGTCTTTTCCAGACTGCCCTGGAAATGAACATGTAGACTGAGGTGACATCATTAAAGCATGTTGCCATATCGGAAAGCCACGCCATGGCTCCAAACCTTATGAAGTCACTCTTCCAAAGATCTTTCATTACTGGGATAGAAGGCTGTAGAGTCACAGAAACATATTATCTGAGAGTTAGAAAGAAACCTAGAACAGTGTTTTTCAAACAAAGATCACCCTGAGATCTTGTTAAAATGAAGATTTTGATTAAAGTGGGGCATGAAAGTTTGCATTTCCAATAAGCCCTCAAATAGACCTTTATACTCTGAGTAGAAAATCAAGTTAGTGTGTTCAGCTTCTCTTTATCCCATCCCCTTTATAGTCCAACCTGGAGTCCTCTAAGTTAAGCTGGATCTCCTTGGGGATCTCACCAGGGAATAACCCACTGTATCAAACATATTGAGCATGTAGTGGGTGATTACTAGGTTTTTTGATGAATAGATCAATGAACAGGTGAGAAGATTATGAACATGTATTAAGAAACATTGTATCAGCCGCGGATGAAAACCTTCCACTCTCAGGATTATCAACCAACAAAGCATTTTTTGGACAGTTTTGACCATTATAAATTCCTTATCTATATGGAATCAGCATCTATCTCTCTATGATTGAGATTATTAGTCCTAGATTTGGCCCCTGGGGAAACACACAGCAACCTTCTCTTTTTGACACAATTGGGACTGGTAGTTGCATTCAGTTCAGTTCAGTTCAGTCGCTCAGTCGTGTCCAACTCTTTGCGACCCCATGAATTGCAGCACGCCAGGCCTCCCTGTCCATCACCAACTCCCGGAATTCACTCAAACTCACGTCCATTGAGTCAGTGATGCCATCCAGCCATCTCATCCTCTGTAGTTAACAAAAAAATCATTTGGGGACTTCCCTGGTGGTCCAGTGGTTAAGACTGGATTCAGGTTCAATTCCTAGTTGGGGAACTAAGATTCAACATGTTGTACAGCATGATCAAAGAAATCAATAAAAAAAGTCATTTGAAGCAAGAGGTCAAGTTTTGAAAACATACATACATTAAACATTTTAACTTAAAACATACACATTGACATTCATCAACCAATCTTCTGAGCAAATGCAAGGCTGGGGACATGGATCCTTTGATGATCTTTACCAGTATATGTTGTCTGTCAGCATAAACCACACCTGTAATAAACACACCATACACATGTGAAACCGTGCTGGAATGAGCGGAAAGTACACTGAGGGGGAGAAATAAAAAGCTGGCTTGGACTAGTCTGCAATAATATGGCTCACTCCTAAGAGAAGTAATGTGTTGGATGAGGTAGAGCAAAAACTGCAGAGAGCAAAAAACACCTGGAAGAGTGGCCGCCCAGTCCTGGGGCAGCGCTCTCTTTTTACATGTGTTTAGTCAAGGTGGTTTGTTGCCTGCATTGCTGAGGAAAACACTGACAGTGTTCAGACTGTCCTACCCAAGTCATGAGTCCTAAATAATCAAAATACAAACATAATGTCAAAGCTCCTAAAAACCAGATACGGTTGTCACTTTTCCTTTCATCTAATAAGACATTTCAAGATGTACCAATTCACATAATGCTCAGACACTTCTTGATTTCCATTTTGAGACTCAAGATTCTTTATGTTCTCTAATAAATTAATCTGTCCTAAGAGGCCTCTTTTCCTTGAATTTTTGATTATGCTTTCCCTTTTCCTTTTCCTTTTTTCATTTGAGTATAATTGCTTTAAATGTGTTAGTTTCTGCCATACAATGAAGTGAATCAGCTGTACGGATACATATATGGCCTCCCTCTGGGACACCGCCCGCCCCCATTTTCCTTATATAATTCTTCAAAAAGAGGTCACCTATCTACCCACTCAACCTAAAATTTAAAGACTGAAAAAACATTTTCCAGAATGTATTTGTTTTTTTAAATACAGTGATATTTTATTTTATTTAACAGGCAGCACCAACCCCAAAATACTCATCCTCACATGAAGAGTTCAATGACGGCTTGTATTTGCACAGTACGCTCTGCTTTCACATTCGTTAGTTAGCTTAAGTCTCAGAGCAACTGTGGGAGGCTAGTGGTATCATTTCCGCTTTGAAAAGACAAAATGAAACTCAGAGGTGGTCAGTGTGTTCTAACATATATATAGGGCACCCAGGGGGAAAGCAGCAGAAACTTGCCTAGGGCTGGCAGAAACCTAGCCTTTTGAGTCTTTGGGCCTTCTTTTAAATCTCCCAGTTGAATCAACCAAGGCCAAAAAGCAATAAACAGGGCTCCTGCCCTTTCACCTCATGGCTCTGTGATGCCCAAATTTTTTTACAAGTTCAAATAGTGTTATTATAATATTTACTTGAGTAAATACTCTCTTGGGACTTCCCTGGTGGTCCAGTGGTTAAGAATCTGCCTGCCAATGCAGGGAACATGGGTTCAATTCCTGGTCCAGGAATTAAGATCCCACATGCATGGGGCATCTAAGGTCATGCGCCACAACTATTGAAGCCCTCTCGCTCTAGCTCACACGCTGCAACAAGAGAAGCCACTGAAATGAGAAGTCTGTGCACCGCAGCTAAAGAATAGCCCCACTCAAAGCAACTAAAGAAAGCCCACATGCAGTAATGAAGATCCAGCACAACCAAAAAAAAAATTTTTTAAGTGTATTAAAGAGTTCCAAGATTAAAGTAAAGTTGAATTACTTGAGAAGTCTTTTTTTTTGTTTTAGAATTTTAAAATATATCTGGAAGTAGTTCTAGATAATATTCACAGTGTTTTGAACTAGGATGGAAGATCTCTGATGTTGATTTAGCTTTGGGCATCATTGGCATCACTGAAGCATGGCATCATTATGGGTTTATGGTAAATAATCATCCCTTCATTTTGTAATAGCAGAATACACACTGAATTTAAAGGAGAGTTTAAAAGTAAAAGTTTAAAATTTAAAGGAGAGTTTAAAAGTAAACTATACTATACATCTTACTTAGATCGATGGATAAATAAGGACCACAAACAGGAAAAAAAAAATTATTTTCAGCAACCCTGAATCATGCTCTGATTTGGATAAGTCTTTGGTAACAACTTTAATGGCCTTTCTTAACACTCACACAGGAAAATTCAAAATTTGGAAAGAAAAATGTAAGAGCATTCCAATGACTCATTTAGTGTAAGTTTGGTTTACATTTATTCCACCCAAGGGAAGTTTCATTATTAATATGGTCAAAAGAGCTGGTCCTAGCTTCAGGCTTTTTCTGTTTATAAACTATAACCTCTAATTGTATATATAATCCATGGAGAGATAATTCAACCATCAATATCTTCTTTGAACTCCAAATAAAGAGTGAGATAAGAAAGGCCTGAGAAATTCATATTTCACCAGAAGCTTTTAGGTTCCTCTCTCAGTTACTATGAGGTTTCCCAGGCTCATAGTGGTAAAGAACCTAGAGGTAAAGAGGCTAGTGGTAAAGAACCCTCCTGCACATATAGGAGACACAAGAAACACAGGTTTGATCTCTGAGTTGGGAAGATCCCCTGGAGGAGGACATGGCAACCCACTCCAGTATTCTTGCCTGGAGAATCCCAGGGACAGAAGAGCCTGGTGGGCGGCAGTTCATCAGGTCCCACAGAGCTGGACATGACTGAAGTGATTTAGCAGCAGCAGCAGCAGCAGTTCAGTTACTATACATGTCATTTTCTCTGTAATGTGGACATACTTGAATTTTTCATGACTCATGTGAATGTCTTCTTGGTCAGGATGACCCTCTGACCCTGCAGCCCCCAAAACAATAAGCATAAAGTCTCATGCCCTTAAATCTTTTTTTTTAAAGAACACATGTTTATGTTTGACGTAAGGTCTAGATTTACCATCATTTTCATGTGGTTTTTTTATTTGTCATACACACTCAGAGCTGTCTTTCTTTTTTTTACTTAAAATGTTACAGATTGACTCCCACCCTGAGTCACAGGCTCACTCTACCAGTGGTTTCTCTCCCCTGGGGATTAAGGCTTAGTTTGTTTAAAAGGTTAATGCCCTGCAAAACATATCCATACATGACTTCTCACCAAACCCCACAATAAAAAACTAAGATGAATATTGCAATGTGTAAACTATAATTAAACCAACTTCAGTGCTCCAAGATCACTGGTTTGCCTTACAGTGATCCTAACTAAACAGAATGAGACTATATGTCCATTTCCAAGTCTAAGTGAGAGTACAAGGAACAAGATGATGTAGATATTGGTGGTACATCTTTCAGAGCTCTATGGTTAAAACTGGGAAGGAGGCAGGCTGTCTCTGATCTCAGACATCAGTTGCTCAGTGACATGGTGTTTGACTGACGGCTTCCTAGCATACCACACTATTGGGAGAGTGGAAAATGGAAAGAAGACCCCAAGAGTGAGAATGAGGTCCCCAGTTAGAATACTCATGCTTCGTTCCGGTAGAAATGACTTTGTTTAGAGTTGTAGTGCTCATGGTAATGATGGTGGTGGAGACGGAAAAGAGTGGAAGAATTTGAGATCGATTTTGGAGAAGAACTCATAAAATGTACTGAAGAATTGGATTCAGGCATTGAGGAAAAGGAGGATTCAAGGACATTCTTCAGGTTATTTGCCTGACCTGCTGAGTGGATGGTGATGGTGGGGTAGCATTTATTAAAAGGAGAATAATAGGATTTGAGTATTAGAGGGGTGGAAATTATGAGCTCGGTTTCAGACATGACATATTCAAGACACCTATTTGCCTTCCAACTGGAGATTAGAGTTGGAATTTGGGTCTGGGGAGTCAGATATTCTGAGCATGTAGTCCTCTTAGCACCCACTCAACACTTTTGACATAAGAGGTACCAGTGGTAAGATGGCTCTAGCAGAGTTGAGCTATCAGATAGGAGAGAACCTTTTCTCTTACATGAGTGCTTGAGTATAGACACCACAGTTGATATTTCCCTTTGCTGGCTGAGCCTACATGCCTTTAAATCATACAACCGTTTTAACAGTTGGCTTGGAATTCTGAGGGTGGATCAGCTCCATTTCAGAGGGTGGAGACGGCAACCAGATGAGTCATTCGTGTGTGCCTGGGGTGCGTGCTCAGTCACTCAAACTCTGTTGTGACCCCCTGGACTACGGCCCACCAGGCTCCTCTGTCCATGGAATTTTTCAGGCTAGAATACTGGAATTGGTTGCCATTTCCTACTCAGGGATCGAACCCTCGTCTCTTGCGTCTCCTACATTGACCATCTGGGAAGCCCCCGATGGATCATTCAGCTCTCTCTGACTGAAACTCTCAGTGTAAACAGCCTTGGAGGATTTGGATTTTCCATGTCAAATCTCTTTGAACTATCATGGCATTTCTCTTCCTCTGGAGAAAGGTGAAGAGCGCTGTCAAACCTCTCTCACTGCCCATGTTTGACTTATGACAATGTAAATGACTGGAATTCACACATAAGCCAGCAACTTCTCCAAGATCATCTCTAATGAGCCTCGCCTCCTTGAATTTACGTCTTTGGGTAGTTTCCTCCCACACTAAATCAGGGCTGAGGGCTGATCCACGTTACCAGTAGGCAAAGATGAGTGATTTCTAGAGCTGGGTCATGATGGCATTGAAGCTTCCACTCTGTTCTCTTGGGTTTCTCACTCTGGGGGAGCCAGTTGTCATACGCTGAGAACACTTAAGTGACTCTGGAGAGTTTACCGGGAAAGGAAGTGAGGTCTCCCACCAACAACAAGCACCACCTTACCAGCCATTTGGAAGTGGGTCCTGCATCCTCAGTCAAGCCTTCTCAAGACTTCAGATAACATCCCACTACAACCTCTTGAGAGATACGGCAGGCCAGAACCACACGCCCAAACCGTTTAAGATTCCCTGACCTAGAGCAACTGTGAAAGACAACACACAACTATTGTTTTAAGTTTCAGAGTGACTTGTTATGCAGTAATAGATAACATCCATTTTGTCCTTTAGAAAGATAGAGTTGTTATTGTTGTTATGAGCACCCTTATGACTGCTGCTGATGCTAAGTCGCTTCAGTCGTGTCTGACTCTGTGCGACCCCATAGACGGCAGCCCACCAGGCTCCTCTGTCCATGGGATTCTCCAGGCAAGAACACTAGAGTGGGTTGCCATTTCCTTCTTCAATGCATGAAAGGGAAAAGTCAAAGTGAAGTCGCTCAGTCGTGTCTGGCTCTTAGCGACCCCATGGACTGCAGCCTACCAGGCTTCTCCGTCCATGGGATTTTCCAGGCAAGAGTACTGGAGTGGGGTGCCATACCCTTATGACTAGAACTTCCTATTTTGTGATGTTAAAAACATGGAAAATTAATTCACCTGTAACTTTTCCAGAAGAGAAAAAAACAATCAACTCACAAACTCTTAAATTCCAAGCTCCACACTAAGAACCAATACAACAGAAGTTGTGATTGTTCATGGATAAAGAATAACCTAAATTTGTTTAATTGTGGTGTTTTAGGAACTCAGCCTGAATAACACAACAAAACACAAAAATATTTTGGATCTTTTGTTTTTATGTCACAAACAGTTCCCAAGTTAAGAGGAAGGAACTTTGGTGTTTCCTTTACACCAAAGCAAACCAAGCTGTGCTATTTTATTTATCTGAGAATAGGAAGTTTTGCAATCTTGAACTCTGAATATCAATCAGAATTATTCACAGCAAATACCTCCTAGGATGTCCCTTCTAATTAAAACCTTCCAGAAAGTGGTTTTGCTTTTTTTCTTCCTGGAGACTTGTCCAGCTTTAACAGGAATCTGAACTCGCAGAATTTATTAAATCATAAACTCATTTTCTGTGCAAACATATCCCAAACTTAAAATGTTACACTCTTCTGTACTGCCCTGGCTCTGCTGTTAATAGCTGAGTGTCCCTTCTTACCCTCAACACAGTGTTTAAATGGCTAAACACTGACACTCCTGTACCATTTTCATCAGTTTCTAGTTTCTTTTTCATCCATTATCTTATTTGAATCTTTAAACCACTCAGTTTTAAGTGAGCAGTTTATTGCATTTAACAGATAAGAAAACTGAGGCCCAGAGAGGTTATTTACTAGCTCATTTCCTTGAACTATTTACCAAATTACTTTACCTCTCTGAGAAATGAGTGGGTCAGACTGCTTTCTGAAGTCTCTTCCAGTTCTAAAATTACTTTATCCCCAGCAACTTTGGCATGACCAAGTCAGTATGTGAGATATAGAAAGCACAGACATGGAGTTAGATGATCTGGATTTTTGTTCTATGATTTGCTGGCCTTGAATACTTGAAGGAATCATGTAAACTTCTGAATCTCAGTGGCCTTGTAAATAAGCATGATGCTGAGTGGGGCCTTGTGGGGACCCCGGGCATGGTGACATCTTTTGTCTGTCATTTCTTATAGGCAAGACTCTGGCCTCCATGATCTTCCCTGACTTCCAAAGAGCAGATTGGAACAGTTGCTAATCAAGGTTAGAATAGCCTGAGAGAAGATTAAAAGGACCAGAGAAGCTGGTCAAAATTAGGAGACTGGCGACTTCTTGGTGATCCGGCAGCTAAGACTCTGCTCTCAATTCATTGGGGGGCGAGGTTTGATCCCTGGTCAGGGAAGTAGATCCCACATCACACAACTAAATATCCCATATGCCCACAACTAAGACCTGATGCAGCCACATAAATAAATAATAAAAAATAAAAAAGATTAGTAGACAGACCACCTGAGACCCTGAACACAGCTAATCTTGTCAGCAACCCCACCCTTTTGAAATTGTCAAGAAAGAAGAATGTAGAACTGTTACTGCCTTGATCCTTATCACGTAGCCTGCCTGACTACACATTGCTGTTGTTGTTCAGTCACTGAGTGGTGTCCAACTCTGCAACCCATGGACTGCAGCACACCAGGCTTCCCTGTCCTTCACCATCTCTCAGAGTTTGCTCAAACTCATGTCCATTGAGTCAGTGATGCCATCCAACCATCACATCCTCTGTCGTCCCCTTCTCCTCCTGCCTTCAATCTTTCCCAGCATCAGGGTGTTTTCCAATGAGTGAGTCCTTCATATCAGGTGGCCAAAATATTGGAGTTTCAGCTTCAGCATCAGTTCTTCCAAAGAATATTTAGAACTGATTTCCTTTAGGATTGACTGGTTTGATCTCCTTGGAGTCCAAGGGACTCTGAAGAGTCTTCTCTAACCCGCAATTCAAAAGCATCAATTTTTCAGTGTTCAGCTTTCTTTATGGTCCAACTCTCATATTCATACCTGACTACTGGAAAAACCGTAGCTTTGACCACATGGATCTTTGTTGGCAAAGTAATATCTCTGCTTTTTAATAGGCTGTCTAGGTTGATCATAGCTTTTCTTCCAAGGAGCAAGCATCTTTTAATTTCCTGGGTGCAGTTACTGTCTATACAAATTTTGGCGCCCAAGAAAATAAAATCTGTCACTGCTTCCACTTTACCCCCTTCTATTTGCCATGAAGTGATGGAACCATAAGTCATGATTTTAGTTTTTTGAATGTTGAGTTTTAAGCCAGCTTTTTCATTCTCCTCCACCACCCTCATCAAGAAGCTCTTTAGTTCTTCTTCACTTCCTGCCATTAGCGTAGTATCATCTGCATATCTGAGGTTGTTGATATTTCTCCCAGCAATCTTGGTTCCAGCTTCTGCTTCATCCAGCCCAGCATTTCACATAATGTACTCTTCACAGACGTTAAATAAACATGGTGACAGTATACAGCCTTGTTGCGCTCCTTTCCCAGTTTGGAACTAGTCCTTTGCTCCATGTCTAGTTCTAACTGTTGCTTCTTGACCTGCATACAGATTTCTCAGGAGGCAGGTAAGGTGGTTTGGTATTCCCATCACTTTAAGAATTTTCCAGTTTTTGTGATCCGTAGAGTCAAAGGCTTTAGCGTAGTCAGTGAAGCAGAAGTAGATGCTTTTCTGGAATTCCCTTGCTTTCTCTATGATCCAATGAATATTGGTAATTTGATCTATGGTTCCTCTGCCATTTCTAAATCCAGCTTGTACATCTGGAAGTTCTTGGCTCATCTGGAACCTTATGAACAGAGTAAGAACGCTTGACTACATATCCTCTCCCTATTCCCCAGGGGTGGGCTTCCCAGGTGGCCCAGTAGTAAAGACATCACCTGCAATGCAGGAGACACAGACTTGATCCCTGGGTTGGGAAGAGCCCCTGGAGAAGGGAATGGCAACCCACTCCAGTATTCTTGTCTGGAGAATCCCATGGACAGAGGAGCCTCGTGAGGTAGAGTCCATGGGGTTGCAAAGAGTCAGATGCAACTGAGTGTGTGCGTGGGTGTGCACGTGCGCGTGTGCACGAGCGTGCGCACACACACACGCTCCCCAGGAGTGAGGCAGGGGCATAGTTCCTGAGGCTCTAGCCTACTGTGTTCCCCCTTTGCCTGGCAAAGAAATAAAGTCAGTCTTTCCTTCTTCTCCATAGCTCTGTCTCCATATTTTTGTTTGGCACTGGTGCACAGAGAGCCAGCAAAAGGGAGGTTAACAAGATATACCTGATAGAATTATTTTGCAGGCCAAATAAAATATGTCAGTTACTCACTGGGCTTTCTTTGTGACTCAGATGGTAAAGAATCTGCCTATAATGCAGGAGACGGGGGTTTGATTTCTGAGTCAGGAAGATCCCCTGGAGAAGAAAATGGCAACCCACTCCAGTATTCTTGCTGGAACTCAACCAGCAAGATACTGGAATTCAACTCACTCAGTATCCATGGAGAATTCCATGGACAGCGGAGCCTGGTGGGCTACTGTCCACGGTGTCACAAAAAGCTGGACATGCCTGAGCCATGAACACAGCAAGTTACTCATTGGCTCTGAGAACTTGATCTTGTTATGCTCCCAGTGTCCCAGGTTCCCATGCATGAAATATGGAGAAGGGGCAGAAAGCAGGTTCACTTTTGGTAAAATACAGTGGATGCCCTGATGATTCCCCAAGCCCCGCTTCAGGGCTGCAGCACTCATTCTCCAGCCGCCTGGGGCTCGTTGGCTAACAGTTCTCATCTTAGTCCCTCTAGAGAATTGCTTGTAGCTAAAAGCAGCTGCCCTACCCAAGGTCACATCCTCTTCCCAGGAAGCAGCTCATATGCAATGACTGTAATTTCAGGACTGTAAAGGACAGGCCCTCTTGCCTCAATTTGGTAAAAATATGAAGTGTTATCCCAATTCCAGAGCTCTGTGTGAGACTGGCCAAGCCCTGTGTTCCACGCATCACAGCCCAACCTCTTTATCTGCCCAGTTTTGTTTCCTTCAATCCCCTGCCGATGCTGTTCCTGAGAGCCCTCACCCCCAGAAACTCCCTCCATGTAAATTTCTGTCTCAGAGTCTGTTTTCTGGGAACCCAACCATCCTGTTGTAACATGACGGTAATGAGATAACAGATAAGAAAGTGCTTTGAAAACTGTGTAGTTATCAGCAATGTTGGATAACATTTACCATAGCATAATGAGGATTATCTAGAACATGCTGAACTGATGTGTATTTTTTTTTAATTCCTACCATAAATTGTGTTCCTTTGCAGCCAATCCACCACTGTGGCCCCAGGGAAGAGAAAGGGCAAAGGTTACCTTGCACAGAAGTAAAACGAGATGTAAGAGCAGAGCCCTCCAGTCCAAAAGGGAAGTTTAGGGAAAGCTTCAGTTTAGGGAGGGGAGATGAAAGGAGGGATTAGGAGAAGGAAGTTGGATACAGGTGCCCACACTTCTTCACCCCTTTTGGGGTGGAGTCTGTGTGAGGAGGTGATAGAAACATCCAGATAGATTCAGGCTAGACTGAGAACAGTGGGGTTTGTGGCTGCCTCCTCTGGGAATAGGCAGCAAGAAGTGTTAAGACTCCTACACTAAGAGAAAACTAAAGTGGAACTTCATTAGATTTGTATGGCTTAGAAGCATTAGCAGAAAGAGCCCCATCCCTCAAGGCCTGCCTGTGGCTGGTGGTAAACAGGCAGCACAGAAGCTCAAGCATGCCCCCCGACTCCCCCACCACTTCATCCATAGGAGGACAGGCCCCTGAGGATAGAAACAGGCTAGCAGAGCCCTGAGTTGGGCAGAGGAAGAAGGAACTCCGGAGCCTGCTCAATGTTTCTTAAGGAGAAATCTTTTTTGTTTGTTTTCTTCATTTTAAACAAGAAGCTTATTTAAACAACAAGACACTTGAATGGAAAACTATCTAGGATTCATTTCTTTTAGAGTAATTTAAGTGAAAGTTGCTTAGCCGTGTCCAAGTCTTTGCAACCCCAGGGACTATACAGTCGATGGAATTCTCCAGTCCAGAATACTGGAGAGGGTAGCCTTTCCCTTCTCCAGGGGATCTTCCCAACCCAGGAATCGATCCCTGGTCTCCCACATAGCAGGTGGATTCTTTACCAGCCTGGTCACAAGGGAAGCCATTTATCCCTACTTAAAGATAAATCAGCCTACATGTAACAGCTACGTACAAAAAGTACAAAAAACAGCTACATACAAAAAAAGTTATAAAATTGACCTTGGCTTTACAATGATAAATAAAAAACATTAAAATTGGCCAATCGAACAAGGTATGCAAGAATTTTTATGTTGTTCTTTTTTTGTTAAACAGTGAGAGCAAAATGACTTACTGGAATATAAAAATAACAGCTGATGAGCATGCCACTAATGGAGAAAAGAGGGTATTTTCACAGAATCAGTAATTTTCCCCAACCTATCTCCATTTGATGTCGATCAAAACATACCACTGGCGATTTAGTTTTTTAAAAAATGCAATATGCTTGTGCACATACACCAGTTACTTTATGTACAATAAAGGAATGGGGAAAGGGAAAACGAAAGAATAGAGAAACTATACTGTAGTAGTCAGCATGTGCTGGAACCAAATTGTAGCTTTCTATTTGAGAATGTCTTCTTGGTCTGGAGGAGCAGAGTTCTGGAGTAAAGTAGCAGGTTCCCTTTTTAGTAGACACCTCCTGTCTGCTGCTGATACATCAATTGTATCTTCATCTTCCTTCTCCAACTGCAGGTGTGTCTTTCTCATTGATTGGCTGCCGGTCAAATCGGAATCTGATCTGCCTCATTGACAAACCCTGTCTTTCACAATAGGCCTTCATTAGTTTACTGAAAATGAGAAGGCAATGGCACCCCACTCCAGTACTCTTGCCTGGAAAATCCCATGGACGGAGGAGTCTGGTAGGGTGCAGCCCATGAGGTCGCGAAGAGTCAGACACGACTGAGCGACTTCACTTTGACTTTTCACTTTCATGCATTGGAGAAGGAAATGGCAACCCACTCCAGTGTTCTTGCCTGGAGAATCCCAGGGACGGCAGAGCCTGGTGGGCTGCCGTCTATGGGGTCGCACAGAGTCGGACACGACTGAACCGACTTAGCAGCAGCAGCAGCAGCAGTTTACTGAGAGGTGTATGCCTCTTAATCTTAAACTGCACCACAGAACCATCCTGCCCCACCACCTTCAAATTAATACGATCGTTGTTCTCAGTCTTGACTCCTTCCTTTTCGTCCGCCACGGCGAGCGCTGAGTCTCCTCAGCAGCCGCTTCACAAAGGCGGCACCAGGTCCGCAGGGAACCAGCACCAAAGAACCGCAGGGAACCTCCAAGCCGCGCCAGGAGCGGCAGAAGGCCGTGGCAGCAAGGAGAAATCTTGATGTAATAATGCCAGTCAGGAAAAGGGTCTGAAGAGTGCACCGTATTCAGGGAGGCAGAAAAAAAGAATCACTGCCTGACACAGTGTAGAAATAAATGTTTTCTTTATAAAAATAATTACCGAAACATAGATTTATAAATAAATGTAAAGTGACATGTTTTGGTTTGTGATCTGCTTATGTTTTATATTTTAGAGACGTTTGTTTCACATCCTATTCCCTTTTTAATAGCATTAATGCTTTGGCCTTGCTGTGTTCCAGTATATAATGCGTTGCTTATTTATAGCTCTGATAGCTTTAGTTTTCTGGAAACTCTGTCTGTTGTATATTGTCATCTGTTGTATTTGATGGGAAACAGTATAATATCTGTGATGTTATATCTAAAGTTACGACTTTGGTGATATCTAAGTTATGACTTGCTGACACTTCCATTGTAAACTCTAATTTTGAATTGTTTCTGCATAATTATGGTTAACCTGACATTGGGCTGAAAGATGATAGAATTTTAGGTAGCCTTTGTGAATGCTGACTTAGATTCATTATGTACATCGGAACTCTGTTTCTAAGAGCAGGGGAAATTTTTAATCTGCTTTTGTAACTAAAAAAACTTGATTCTTAAGTATAAATGAGCTGGTAGTTAATATGAATCAGATTATGTTTTGTTTTAATATACTTTTGAAAACTTAGATTTTAAAAATGATTACTTACAGTTTGAGTCATTTGAATATAATTGGAATGTTAGTTGAGAATGTTATGCTTTGCTTTCTATAATTTATACCCTTAAATTGAAGGCTTAAGAAAATAATATCATGTGTGAAATGAAACATGGCCAACATACAGATTTTTTTTTCTAATTGAATGAAGTAAAATAATCTAATGCTTATCTAATGAACCATGAGTGGTTCTCTAACAAATCATTAGACAAGAGATGTCTTTCATTTATAAATATATTAATATTCTCAAGGAACAAAGACTTCAGTCATTAAATAAAGACTAAATAGTTAAATGTCCCAATATTCAAAATTATAACTACACTTTTCTAAGATCATTTTTGTGTGATGTTATCTGCATTCTAAAAGCTTTATCCAGTTGAAGTGATGGTTTAAAATAAGTTTTAGAAAAGTTAGGATGGTGGTGTTTCTGTTGCTGTAATAAACCTCATACAAGGGTTTTCATACTAATATGCATTCAATTTGATTTCATAGTTTCTTAAACTTTAGATTTTTAAAATTTAAATAAATTACACAAGCATTCGCTATTTAGTAGCTTTTTGTGTGTGTGGATATGTTGATGCAGTTTTAACAAAGCTTAATGATTTTTAAAGATTAACTTTCTCTGCTATTGCTTTCAAGATCTAGGCTTGACAGAGTTTTTTTTTTAAAACACATAGCACTTTAATCAACTGCTATGGACAGTCCATACTTGATAGGTTAGGAAAAAATAGTAATTTGTGATGCTAATATACCAATTTATTGATAAAAAAGTTAAAATGTTATATTGGTATTTATAGAATCATAAAGGGCTTCACAGGTGGCTCAGTGGTAAAGAATCCACCTGCCAAGGAGGAAACAGAAGTTCGATCCCTGGGTCATGAAGGTCCCCTGGAGGAGGGAATGACAATCTGTTCCCTTATTCTTGTCTGAAAAATCCCATGGACAGAGGAGCCTGGTGGGCTACAGTCCATGGGATGGCAAAGCGTTGGACATGACTGAGAGAATGAGCACACACACAGAATCATAAAATAATTTTTTGTTAAGTCCCTAATATAGGGCAACTTTTGTATAAAGTTTTAGGCCATGATGTGGAAAGCAGCATATAATTGCCTTAAATTATCTTTCTCAGTGTAGCAGAACAAATGTTAATAGTTAGTTGCATTATGATTTTTAGATTAATCTATTTATTATTTATTATTAAGCTATTTTATTCAAAACAAAGCAGGAAAATATATTGAAAAGAAGGTATGTTTACAGAGAGTTTTTTCCCCCAGAGGGCTTTTTTAATGTGCTCTATTTCTGAAATGTAAACATACATTTTCAAAGCACACTTAAGTAACAGGACAATAAAACAAAGAAATGAAAAATTGCCATAAAGTTGAACAATTTGAGTGGTCTTGACATATATTTTTGATTGAATATAAACTTCAAAGTAGTAATTATTGAAGTATAACCATATGCCTGAGAATTAAAAACATGCATATATATGCAAAGATAAAACATGGCCAGACAGTACTCCAAAATGTTAACAGAAGTTTTCTCCTTAAAGGTAACTGATTTTTATTTCCTTTTTTAGACTTTTATTATTTTCCAAAATCAGTGTTTTAATTTTTGAGTCAGAAAAAAACCCCCAATAAATGCTAACGAAAGCTTGATAGGACTGACTGTCTATTTTTTTGGTAAAATTGTCTTTAATAAGAAGACTGATAAACAGGCCAGGGGATACAGTGGAACCTGACATGCCATGGTATAAACTGGGGAGACCTGATGAAAGATGTGAATCTGGAAGGTGAGTCCAGGTACTGCATGCAGAATGAATTAGAAGGGAAGAAGTGACAGGCGCAAAGTCTACACAGTGGGCAGTTACAAAAAAATGCTGAAGTCTTTGCTTATATTAAGACACAAACCTTGTGTTCCTTCTCAAATCCTTTGTCTCTTCTCTCTATCTGATAAGAGCTTCATCTGTGCGAAGTTGCTGCTCTACTTTTGAAACCGGATGAAGTATCACACCTTGGGCGTGGGATCTGCCCTCCTACAAGCCACGACATGGTCAGATGATACAGCCCAGAAATTGGGGGGCTGTTAGTTCTCTGAGAAGTAAACATTCACTAATGGCAAATGGAGCCAGGAGACATGACAGCAGGTACACTCCCCTCCTCTCTCTCTCTCTCCCTCTCCCTCTCTCTCTCTCTCTCGTGGAGAAGTCCCATGCCTGCTGAGTTATTTTTGGTGGTGACAAGAGTAACCAGTGTGGTAATACAGTGCATCTCACCAAATTACAACTTCCTTTGCCTCAGCCCTTCTTCCCCCTCACTCCACCATGCAGGGCTGGTCCCTCCTCGCTAGAATACCTTATGCTCTGCTTTCTACAGTAGCTGGGCTTAGCCGCGCTTTACCAACATCATGACAGGGGGAGTGAATAGAGAGGTGAACAAAAATTCAAGAGATATTTAGAGAGTAGTATTGACACAAGTTTGGTGACTGATCTAATATGTTGGGAGCAAGGGTCAGGAGTGTATTTAAGTTAACTCCTAGATTTCTAACTTGGATAATCAAGTGGCCAGCCCTAGCATAATTCCTAGTATGTGTTAAGCCTTCAGTCACTATTTATTGAAGGAATGAATATATGAATGATGGTACTATAACTAAGGTATAGACTACAGGAGGCATGTTTATTAATGTATCATATGTAATCTCAAGGAGATTTTAACAAACATTGGCAGGAGGGGTTTCCAGTCCATCTTTTTCAAAAATAATACTTACTTATTTGTTTGGCTGTTCCTGGTCTTAGTTATGACACTCATGATCTTCGGTCTTCCTTGAAACATGCAGGATATATATATGTATGTAATTATATATATAATTATATGGATATTATATATATATATTTTAGTTGTAGCATTCAAACTTTAGTTGCAGCATGTGGGATAAAGTTTCCTGAGGAGGGATGAAATCTGGGCCCCCTGCATTGGGAGTGTTGAGTCTTAGCCACTGGACCACCAGGGAAGTCCCCAGTTCTTTCTTAAGAGGCCTTGATGCAGATATGTGTGAATGAGGCCTTGGAAAGAGTGGTAAAATGTTGAGCCTGAAAAGGTATTGACATACTGTCTTCAATTCAAACAGATTTTGTTCTTGTTGAATCTGAATATGAATCTAGTCTGTTCCAAATAACACAGTAGAGTTTAAACCATCTCTGTTGTCCATGATTCACAAAGCAACCAGGCACAGTTAACATAGTGCTAAGTCCTAAACCTCTCATTTCTGAGCTATTTTTCATGAAAACCACAGAAAAACAGAGCTAAAAAGCCTTCTAGAGATTATCTGGCCCAGTTTCCCTGGTTCAGGGATGACTTGGCACACATATTTAGGAAAAGCACTGGTATATGTTTTTCTGTAGAGTTGACTGACACTCAATTCCCAAATAACAATATTATGTTATAGAAAAGATGGCCAAGAAAAGCTTAAAAAACTAAAAAGTAAGGAACATCTTTTATTCAACTATAATAGAATGAGTGACCCCCTGAAGGTACAATTTCTTTTTTGCAAAGTTTGGGATATTTAGGCCTAATTGGAATTTATAGCTAAGCATAAATGCTAGAGTAGAAATGGCTGTAAAATAATTACTGTGTTTGGTGCTAAAATGAAAATTACTGGCCTAAAACCATAATGAAAATTCCAGTACTAATCAGAGTAGAGCAATACCTTATGTTGTAAAGGTATTGAGAAATGAGAAAATCAAGTACAAACATTTGACATGTTTTCTTAAAAAACATTCATATATAGCTAACTAGATTCCAAGCACTGCTCTAAGAATTTACAAATATTATTTATTTAATTCCTATAACAATCCTATTCAGGAGGCAGTATCACTGGCCTTTTTCACAGATGAGGAAACTGAGCACCAAAAGGGTGAGCGGTTTGCCCAAGGCCACACACTACTGTGGAGAAGGCAATGGCACCCCACTCGAGTACTCTTGCCTGGAAAATCCCATGGACAGAGGAGCCTGGAAGGCTGCAGTCCATGGGGTCGCTGAGGGTCGGACACGACTGAGCAACTTCACTTTCACTTTCCTGCATTGGAGAAGGAAATGGCAACCCACTCCAATGTTCTTGCCTGGAGAATCCCAGGGACAGGGGAGCCTGGTGGGCTGCCCTCTACGGGGTCGCACAGAGTCGGACATGACTGAAGCGACTTAGCAGCAGCACACGCTACTGTGGTGGATTCAAACTCTTTTCCCAACTGCCTTGCATTTGAGGGCCATGCATTCAGATAATCAGCTTATCTTTAAATATCTAAAAAGTGAAAGTGGCTCAGTAGTGTCCAACTCTTTGGGACATGGACTGTACAGTTCATGGAATTCTCCAGGCCAGATTACTGGAATGAGTAGCCTTTCTCTTCTCCAGGGGATCTTCCCAACCCAGGGATTGAACCCAGGTCTCCTGCATTACAGGCAGATTCTTTACCAGCTGAGTCACAAGGGAAGCCAAAGAATACTGGAGTGGGTAGCTATCCCTTCTCCAGCGGATCTTCCGGATCGAACAGGGGTCTCCTGCATTGCTGGTGGATTCTTTACCAACTGAGCTATCAGGGAAGCCCTTAAATATCTAGCACGGCACATTGATCATATGATGAAGAGCACAGAGGAACTGAGAGTACAGATTCATGTCTTCCATCTCATGCTTATTTCAGTACATGCACTTGCTGAGTTAAATGGTAAACAGAATTAACCACACTATTTACATTGTTTTTTTTTTTTTTTTCCTCTTTCTCCATCCCTCCTCCACCGGGTGAGTATAGTTTGATTCACATATTTATGTACATATAGGTTTAACGTCCACTTAGGTTTCATCCTAGAGCAGGAGCCACTGAGGAATAAAGTCAGGAAGTTAGGGAAGCATGAAACTTTTTTAGGCTTATACTAATTGAGGGACACTTGATTGCCTCCCTGCTGTTCCAGGTATGAGACTCTTTTTATCTATCCATTTAACAAGTGTTTTATTAGGTGCCTTTTATAAGATATACTCTTTTAGATTGGAGATTATCTGACTGTATTATGAGCAGCATCAACCAAGTCCCTATCTGTATGCATCATCCATTCTAGAGATAACACAAACAATAATCAAGTAAACAGGCAAACATTTACGAGATTTGGTAAGAGATATGAAGGAAAATAAACCAGGGTAATTGGTTAGAGAAGAATTATGACTATGTTGCATCTATAATAGATAGGATAATCAAGAGGTCTTTTCTTAGGTGACATTTGAGCAGACACCTGAATGAGGTAAGGAGAAAAACTATGCTAAGATTTGGGTTTGAAGACAATGGAAACAGTAAATGAAAAGATCTTGAAGCAGAAGCAGGTTTGACATTTTTTGAGGAACAATGAGAAGACTGATGTGACTGGAGAGGGAATGAACAAAAAGTGACAGAGGATGAGGTAAGAGAGTCCGACAGGAGCCAAATCACGTGGGCCATTGCCAGGTGTGTGGTTTTATTCCAGGTGTGATGGGAGACAATTAGAAGATTTTGAGCAGGAGGAGAGTGAGCATATTTCATTTTTACTTTAAAAGGATTGGTTCCTGTGTGAAAAATGAAATGTAGGGTGAAGCAGTGGAAGTGGGGAGAGTAGTTAAGCGCTTACTGCAGTAGGTTTTCCAAGAAATAATATCTGGACTGTTGCTAGTGTAGCAGGTAGTAAGAAGGTATGGGGTTTGTGATGTATCCACATCTATAAATTAGGGCTGACAGGAGTGGCCGATAGATGGATGTGGAGTGTGAGGGAGAGGAATCTAGGGCGACGAGAAGGGAGAAGAGCTGCATTATTATTCGGAAAATATTTCTCAAGGAAGTTGACAGAAAACTGCATGGGAGACATTTTGAGGGAAAGTGGGATTAGAGCCCTGACCACAAGGGCCACCATCCTCCTCCTCTCTTGGGGGACGTCCATGGTAACATAATAGGAGGCCCACAAGAGGGCACACTTCTCTCATCCAGTCAGAATCATGGTCACCTGTTCCAGTTCCGTCCTCTGTTGAAAAGTCAGGTCACGGTCAGAGAAAGAAAAAGGTTGTGGAAAAACTAACTGAAGGAGCAATCCAACTGCCATTGCCTAACCCTTATTTTATTGATAAACAGAGCCTATTTTCATTAACACTAATAATAATAGTTACGATGGAGTTTTTCCTACGCGTTGCGCTTTGTGTTAAGCACTTGATCTGCACTATCTCATTAACCCTAAATCTTTACACCACCTCTATACTATAGGTACAGGTGACATTTTAGGAATGGAGAAACTGAGGCACCAGGCACCACGAGGTAGTGTGCATGGGTAATTAAGTCACTTTAGTTGTGTCTGACTCTTTGCGACCCTATGGACTGTAGCCCGGGTTGTTCAAGTAGGAATATTGGAGTGGGTTGCCATTTCCTCCTCTCGGCTATCTTCCCCACACAGGGATTGAACGCCTGTCTCCTGTATTACAAGATTCTTCACCGGCTGAGCCATCAGGGAAGCCCATGAGGGAGAGTAACTTGCCACAAAGCAATGGAAGAGCACTGTACCCTAAACACTTAATATTTTGTATGCTTTTGTTTATTCTCAGTCAGCAATTCTTGAGAAAGGAAACGCTAGAACTGACTGTTTCAGCTGGTGACTAAGGTAGGACCAGAAGACCTGTTTTAGTACTTTGCTCGAAATAGGGGGAGGGAGATTTGCCTCAGGTTGAAGGCTGCGAATGGACATATTATTTTGGTAGAGACTACGTGATGACTGAGGATGACAGGTGGAAAAGGACCAACATCTTTTAAAATCATTTTCCTGTAGGTCGTGATTTTTTTTCCCCCTTTAGGATATTTCCTCCTCTGGTTTTATAAATTGTCACAAAACATTTACGCAACGACCTGGGGTGTTATGACACCCTTAGATCAAAATGTAAGGACAACTTGGATGAAGGACAATTTTTAAAAAAGAACACGGCCTGCCCTCGCCTTGGTTAAATAAATCAATGGAAAAGATTTGTTCAAACTGGAGCATCCAACAGACGCAAACTCTCTGAAACAGCCAGGACTCCTTGGCAAACACCGTTGCTTAGCGAGACGTCAAAACTCCTGCGTGCAAACAAACGCAAGAGGGGCTCAGCCGCCGGCATGCAGCAGACTCCTAATCTGGTTTTGGAAAAACTCTATAGAGGGACGTGTAGCTCCTCCCTCTCCTGGTTAGGGGTGGGTGAGGGGAGAGGGGAAGAGGAGCGATCTTCCTGGCTAGGCTCACCGGCGATGACGCCTCTCTCCGACCCGGGAGGGTGCAGGGGAGGTAGAGGCTAGTCGCTCCGCAGGAGAAAACGCCGAGAGTTGGACCTGAGGCAAGGAGGGGGAACCCCGCCCTCAGTCCCCAGCACAGTCAGCGCGCCCCTCCCCCCAGGAAACGCGCCCGCCGGCCCCTCCCTCCTCCGCCGCCTCCTGGGGACTTGGGTTGTAAAATCCCACGCAGTGGGGCCGACTCGGTGACGGGGCGGGGCGAGGCACTGGCGCGGCCCCAGCAATTCCTCCCCCACCTCCCCGCGCACTGGCCATTCTCCGCGTCCCAACTCCAACCTGCCTCCATCGTACCAACACCCCTCCCCCAACCCCTCAGCGTGGCTCCTGTACCGTGAGCCCAGCCTGCGGCCTTAGCCACCCCACCAAACTCCAACCTCCGAGGCCCGCCCTGCTCTCCCCCGCCGGGGGCGTCTCCCGAGTCTGGACCCCAGTTGTCTGGGCTACAGGGAGGAGCTGCAGCTGCGGTAGCCCCGCCTTTTGGGCTTTCGGACTACCCCAGCTCCTTGAACATCTGGGTGCTGAAATTAACGTTCCAGATGTGGCTTCTGGGCGGCCAGATGTGCGCACTCGCCCACCGCGGGCCGCTCGGGCCTGGCGGCCGGCGAGTCTGGGCGGACGCGTGGGAGGGGCTGGGAATTTTCCCTCGGAGCTGACTTAAAAGCCGTCGGAACCGCAGCCCCCTGGGCTCCCCGCCTAGGCCTCCAAACTCTCCCGAAAAGTACTGCCAAAAGGAAAAGTTTCCAACCCAGCCCCGGCCCTTCGGCCGCACTGCAGCCTTCGGAGCTTCTCAAACTGTCAGGGAATATAGAGCAGTTCTATGGGATTCCCCCCGTGGACAGAGGAGCCTGGTGGGCTGGCGTCTATGGGGTCGCACAGAGTCGGACACGACTGAAGCGACTTAGCAGCAGCAGCATGGGATTCCCCAAAGAAAAACCCTGATGTATTGACCACGCGATCCTGGTCTGGCCATGGGACGCCAGGTGCACAGCCAGCGAACTCCAGGTGCGGAAGAAGTTAACAGGCTTGCATTTGGGGGTTGCCCTGAAGCGCTCTTTGACGGGTTATGGATTCCATTTCCGAAGTTGGATGTCGTATTCCACCTGGTACAAGCAGTTCAGAGCAGAAGAAGAGCCAAGTGAACCCTGTGACTCAACTCCCTTGGAATGTGCCTGGAATAATAAGGGGGACTTGAAAGGTTTTTATGGCCGCGGGTAAAGCTGGTGGAGACTAGGCTCCTGCGCCCTCAGTTGGCGGACGGCCGAGGGGGGCAGTGTTGCCTTCTGCAGTGCTGCAACGCCTGCAACCCGGACAAAAATAGTCGGAGTATCTGGTTTAAATCAACCAGAGCATTTCTATCATCTTAACCCACCGTCTGTCGGAACCGGCAGAACAGAACGAGCCAGATATAATCCCGGGACTCTTTTTAACACTCCAGTGAGAGCTAAACCCAATCACATTTTACCTTTGGGATTTCTTAAGTGTCCTAATGTAAAACTGTCGTTATTTTATAGATGTTGCAAATTAAACTTCCTTTTCTGAGGTTATGTGTGGGCATGTGCTCAAGCATTTACGTTTACTAGCAACACTCTGAATGTGTGGCCTTTTTTGGGGGGTGGTGTTACCTTTGGGGGTTGATGTTGTTGAACCGTGCAGCCCTAGAATAGTAAAAAGTATTCGAGGCCAACATACGGGTTGCTTACACTACTAAATATTGATATAGAGTCGCATTTTCGTCCCTTCACGTCCTACTCAGAATTCCAAAGGCAAGTTGGAACAAAAGGAAAACGTGTCTGAGTTTAAAGAGAGGACTTGTGCCAAGAATTACAGTCACAGGGTAAATAACCTTGTTTTCTCCTTCATCAGTGGCTGCTACCAAACCCCGCTCTTGGAATGTAGCCAACAGTCTGTCTGGTGGAGGGTGCTGCTAATTAGAGAGAGACCATAAACCTCTCTGTCAAAGAGGGCATATGACCTTCCCTTCAAGTCTAAACAATAAAGCTGGCGAACTGCAGACTGCACTCTCTCGCGGGCTGCCCTGCGGATTCCCTAAATAGGAACAGGATGAAGGCCAGGCTTAAGAGGTTACCATAGCTCTGCTCTCACACTTTGAGGAATCGGTCACTCCACTTCCCAGTATAACTTGTTTCAATTACTCTCGACAATCTATTTAGAGGAGAGCAGCTTGCAGAGAGAACTCATTGTCTAATCTAAATGAGGAAGCAATTATTACTTGCTGCAGTCTAATGTGCTTTGAGACTGTCAGGTCAAATAGCAACCAGATCTCATATAACCTTACTTTGCACTTGGGAAGATATATATCCTTTTAAAGACAATTATGTATGCTTGTTTTCTGAATCCCCCCCTCTTTTATTCTAATAAGTTTACAAAATTAAGGTTCCCTCCTCTTCAATAGTCTTTTCTAATTTTAGGATTTATTCTAAGGTAAACAACCACAGCCTCTTCTGTACCTTGCTTAATGTAAATTACACTTTAAAAACTTTGGCTTTTTAAATGGGTTATCTTCTCAGTTCAGTTCAGTCGCTCAGTCGTGTCCGACTCTTCGCAACCCCTTCTCAGAATAAACTAAAGAGTTCCCCGAATCTTCCTTTCTTTGTCTAATTTCCCTCCCTGGGAGTCCCCTGCAAGCTTTACTTTTATACAAGGTGTTGTAAACTAAAAATAATTCAGTTCCACTTTCCTAGAACATAGGGAAACGGTTGCCTGTTATATATCCCACTGTACTTGCTTTCTACTGAAAATACTGAAGTTCATCTCCTGCGTAAAAAGTCATTTGGCCCTTTTCTGTTTTATTAGTTAAAACCTAGTATGGAACAACACAAAAATTCTTGTTGTGAACAGAGCACATAAAAGGCTTTACAAGGTGTGGTTTGAAGAGAGAAAGTGGTGGAGCAAATGCTGGTGGGAAGGTGAGGAAGGAAAGGAAGGAAAGCACTTCCTGAGTGGATACTCCTCCCAGCTGAGAGACATCCTCTCTTCAGATCACTTCCTGTTTGTCTCAGCCAATAATTGATAGTAAATGTGGTCTTTTTCCTATTCAATTCAAAAGCATCCTTTCTCTCCTTGCCAGTTACCCTAAGAGTCAAATCTACTATTAACTACATGTTACTCAAAAACTTCAATCCATTTTAATCTTTTGATAATCTGAAATTTTTATCTAATGCAGAAATGGTAAGAACCATTTCTACCTTAGCTGTTTAAGTATTCTGTGATAGCCAGGATAACCAAGTATAATGGAATTAACAACACAAGAATCTGAAGCTACAATTATTGTGCTTGGGTTAATCACTGTTGAGTCTTGGTTTCCCTATCTGTAAAACAGACATACTTCCCAAAGTGCGGAAACAAATGATATATAAATCTTATTTATCACAATCTAACACACAGGGCATCACAAGCCTCATGAGGCATAATTTCCCTCTTTCAAATAAAGCATGTGCTGCAACATTCCCTTTCTTTGTAAGATAAACTAACAAAATGCAAGATTCGGGAGTTTTATATGTTGAATCGGACAAACAACTTTATATTTTAGGGTAAATAGAGTTTCCTTTGGAACTTAATTTTAAGGATACTATGATGGTTAATTTTATGTGTCAATGGATACATCACTGCACTCGGACATTTGCTCAAGCATTGGTCTAGATGTTCCTGTGAAGGTATTTTTTAGATGAGATTAACACTTAAATCAGTAGACCTCAAGTAAAGCATATTATCCTTCATAGTGTTGGTGGTCCTCATCCAGCTAGCTGAAGGCCTTCAGAGAGAATTCTACCTGCAGAATGCCTTTGGACTGGAGTTGCAACATCAACTGTTTCCTTGGTTTCTAGTCAGCCATCCTGCCCTGCAGATTTTGAACTTGCCAACTTCCACAATTACATGAACCAATCCCTTAAAATGTCTTTCTCTCTCTATATATATATTTGGGTTGGCCAAAAAATTAATTTGGGTTTTTCCATAAGATCTTTCAGGAAAACCCAAAGGAACTTTTTGGCCAGCCCAATGCCTATAGATATGCACACACATTACTGTTACTGAAAGAGTTTGTGGGGTCTGGTTGCTCGCTGCCTGAAAGCCAGGAAACAGGCCAGGCTGGTGAAAAGGAAAGTTCGCTTTATTTCAGATGTGGGCAGCTGGGTGGGTGGTGGGCATTTGTCCAGAGGCCCACTTTTGCCCCCAACCTCTCCCTGACAAGCAGGGGATGAGAGCTTTTATAGAGGGGGGTGGTAGTGGGGTGGTGGTGGTGGGTGGGTGGGCAGAGCTACATGCAGAAACAGCACAGTCTTCTCTAACAGTCATCTTCAGATTGGTCATCTTGGTTGTTTTAGGTAGTTAATCTTCAGTTCCAGGGTCCGTTTGTTCGCATTTCTTTGTGGCCAGTTCTTGGAACTGTGGCAGCTCATGTCCTGGGTACAATCTAGTCATCATGTAGTTAACGTATCCCACCTGGGGTTTCAGTGTCTCTAAGACAGCTCACAGGATATGGCTCAGAATATTATCTATAGCCCTTGAGAAAGAACTAAAGGTCCTTGGCCATGCTTAGTGACTACATTCTTAACTATTTAGTCTCCTTTGACTGTTTTCCTTTGTTTCCACATTTCTCACTTTTCTGATTAAACTTACTCTTTGACTAAAGTTGCCCACAGACAAAAGGCAGGCAGAGGATGTGGTGGGGGTGCAAGGACCATAGGCTCCTGCTCCGGTTCACTACTGGTTTCATTTCTCGGAGAACTCTGATCAGTAGATACCAACTGTTGACTCCTGGCACCACCAGGATCTGTTACAGCACTCAAATTTAAAGTAACAAGTTAAGTCCAACATTTTTGAGGAAGAAAAAAATCTCCGCATTTATTCCAAACTCTTTCACAATACATTGAGATAGCACTGTCAAACGCATTATAAATCAGTCAGATACTCGAACCTGACTTCATTGACTCTTCTCACTCACCTTTTCTAAATTGCAGCATTAAACAATGCCTAGAAGAGAAAAACTTCTCTTCCAAGGCTGATGTGCAACACTATCTGTTCCTGCTCTTTACCTTCCTTCTCTCTTCACAAACTTCTCTGTAATTCTCAAAGATACAGTTGAAAAGATAAGAAACTCTGACAGTTCTATGGAACTCAAGGTTAAAAGTCACCTTGAAAAATTTGCAAGGCTACATACTAAAAATGTAGTAAAGTTTCAAGAAATGCTGCCTTAAATAAAAGTTATGCCCTGAGTACTCCAGGTGAGAGATGATGATGACTTAAACTAGGGAAAATGAAGGGGAGGTGAGTTTAATGGTCACATTCAATATATATTTTGGAGACAGTCAAAATAACTTACTAATGTATCAGATGTAAGAGGTAAGGGAAAGAAGAGAACCAAGAATTTAAAAAACAAAAACTAAACACCAAAACCTGCTTTGAGAGAAACAAGTACTCAATAGCCTAAGATAAATTAAAGCATAAATAATACTCAATCCAAACATTTGGTAACAGTGAATTTGTTATTTTTAAAGCAAGAATTATTGTCTTTAAATTAACTGTTACGCTATCCTACTTGGATAGAGGCATTGTGCAAAAACATAACAGAGCTACCATTCACAACAGACACTCAAGGAATATTTATGAATGAAAAAAACTATGCTAATTTGATTTGCATATAATGCCAAAATACTATATATATATATTTTTATTCTTTCTCCTTGTCCTCAACTTGGATTGCCAAGTAAAGTAAGAGTAAATAGGATACTTTTCCTGTTTTTTTGGACACAATATCTGTCCTACACTTATGGACAGTTATCAATCTTGTGCTTTAAAATTTCAATTCAAAGCATCATCTTATAAAAAGCAATTTAAAAAACACTACCAAAAAGAGACCATAAGGAGAGTGTTTCAAGGATAAAATATTGATGGGTAGGTAAAAGGGCAGAATGTTTTTCAGAGAACAATGAATCAGTCTGACATGATTTTTGTTCCATGAATCTCTTTCTCAAGAACAATGAACTACTAAAAAGGAGAATAAGACACTGACAAAAATGCTGCAATTTATATAGTCATTGTGTTCTTTGAATTTTTATTTAAATTTCTGACTTCTTTGGATCATCACAAGGATATATATTCTAATAAAAATGAAAATATAACTCCATGTGGAAATACTTGAACACATCATATATCATAATGAAGTAACACAAAGAAACTTTCTTAAACACAGGCTTTCTCTCTAAAGTTTAAATGTGAGGCAGACAGACATCTGATTTTAAAACAGATGGAACCCTAGAACATTTCCAGGATACATAAAATTGAATTTTGTGTTATATTTTGTGTCTGAGACAGCTAACAATATAAATCGATGACTAGGGTTTCTGTACGAGTTGTTTTTGCCCATCTTCTTTTTCTTACATCCAAATTTTAGTTATTTCTTTTGTAATTCTATGGATGAACATTCTAGAATGTATGATTTTTTTCAGCTAGACACACATATATAGTTTTATTTTCTACTGTAAGTTATTACAAGATATTGAATACAGCTCCCTGTATGGTACATACAGTAAGTTCTTCTGCTTCTCTATTTTATGCATAGTAGTTTGTTTCTGTTAATCCCATATTCCTAATTTATGTCTCCCCTTTCCCCTTTGGGAACCATAAATTTGTTTTCTATGTCTGTGAGTTTGCTTCTGTTTTGAATATAGACTCATTTGTATTACTTTTTGGATTCTGCCTATGAGTGATATCATACAATATTCAGCTTTCCCTGACCTAGTATGATATTCTCTAGATCCATCCATATTGTTGCAAATAGCAATATTTCAAAGAATGTATATGATTTGCATAATTTGCTCTATGATTTGTAATCTTAAGTGTGTGCATATATTGTCTATTATTTAATCAAGACACACTCAGTAATAAATAATATCATTTCATGGAACCTAACATATACACTTGACAAGACACAGAAAAAAAATACAAGTTATCACTATCACTAGTAAAATGAGTTTATTTTATATTAAAGTTTTCAAAAAACACATTTGTAAAATTATCCTCATACTGGGCCTAAAGATAGCTTTTACAAAGAGATTAAAACTTGCAAAACTGCTTTCTCTTAACTATTGAAGTACATAGATTTAAAAGGTGTTATAAAAGAAAATGTTAATTCATGGTCAATGTTTAAAGGGTTAATATACATTAAATCTGTAGGAAACTACCAAAAGAATAATCTTAAAAACATTAAGAGAGTAAAAGTTGTACTTTCCTTTCAGAAAGCTTTATTCTTAAGTGATGTTTACTAAGAAACACACACTACATACCACAATAACCTTTTCAAAATTTACCAAATTGCTTTGTAAATGAATCAACTTACACAGAAGAAAACATAGGAAATTGCTTTTCAGTACATATCAACTTATTTTCCTGATAAAAGAAAATCAAAATAAAAATTTAGCCCATTCCAATTAAAAATACAAATTACTAATATTTAAGATAGTGTTGTATTATTTTTAATAACACAAAAGTTCAAGCATTCCAGAGTACAAACTGTGTTATTCCAAAAAAGAGAGAAAAACTCTTTATCTAACCAATGTTTACAGAAATTTGGAATATTTACATACCTTATAACACTGTAGAAATCTTTGGTGGTGACATATGGATTAAGTTCCCTGAAAACACTTTAATAATTTTATTCCATCTATCTGTATAGTCAAGTATTTAAAACTGGTAATGCTGGCAACATCATTTTCTATCCAAATCCACATACATATAGTGAAGTGTGTGGAGGGAATCTTATGCAGGGATTATGTGGGTTTAAATAATTACTTAGCAATAAGGTTTATTTCTGGCTCATTTTTACACCAGAAAAAAAAATATAGTAAACTAAAGAACAGATCAATTCTTCCTTCTAAACAAACCCTGGAAATAGTTAATATTCATGAACAAGTTGAATGACAATAAACTGAGACACCAGGTACAGTTTCTGGATAAACTTTTATAGCTACCAAAATAGTGCCCTAAAGGCTTGTGCAGCATCTAATGCCCATTCACCAAATGGTGGTGGTGGGGTGCAAGGCACTGTGGTCTAGGGATAAACACACCTCTTTTATAAGCATTAGATTTAAAAGCAGAGAAACAAAAAAATGACCTGTTCCACCTTAAAAGAAAAAAAAAGTACAAGTTTATTATACAAAATTCAAATGAAAGCATGCTAAAACACACAGAAGAGAAAAGAAGCAAAATATAAGAAATGAAAGGACAGAAAGGAAATGACAGAACAGCGAAATGACATTGACTGTGTGTAAGGTTATAACAAACGTATCAGAGGAAGCCTTGATATGATTAAATAGAAGGATTTGCATTATCTCTTTGAAACTAGTGTTGCTCTTGGTTAAACGTTTTGACTCTAGAAGTGTAGAGGGATAAATAATTCCTCCAATTTAGGACAGTATTTGTGAGTTTACGATAATTAAAGCATAGGTGTAATACTGAAAAGTGAAAGTGAAAGTGAAGTCGCTTAGTTGTGTCCGACCCCGTGGACTGTATCCCACCAGGCTCCTCCGTCCATGGGATTTTCCAGGCAAGAGTACTGGAGTGGGTTGCCATTCCCTTCTCCAGGGGATCTTCCCAACCCAGGGATCGAACCCGGGTCTCCTGCATTGCAGACAGACTGAAATTAGACTTAAATAAAATAAAGTGGTGCAAATCAGCCCCCAAAAGTAATGTTTTTGATACAAAGTCACTTACATGACCTTGTTAGGCAATTTGAGATGACACTGCCCTAGTGTAGGAAAGGTAAGCAAGGCACATGTAGCATTTATATTGGAAAGTCAAGTGTTCTAGGCAATCTACGTTAAACTCTCTTCCAGAGTTTATAACCAGAATTCATAGGAATTTTGAATTAGTCAAGGTTAAAATAGATGAAGATACTCAGAATTAAACTTTGGGGGAAAATAAATTTAATGAAGTTTTTACATGGTATTAGTTATTGAGAATGTGAGATAATCGGGAAGACATTTTAAGACTTGCATGAAGAGAAATGTATGAATTATAGTAAGGTACTCCTGAGTAAACATTCTGTTCTTTACCAACACTCAGAATGGGTCCTGAATATACACTCCCAGCTGGCTTCATTTCTTGAAAGGCAGAAAGGTCAAAGATCTCACAAATCTCTCTCATTGTTTTTCTTTTGGGCACACAGAATAATCAAGTAAATTATATGAAAGAGTATAATCATACAGATTTGTATAATGATACAATTTTGATTACTGGTTACTAAAATCATCATCAGAAATATACTGACTTGGGGTTCATAATGCATAGTTATCTATGCCTAAAAAGCTTCACAGTTTGGTAACTCAAAATCTCTTGGATTAAAAACATGATATTTTTCTAAAATCTATTCTAATAACTTCTAATATGTAAGATTAACAACATTTGTATTTTGCATTGGCATGGATCTTCAGGAAATTATCTCAGCCAGAAGTGAAATGATTCAAATGGGTAAAGTCAATGCCAGATTTATAAATCAGCAGCCCGTGTCAGTGCCAAGCTTGTGAATAGATTGGCTGTTGGTTAATTTCATGAATTAGAAGATATCTACGTGCTATACTGGTCTCTGATTCCATTTCGCAAAAGCTACCATTTTTAAAAGCTGAAAATGAAACCACTGTTAACAAAAACATGCTAAGTTCAGCTACAATGTAGAACTAAATATGGGAAGCTGGTAAATTTTAAAGAACTTATCTGTATGAAAGATATGTAGAAATAGTTGAAAATGAACAATGAGCTCTATTTTTTATTATTAAAATTAAATGAATATAACTACTGAAACCCATAGGAAAAGAGATGATATAATTCAAGGCATAAATTTGACAAGTCAGAATATGACAAATAACAGTCAAGACAGTCAAGACAGTGTTACTAAAGACAAGACAGTCAAGACAGTGTTAATAAAACTTAAATGTATAGTTGTAAAATAAGTAAACAATTTTCAAGTGTGCAAAACTAGTCAGGAATGAAAGTGCTGTGTAGATACCTGGTTTTCAAATAGTTGTCTTGAAAACTTTCAGTTGATGGTGGAAAAAGTAGAAGTATTAACAAAGTAAAAATTTGAGGAGTATATAAAACATATTTTATCTTATATTATACCCTTGTTCTGTCACTGCTGGATCAGAGGCCTATTAAATACTATCCTCATGTGATAGTTACAACAGAAATGGAGGTAAACACAATACAAGATCTCAAAGGCTGATGCTGCTTGAACCACCTTTCAAGTATACTGTGAATCTAGGTTTCACCTTGTATCCCAGGCACTTAATGTTTTGAAGAATCTGACAACAGATAACACAATTTTCTTTTATTTCTGATATATCTATCTATCTACTTTTGCATAACTATCTTTAGTAGTCAAGATTTGGAAGTAGTTGTTAAAGAAAAACTATTTAAATTGACGAAAGTAAACCCTATCACCACCACAATTTAAAGAATGGTTTTAATGGATAAATCCTGAATATATGATGTTAGAAGAACAAGTTGATGTATTAGCATAATTTGACTTGGGATACTTGATGTGTACATGGCTAAAAATACACTTGTGGTCTCTTCTTTACTTTGTATTTTAGTGACCCATACCGCACCTGAAAAGAGAAATGTGTTATCATTATGAGTCAGATTTTGAAATTAGATAGGACTTCATAATCATCATAGTAATAATTTTTAAACTTTTCTGACGTAAAGAAGCAACTGTCCTCTAAGCGTGCACTCAAAAGACAGCACTATCTATATATTCCAAAATGTAATTGGTATTGTGTTAAATATGTGCACAGATTATTAACACTAGTGATAAATAAAAACATAAACTGTTATTATTTATACTTTATTTGGTACATGTCCATGAACGCTGCCCACAGTGATCTGAGGCCTTCATTGAAATCCTCCACTGCTTTCTGGGCACAAAGGCAATATATTATTATGAGTAAACTTTTACTGTTTAAACGCTATATAGATTTGGTTTAAAACAAAACTATGTACTTGATAGTGTTAGCTGCGTTCTTTATATATATGTGAGGGCTGGTACTGGGTACTCCCATTAATTGTCTGATTTTGCTTCGTGAGAATACTATTTTCCATTTATAGCGGAAGACTAGGAATTTATTATCATTTTCTAAATTGCCAGAGATCTTAATCCATCTGACCGGAATAAACAATTTTAAATATAACCCGTGCTGTATCATCCCAATCCTTCATTTAGGGATCATTAATATCCTAAATGAGCACGCAGCAGGGAAATCTCTTAATACTAATCATTAGAAGAACAGCTCTGCGCTCGACTCACCTCTTTTCGGCCTTTCACGGTTTTCACAGATTTCATGCTTTGTGATCTTCGTAGCCCTTTGTGTGTTAACATCTCGTCATCTGAATATGGCCCCTCTGCTTCTTCGTCTGTTTTCTCATCCCCGTCTCTCAGTGGAATTCCGTAACCTAGATGAGTTGTGAAAATCAGCATGTTTTGGTAAAAGGATACCAGTCAGCACCGCCTCTTCACCCGTCTGTCCGCAGTTCCCTGCCGTCTGCGTTTGTCGGCTTACTCCTTCCCTTTTTTTCATCTGGAATGAGCTCCCTGCCCTTTGCTGTTGATCTTCACCCCTTGCACTAGTCTAGATGAGGCTCATTTCTTCCAGGAAGTTCCCCCTGGCAATTCCTATTTTTACTATGCATTTTTCAGAATGATTAAAAATATTTTTGAGTAGGTTAACAGTTATCTTGCTCAAAAATCAAAGAATATAAATAGATACACAGGGAAAAGTCTCTTCCTGCCCTTTCTCCTTCTTGTGAATTCTAAACTACCGAAGCGATAATGTGTTTTGGTCTGTCATTTGTACCTTTGACTTTAATTAGGAACTTAGGGTCCTTTTGTCAAGTCCAGACATGGTAGAGTGCACTTAAGGAGTCATATAAGACCCAAAGGGAATAGAACTTTGGGCAAGAGAAACTCACTGGGGGCAGGTGATAGAGAAGTTAAACCAACACTGTTGCAGCTGCTAAGATAAAATCCAGCCAGGCAGGCTACAGTAATTAGAAACACCACAGGCTATGATGACTGATGTTAGTTCAAAGAAAACAGCCAGCACCAGGAAGGTCAGTAAGAGATCATGTGGGTGTGCTAACAGGATGCTGTGTGTAGCGACGAGGACTTAACTTTGACCAGCAGGCAAATAACCAGGCAGCCAAGCTGGTTATTGTCAGGAACTCTGAGAGCACCCTGAGAATGCGATGCAGGGACAAGAATACTCCCTCCCATTCCTGAAGCAGTGGTTCTCAAAGCTTTTTAGAATTTCAATAAACTTATGCTAATGCACAAACTTACCAGCACATATTAGAGTCACCTGGAGAACCCACTGATACACACATTGCTGGGCCTGGGGTTGGGCTGAGAAATTACATTTCTAACAAGTTCCTGGGTGATGCTGACGGTACTAGTTCGGGGCCTACGCTTTGAGAACCACTGCTTGGATGGAGCAAGAGAGGGGCCTAAATCTAAGGCAACTGGGGAATAGTAAGTAGATTATAAAGACTGGGGTGAGGAAATTCCTTAGTGGTCCAATGGTTAGGATTCTGGGCTTTCACTGCCAAGGGCCTGGGTCCCATCCCTGGTCAGAGAACTAAGATCCCATAAGCCACAGGATGAGGTCAAAAAACAAGAAAAAAAAGACAGGAGTGAGTTTACAAGGCCCCATTATGTTTCAAGTTCTACTTTAATAAAGGTAAGGAGCATAGCTACCTTCTTTGGATGGTATCAGGCTCAGGAGAGGGCAAAGATGGACTTCTTGCATGTGAAGCAAAGCACACTGAATGAATTGTTTATTCATCTGCTCTCACAGGACATGAATAACTTGAGCATCACTAAGCAGACTATGAAGAGTTGTGATTAAGCTTCCGGGTCTCATAATAAGATAAACATCTTTAATTATATATTAAGAGCAGCCCACCAGGCTCCTCTGTCCCTTTGTCTTCTCCAGGCAAGAATACTGGAGTGGGTTGCCATTTCCTTCTCCATAATTATATATTAAGGAAGTCCAATTTTATGGTGCCAGACTTCTAGCCTAGAAATCAGGAGGGATTTGAAAGCAGAATCAGTCATTACATAGGCCAAGATCCTTTGCTTTCCTGCAGCAGTTGCAGGAAGTGTGTGCTAGGCAGAAGTGACAGCACATGCAAAGGCCCGGGGTCATGGGGAGGCGTAACTTTGTGGAAGAGCTGTGAGGAGGCCAGTGTGGCCAGGAGAGGAAGTAGGGTCAGCAGTCCTGGGAAAAAACCCCTGGTGCAGTATTAAGTGGAAAAAATGTAAATGTAGAAACAAAGGAAGGAAAAACAAAAATGAAACCATAATATCTGTTGAAAGTGAGCTTTTAAGCGATTTTAAATTTCTTCACTTTTTTCTTAAAAAAATTGCCAAATTTTTATTTAAAAAATTTTATTACTTCTATATAAACCAGAAAAAAATTGTTTTAGATTGCCATTTCTAGATTCTTCTCTATTGCTGTTGCTTATATAATATTCCCAATCCCAATATAATAAAACTAAGGTAAAACACAGAATAAGGAATCAAGGAAAGAATCAGAAAGGAAACGACTGTGATCAAAAAGTTCTCTAAGGTAAAAGATGAGGCAAACATGGCCCTTGTGATTTTAATTACCTCTCATTTTATATGATTAGGAATTGGAATTTCACTCAAAGTGCTAATTATATTATATATATATATATACACACATATATATATATACACACACACATCTTATTGTTTCCTAATTTCAACTAAAAATATCTTAGTTTTCTAATTATTGTTTCAGGAAAAGTAATTGATTCATTATTGCACAAGTTTAAAAAATAATTTTTAAATTTAAATTTGTTTGTTTTTGGCTGCGCTGGGTCTTCGCTGCTTTCTCTGCAGCAGAGCGGGGGCTCATCTCTAGTTGTGGTGCACGGGCTTCTCACTGCAGCGGCTTCTCTTGTTGTGGCACGTGAGCTTGGCTGACCCATGGCTTGTGGAATCTTCCCACAGCAAGGATCAAACCCATGTCCCCTGCACTGGCAGGCAGATTCTTAGCTAACAGACCACCAGGGAAGTCCCCACAAGTATTTTTAAAATACTACTATGTGTGAGGCAGTATACTAAGTTGTGGGGGATACAATGTTAAAAAGACAGAACTGTCCTTTTCTATCCTGAGAAATACACAGTCCAGTAGAGGAGACAGAGTCGACTGTAATGAATGCTATAAATAGAAGAGAAGGACAAGGTGCTACGGGAGCACACAGCAGAGGGAAGTGGGTTGTGAGAGAAGACTTCTTGTAGGAGGTGGTGGCCAAGCTGAATTCTGAAAGGCTCGTGATTCTATACACCCAGCACAGGAAGCAGTGGGATGCCAAGGCTGGGGAGCTAATACACCACATGCTGCTGAGTTAGGACTTCATCAGAGAACAAAGGGGAGAGGGCATTGAAGCATTTTAAGCAGGAGGGTGACATGATTAGGTTTTGGTTCTTTTTGTCTTCTTGCACTTTAGAGAATGAATCATAAGTGGATACTGGAAACAGGGAGGTTACTGCAGTACAACAAGTCAGAAATGATGGAGTCCAAGGATTGAGCAGGAAGTAGCCAAGCTTGGGATTTGTTAGGAGGTGAAGTTGACCAGCTTAATTTAGCCAGTTATTAAGACTAAACTGCATCAAAAAAAAAAAAGGAGTCAAATCAAATATCTTCACTAAAACATGCATTTTCTATTCCACTTAAAAGCCTGAAAATAAGCATTATGAAAATTCTGATGTGCATGGTGGAAATAGTATTAATCAGAGTTGTCCAAGAATTTTAAAGTCTTTGGGAGAGGAGAAGACCCGAGATTATGAGAAAAGCCCAAATCTAGATGCCCTATCTGAACAGGAACCCAGCAAGCTGGCTGAGCAGGTCTGCCAAGCCCAGGCAAGGTGAAGCTGGTGGGTGCTGCTGGTAAACAAAGGTGATGCTAAGGTCAGCCGTTTTCCATCATCGATCTAGACTGGACAAGGTCCTCAGAATGGTGCTGTCTATGCACATTCCTGAGGGGCAGTGACTAAGAACCTAAGAACGAGAAGTCTGTGTTGCCAGGGGCCCTGAGGCCTGAGGCTGCAGCTGTTTGGCCAGCTTCAACCCAGTGCTCTGTTACCATTTTAGGAAACGAGCAAATGCTTATGCAGACTGACCAGGTTTTATTCATAGCTTGAACATCTTAGAATTGGTATATTTTAAGTCTCTCCTCCCTCCCACCCCTTTATAATAATAATAGCCAATACTGATCCAGCATTTAGCAAAGACCAGGCATGTTTGAAGCAGTTTCCAAATATTAATGTAAGTGCAGAAGCATGGAAGGTCTGACTTGGGAGAAGGAAGCCTTAGCTATCGTGTTGGAAGAAGCCCTGGATCCATGAGAGGAGAAATGAGTGAACACCTTGCTACCTATTACTGTAGGAACTTGAGTGAGTCTTGCCTCTCTGGGCCTGTTTTCTTATCCGGTAAGGTGCTGAGGCAGGCGGGAGATGAACAGGTTACTATTAATACATGAATGCCAACCCTGAGGCAGCAGAGCTGTCTCGGTGCTATGCTGAGTGCGATTCTGAGCCAGCATGGGAAGTGCTGCAATCCATTAGCAACATCTGCCATGGGCACGAAGGGATGTCATCTACTGGCCTTCTTTGACTAAAGCATTTCTAAGGTCCCCTCCTGCTAAATTGTTTGAAGTCCTTGTTCCAGCCCAAGTGTCTCACTAAGTGCAGTCTCTTTATAAAGTAAAAAGGCAGAGGATTAGATGAAAAACCTCGGATACTTCATTTCTGTCATTGAGTACATGGTCTTTGACAAGTAATTTAATCTTTTTAGGTCTCAGTTTATTCATCTACAAAATAAGGATAAAAATATTTAACCCGCATAGTCATCTTCAGGGTTAAATAAATATGTAAAGCATCGAAAACAAGACAAAACTCCCTTTATGTGCTTGTATATTGAAAATGAATACTGAAGCACTTTTAACTAATATGAGAGCAGCAGCCTCTTTGCAGAAAAAATATTTCCACTTATGAGAATGTGGTGTTCTTTCTAAGGAAGTGAACATCATGTTCAAGGTGTCTATTTTCTTACAAAAAAGCATTTGGAGGTGGCTCTTTCTCCCATAGTGACAACATGTGAACCAGAATAACTTCATCAAAGCAAGACTTCTCTTGATCAGCCAACCTTAAACTGCTCAGAGCAAGCCATTTAGCTTTTAAGAGGGAACTACTTTTTCAAATAGTTGAATTTGCTTGTGTTCTGAGATAAATGTATTGATTACATAAACTAGTAAACAGACTTATGTAAATATAATTGTAAATGTAATTCCCACACTGAAAAACTTACCAACTTGCTTTCTTTCTTGAGGAATTTTAGAAGTAAATAAAATAGAAAAAAATTCAAGATATAAGAAAATGAATACCTTAATTAAAGGAGATGAAGAGTTGTTTTATTTCTGATTTTAAGAGTAATGGGTTAATTAAAAAAAAGTCACTAGAAGCCCACAACTCAGAGCTAAATGCTGTTAACACTTTCATAATACCTTTTCAGACTGTCTTCTACATACATAAATCTTAAAAATAAATTTACATATATTAATCCATTTCATCCATCTGTCTATTGTGCCTCTATGGTACAGGAGCATAACAAACACAGTTTCATTATTGTTGTTTTCCCCTCTCAATCTGGATATGTTTTCATGTCAGTAAGTATCAATATAAACTGACATTATAATTTTTCACTGCTAATAGCCGCCCTTTTACTTAACCATTCTCTTAGGAGTTTGGTTTGTTCCAATATTTTTTTTACTATAAACATCAATAAAATGAACATTCATATATCTTTGTACCTATGTCTTTGAACGCTTTCCTGATTATTTCTTTATGACTATTCCTAGAAGTTTCTTGCTGAGTTAGAGAATACATTTTGAAAACTGTTACTAGACTGTCATCCAAAAAGACTGTTATACATTAAACATTCATAAAAAGTGTATGAGAGTGTTTGTTTCCCAACTTTCTTGTTATTTTAATTCACGGTTTAAAATTTAACAGAAGAGCTAATTAGCACCTTGTTATCTTAAAATATTTTAGTCACAGCATTTTAAATCTAATAGATGGATCCCATAAAAATGGTGTCATGGATTTTCAAGTTTATAATCCTGTTTTCATTTAAATGGAATATAGTTCTTAACCAATTTTAAGGTATAATTATGAATCAACTACTGATAAAAGACTCAGATTACTGGTCCAAATCAGCAAAATATATATAGCAGATCCCATATTCAAAGTCAGTACACCTAATTTTTTAAATGCCTATTAAGAAAATGCCTTATAGTAGGAGCTACTTTTACATTATTAAAGCATTAATGATGATTCAAGGTTCAAAGTTTACTCATTCTTAAAGGCATTAGTACCTTACTCAATGGCCAGTACTTAATTATTACTTCTTAGATAATAGCCACCAATTTTTTTAAGTTATTCTAGGGAGAACTTAGAAGAAATTTCATTATTCTTTCTTTATAAGAAGGAACTATTCTTTTCAAGTTGGTTTTAATTATAAAGAATGATTTTCATGTACTTCAAAAGAAAACTTCTACTTGGAAAAAAAAACAAAACAAAAAGATCCAGTAGCCCTGTACTTTATGGACCTAATAAGACACTAATAAGAAATGTCCTGAAGATCTTAGTTCTCAGTTGAGCCTTGAACTATAATTTTCTTTCATGTGAAAAAAAAAAAAAAGACTACAAGAACCATGTCTTTTTGTTTGTGTGCATGTTTCTAAGACCACAATTTATTAAAGTTTTAGAACATATCAACCATGACATGCTTATAATTTATATTAGAACAAGTGGGTTTTTGGTCTATAATTCATAATTTCAAGACATTTTTCCATTGGAGTAATCTTATTTTCAAACTGCTCTTTTGTCACTGCTTAAAACTTTTCATCTTATGGTTCAATATCCTTATTTGTTCACAGCACTTACAATAAAGAGGGTTTACACTCTTCAGATGTCGCTACACAGTTTGAGTAACAAGAGTGGAGAGCACAGGTCACGACTAGTGCTGGTGGTGGTAGATGACCACATTCACTGTGTCCAGAAATTCATGGCAGCACATGGGGCTATTGCTACTTTCTTAGTGGGATTCTCTCCATAGTCAACAAAAGGCAAGCACTAGCCTTATTTAGAGAACAAAAACAAAAGCTTCAAGATAAATTTTAGTTCAGTTCAGTCGCTCAGTCGTGTCTTACTCTTTGTGACCCCATGGACTGCAGCACGCCAGGCTTCCCTGTCCATCACCAACTCCCGGAGCTTAATCAAGCTCATGTCCATTGAGTCGGTGATGCCAAACTAAAGATAAATTTAGTTTACCCAAATTCAGACAGCTGGTACCCATCTTGACTCTGCTGCTAAGTCACTTCAGTCGTGTCCAACTCTGTGTGACCCCACAGACGGCAGCCCACCAGGCTTCCCCGTCCCTGGGATTCTCCAGGCAAGAACACTGGAGTGGGTTGCCATTTCCTTCTCCAATCATCTTGATTCAAGATCCCAATTATGACAGAACAATATGAAAACAAAACAAGCACACCTGCTGCTTCACCGGAGCCTGCTTTACTTTTCTTTTTTGTTTCTGGGAGAGGTTGGTACGATCTTTGTCCCACAGGCTCATCACCTTGAATGGCTGTTAGGTCATGCATACTGAAACTTCGCAAACGTTCAGTTATTGCTCCTTGGCTCTGTTTAACAGAGAAGCGATAGATCGAAGAAAAAAGGTGCATTTAAAATACTTAATATGTTTGCATTTAACTTTCCCCCAACATTTATTTTATCATGAAGCTGATTCATTTCATAATGAAACTTTCAGAGAAGTTGAAAGATTTCTACAGTGGATACCCATATATCATTTATATTTTGCTGGATCTTGTTTATCACTAATTTACCATCTATCCAACCATCAATCACTTTTTAATGCATTTCAAAGCAAGTTGTAGACATCAGTACATTTCACTCCCAAACATTTCTGCTTTAACTTGAAAATGGAAAAAAAAAAAAAAAAAAAAGGTATCATGAGCTTATCCTGACTATAAACATCATCCATAATATTGCTCTCTCCTAGAACTAGCACTTTGAAGCTTATATTTATTATTCATAAGAACTTTTTTTAAAGTAAAAGAGATGCTGTTTCAAAGCTAAGTCAAGTTAGGAATGGTAATGGCTCTACCTAGAACACCACACAAAAAAATTTAAGAGCCCCAATCTTGAGTATGAAATGATATTCAGTTAATGAATTCACCATCTGGCAAAGCATATCTACTACTACAAAATTTGACTTAAAGCCTTAACAATATGGCACTTAACACTAGGCACAAGTGGGTATTTAAAGTTAACTAAATATGAGAGAAAGAAGAAATTCAGCTCCTTAATTGCACGAGCTACATTTCAATTGCTTACTAGCCACACGTGGCTGGTGACCGTGAGGTAGAGAGTATCTCCATCACTGCAGAATGCTCAGTGCTTTTCATCATTGCACAGCTTTGAAAGGAACATTTCTGAACTTTTCAGACATAACTACATTTCCTCCCAAAGTATAAAGCTTTGTAAAGAGAAAAAAATAATTTCTAAATTTACCCACTTTGAAAATTTGCATAGCATACAGATGACTCATTTCTTATTTATAGATGGATTAAAAATATTCTTCTAAAGGTTTTTTTACACTTATTATTTCTTCTTCCCACACATATGAATTTATGATTGCCTCTACTTATAATGGTATTGTAGAAACTCATCCATAATGGTTCATCTTTAAATTCCAAAGCCTAAGGCATTACAAACATCCCAATGTTACTGCTGATGTGTATTTTACATTGAAGAAAATTGTCTTGATTCATGAGTCTTGGATTAGCTACTCCTAGTGATATCCTATTATGTCAAACCTGAACACCATTTCCATACCCCACTTAAGCCTCGTAATTTCTACCATAGTCTTTGAATTATGAAAAAGCATAATTAAAGGGTCTAGTGACAAGTGAAAGTGTTAGTCGCTCAGTCGTGTCCGACTCTGCGACCATAGACTGTAGCCTGCCAGGCTCCTCTGTCCATGGAATTCATCAGGCAAGAATACTGGAGGTGGGCTGCCATTCCTTTCTCCAGGGGATCTTCCCGACCCAGGGATCGAACCAGGGTCTCCTGATTGCAGATGGATTCTTTACTGTCTGAGCCACCAAAAGGATCTATATTCTCAATAAAAGTAGTTGGATTCCACATATCTTTAAACATTCTTGACAAGGTTTAATTTATTATACTCTCTTTTTATCAGACATCATTTATTTATTAAGTAGAGGATGACAAAAGACTCAGACACACACTAAAAGGAAGTGACCAGTGCTCGTCTGAAACAGATGCCTTGTTTTCACAGAACTGTCATTTTTTCTGTTCCAATCTTTGTAGTTCCGTGCCCTCTCAGCAATTCTTGACTTTTTTTTGCCATTCATTGCCAAACAGATGGTAAGACACATCCATAATATCCTATATTCTTAACCCCCAAACCCTCCCACTCAAGAAAGTACATCTCAGCATGCAAATAAGTCGACGTGCTGTTGAATCAGTCTAGCTTTACATCATCCACAGACTTCAGTATCTTTAATGATTATCATCAACTAATTACTTAGGGTGTATCTCACAAATGAACTCACATTAGTGTTAGTTCTGTGGCTGTACTTTATATATTTTGCCTTCAGGGTAAGATTTTAAGAAAATAGGAGAGAGGGACAAATCTTAGGCTTCTTCTGTTCTCTGAGTTTACCTGGTATGGGGCTGATACTGAATATGTAATAAGTAAACTATTCTTTTTAAGCCTTTTTTTTTTTTCATTACTCATGACTGCTACAGAGTTCTCTATAGACAGCAGCATGTTTGAACGTAAACACTGGAGTTTATATGGAGAGGTTCAGTACCAAACCACAAGTATGGTCTTGGGTATCTACAGGGGTAGATTACACCATTCACTAGGAAGTTGCTTCAGGTTTACATGAAAGGTGAGCAAGGACCAACACCGAGATGTGTGTGATCTGTATACAGTCAGGATTTTAATGCAGCTCGTGAGTAATCAGCCCTCTAGCCCTGGTATTATCAGTCCTCAGGAAAAAAAAAAAAGGCCAGCTACCATATAGCGAAAAGCAAAAAGAGGCTGTGTACTTTCCTTGAGGACTCACAGAACTTCAACAGCCATTATCACTTTGAAAAATCATTTCTTTTCACTGTATGTTTTCTAATAACCCCAGAATAGAAATAACATGGGAAGAAACTATTATACAACTGTGAACTTCAAAAATACTACATAAATTATAAGTATCGAATGTGACCACTTTACAGGAGAGGTGTCACTATAAAATAACTGCATTTAAAGGCAGAGCTATTCCCTCTAATTTTTATATATTCTGAACAAAAAGTCCATTAATAAGGGAATTATGTTTGCAATAAAATGTTAGGAGAAAATGCCTCCCCTCCACCTCAGAATTCTAAATTATGCAAAATATGGGTGCAAGTGTGCAGTATGGTTATAGTTAGGGATAAATATTAAAAAAATTAAAACAGTATAATGTTTAGGCTGATGAGTGATTTCTATTTTTTTGAATAATTTCTTTATATTACAAAATTAGTCATAGATGGTATAATGAAGTTTTTTTTTTTAATTGGAGGGTAATTGCTTTACAGTGTGATTTCTGCTATACAACAATGTGAATCAGCTATAAGTATACATATATCCCCTCCATCTTAAACCTCCCTTCTACCAACCCCCCATCCCAGAAGTCATCACACAGGGTATAATGAAGTTTTAATTGTTAACATAATATACTATAAGAATTTCTGACCTATTTCTTCATCATCTTTCCAGTATCTAAATCCCTTACTCCCATCACTAAAAGAAAAACTGTTTCTACATTTTGAGGGCACAAGCAGGAAATTATAGCCACTTATCAAAAACAATACTAAAAGGTATTTATATTTTGTTTAAATTAATAATGCTTGATTTATTTTCTTGCATTTGGTTTATACACTATTAAGCTAAAAAGTATAAGAAAAATGAAGACAGGTTCTAGTCTGCGGAGGAAAATATGTGTGGAAACAGCAGTCTTAGTAAGTTGGAAGGGAGTTACTAACCACAAGGTAATTCTATATCCTGTATTTACATCCTATTCGCTACAGAATTGTATATACACTGTGTATGTTAAATTTAGTCCTAAAAATCAAAGAGAAAATAACGAAAGGTTATGATGAGAAAACAAAAGTCAAAGTAATTAAAAAGTATTCTGTAGAACATTTTACATCATTAGACGAAGTGTTCCTGTTCTTCAGGGAGCTCAGAGGTCTCAGGGTTTGAATTTAGATGAGCCCAGAACATCTATTTAAGAAACTAAGAACGTGGCAAGGTTGGCTGGGTGGGAGGGCTGGGTCCAAGCTCTGGAAAGAATGCTTTAGCCAAGGAGCAGCTTTCCCAGCTGGCCCCACACAGAAGCTCACTGATACCTGAAAATTTGCATGTCTACTCAAGTATCCAGGTCTATGGATGGCATCTGTAAAAACGGACCATGATGCATGACTAATTCTAACCTCTTTATACCCAACCATTCTGCTTTGTTTAAATATTTTGTTTCCTGGTTAAACATTATACTAATATTACTATGTTGTTGTTTAGCCATTCAGTTGTGTCCATGGACTTTTGCAACCCTATGGACTATAGCCTGCTAGGCCCCTCTGTCCATGGGATTTCCCAAGCAAGTATACTAGAGTAGGTTGCCATTTCCTACTCCAGGGGATCTTCCTGACCCAGGGATTGAACCCACATCTCCAGTATTGCAGGTGGATTCTTTACCGCTGAGCCACCAGGGCCATATTTTGTGTTAAATAAGAGGAATTTACTGTGCTTATCATCACCTTTGTATAAAATCTTCAACCTATCCTCAGAATTTTTAAATTAAGAATTAAAAAATATAATCAGCAATGCTTTGTAATGTTATAAGCATACCAGCAATTCTTTATGGAATAATTTTTAGGACACTCTTCACTTATGAGTAGTCATTAAGCTCTATTTCTTATTGATCCTTGACATACTACATTATAACTGAGAATAAGGGTAGTCTGCAGTTTTTAGGGAAATGCCTTGTCCTTATGGATAACCTAACACCCAAATTACCTGTCCATATTTACATATCCTTTAAGCCTTTTCTGACTTACCATACTTTCACAGCAGGGCTTCTCGACCTCAGCATTAGTGTGATTTTGGTCTAATTTTTGTGTGTTGGGAAGCCGTTCTGTAAGCAGCATACTTGTCCCCTCCCTAAGATGCCAGTAGCAGCACCTCTGCCTCAGTTGTGACAACCCAAAATCTCTCCAGACATTACCAAAATTGCCCCCAGTTGAGAACCATCATTTTCGAGTAGGAGTTTTAGAAGTTAGTTTTTACCCCTTCATTTTATATGTAAGAACATGGATGCTTGGAGACATCAGTGCAGATGACTGCCCTAAATCTCATGGCTAATTAGGACAGAATCAGGGCTAAAACATGCTGACAACTCAACTGCTACAGAATTCAACTTTCATTATAACATTGTGCTTAGATTGCAGAGACAAAAAAAATATGATCTTTCTTCTCCATTGTCTAAAGAAGGGCTCTCTTTTTTATACAGATGATACTAAGCAGCTGAATCTCCTCAAATTCTTTCACAATCAGAAAGCCATTAAAACAGACAGCAAGATGTCAGGATTTCTGACCTAACTGTCGTTATTTACAGTCAATAAGATTTCAGAAATTTTAACTGTAAGGCTCTCATTTCTGTGATAATTGATTTCTTTAAAAAATAATATCTGCTAAAGAATTCACCAAGAAAAGGCTGCTAGAGAAAATCCTAAGAGGCGCTTAATACAACTAACAGTTCTCTTCTTCCTCTGTCCTTCATTCAGCAGGAGTGTTGCTCGTCTGCACAAAAGCCGCCGGCATCTCCCATGTGAAAGCTATAGGACGCTGAACATCCTCAGCAAAATCCTTGAAGCTCCTTCATGTGTTTGTGCTTTGCTCAGCCAAAATAAACTTGTACACTGACCTTGTGAACAGATGCCGGGTAATGAGGTCACAGAGCTGAGTAACATTTTCAGAAAATTGCTTTACGGTGTCATAAATGTTCTGATTAGATTCCTAGTTTCATCTTTAACATGCTCAGGTGGTTCAGCTTGGGAAACCTAGCCGGGGGTATTGCCAGTCTCTAAAGGTCACACTGAGAGTTCAGTATTTTTAGTCTTAAAGATATTTTTAACAAACCATATATTGTAAAAAAAAAAAAAAAAAAAGTTTAATAATTCTCAAGTCTTACTATTAGCTTTCCTGCAGTTTCTCCTTAAACTTGACCTATTTCCTATTTCGGTTTCAATTTATTCTTCAGTAGGAAATGTCTGGTTCAGTGATTCTTCCATCACAGTCAGTGCCTTTCCTTGACATCTCTAGAGATGAAACTAATTTCCCCTACCTTAAAGCAGGCACAGTAAAACTTGAGGCAAATAGTGTTAACATTATGCTGTGTTCAGCATATTTAATGACCATCTCTAATGAATAAAATCCAGTATGGTTGATGCCAACATTCCTCTGCTCATTGGGAGAATGATGACGGTTGCCGCATATCAAGTTCACTATACACAGTGAACTTGATAACAAAAGGATCACAAGATCATAAGCGAAAAGAGAGAATTCCAAAGTGAATTCAAGTTACAGGGGGTTTGTTTTGCAGTGGTAACTTAGATAATTTTTATGCTGTTTCTTGCCTTTGAAGTGGGGAAGTGGTTTTAATTTGTTAAATATATAAATAAAGACAAGCAATATATCACAAAGAAGCTAAAGAAATATAGGTATGGGATCACTTTTATAGTCTTTCTACAAAAAGGTGTTTCAGTAAGATAATGCTTATTTTACTTTTTATTTATTTTTTTTTGTCTACACCCTGAAGCTTTGGGATCTTAGTTCCCTGACCAGGGACTGAACCCCGGCCCTTGCAGTGAAAGCACAGAATCCTCACCACTGGACCACCAGGGAATTACTCGATAATGCTTTTTTTAAATAGTGGAGGGCAAGGGGTAGGCTCTAAGCAACCAAATATGAGATAAAATTTTTAGTTAGTGGATACAGATATTCAGCTTGACAGTAGTGGCCTGAAAGGGTAGGGACTGTATGTTTTGTTCATTGCTGCATCCCAAGCACCTACCATACAGTAGGCATTAGATACAAACCTCGATGGTCAATACACTAAATATCTGTTAAATAAACATATAAGATGTTAAATACCAATGGCAGCAAAGTATGTATAAAATAAAAATAAATGAAGGAATGAGGAAAGATAATCCAGTTAGGGTTTCTGGTTCCTCATGTAGAGGTTGGAACTAGTAAGTCAAAATAAAATAAATATCCCACAAAACAGTTACGAGTCTCACAGAGTAGGTAGGATTATAAACCATATTTAAATGTTGAAGTGAACAGGGCAAATGAGATTTGTGTGCGTCTATGTTTCCTAAAACAGTGCTCTAAAATGTCTAAAAACTAAATTTCAACATCAAAATTGTTTAGGAATATAGACACACATAAAATGTCTATATTCCTAAACAATTTTTGATGCTGAAACTTAGTTTTTAGTTTTTTGCCACAAGAGTTCAGTTGAATGTTGCTTTTATGTATGGAAAATTCAGAAAGCATCTTCTTGGGGGTGTAAATAAATAGCAGGTACTTGATTTGTGATGCTAAATGATGCTCAATTTTATAACAAAGAAAGCAAGAAACCTTTGGTCCCCTCTCTCCATCCCCCTGCAGGCAACTGCTTTAAAACCTCTACTTTCTTATGTAGCAGACCAGGACTTGAGTTCTGCTCTGCCTTATTTTCTCCTCCCTGCCATCCTCCCAAAGCAGAAGTTAAGTAAAAGGCTGATGGTTATTTGGAAAGTCACACTCAGAACTTTCTGAAGCTGAAACCTATTTTCTTTCCACATACTATACACCAAAACCAATAATGCCATGGGATTTAAAATCAACCACACTAATTACTACATGCAAAGAAATCCAAAAGCCATAATGCGAATTTTCACATAAGGCATTCCTTTGATAATTTGGCTTGCAAAACACAACACATGACATTAGTAATTGGCTAAGTAAGATCTTAAGTTTTAAGAACAGAAATTTTTCATGCCTTATTTTGAATAATCAGTTACCTCAAATTGGTTGAAGTATGGGTGCAGAAGTAAGCCAGAAATCCTACCAAGATAGTGCCATGGAGAGAGAGAGGGGAAAAAACACCAAAGACAGAGAAAGAAAGAATGGTCATCTTTACTAAAGGTTATTTACTCAAAACTATTTTAAGGTTATAAAGTAGGAAGATTACGACAAAATGACATTTTCCCAGTATGTTTTATTTACTATCTCTCATTCTGTCATCAATTAAGAGTTCAAAATATCTAACAATTAGAGAAGACGTGTTAAAATATCTTTAAAACAGTCTACTTGTTGTTTTCTAACATTACAACAATAAACAGAAGGCAAATTTGTGCCAAAATTTATAATGATCTGAAATAAAAAGCCACCCTACTTTGTTCACTGGCAATTTGACACTGGATTAAAAAAAAGGTAAATAAAAAATTACCTTCACTGCTGCAGTGACGGCAGCAGTAGCTGCTAAATTTAAACCTTGCCGCCCAAAGTTTACCATAGTTTCATAGCCTCGTTCTTTTGCTTGGACAATATAATCGTCAATTTCCTGGAAAAAAAAAATCAAGTTTGTAGAATATTAATTTTATTTAAAAAGAATGTGAAGAAGCTGAAAACTAGGACTTTCTCCCCTAATATAATAGTTTCACTCATTTTATAGCATGCAACATGTGATGATGAAACGCATTTCTAACAAATGATTTGTGGAAATAATTTATACATCTTACCCTTTCCTTTGAAGAAAGTAGTGGATGAAGGAATTTTCTGTATATTAAACTTGCTCCTCGGGTATAAGGAGAGAGTAGCCATATGACAAAAGCAATCTTAAGCTCATAGTAGAGGGGGAACCTGACAAGAAAATATTTGAAAAGGATGCTGGTGAAAATAAAACTACAGACAATGAGGAAATCATACACAAAATTTTTTTTAAAGTTCAGTCACTGTGTTACGCTTTCACAGGTAAGAAGTTGTGATCAGGAAAACAACTATGTTTGAACTGACAAATTAATCTCACTAATTATATAGATCAGAGCAGCCTGTCCCCTCGCAGAGATTCTAGTTCAAAGTTGTTCCATTCATGTACATTTTTTTAAAAAAAAAACTGTTTACATTTTGGCTGCACCCTCCACGGATGTTGGATCTTAGACCAGGGATCAAACTTGCACCCCTTGCATTGGAAGGGAGAGTCTTAACCACTGGACAGCCAAGGAAGTTCCAAGATTGCTCTCTATAGACAAAGTCAGACAAGCTGCCAAACTAACTGCAGCAGTTCAGAGAGGTCATTCAGTTCAGATTCAGTTCAGTTCAGTTCAGTTCAGTCGCTCAGTCATGTCCGATTCTTTGCGACCCCATGGACTGCAGCACACCAGGCCTCCCTGTCCATCACCAACTCCCGGAGTTTACTCAAACTCATGCTCATTGAGTCAGTGATGCCATCCAACCATCTCATCCTCTGTTGTCCCCTTTTCTTCCCGCCTTGAATCTTTCCGAGCATCAGGGTCTTTTCAAATGAGTCAGTTCTTTGCATCAGGTGGCCAAAGTATTGGAGTTTCAGCTTCAGCATCAGTCTTTCCAATGAATATTTAGGACTGATTTACTTTAGGATGGACTGGTTGGATCTCCTTGCAGTCCAAGAGTCTTCTCCAACACCACAGTTCAAAAGCATCAATTCTTCGGCACTCAGCTTTCTTTATAGTCCAACTCCCACATCCATACATGACCACTGGAAAAACCATAGCCTTGACTAGACGGACCTTTGTTGGCAGAGGTCATTAAAAGCATTTAATCAGGGCAGTAAGGTGCACCCACCCTGTCTGCAGAGCCTAGCTGCCATGGCATTAGCAGGACATACATCCCAAGCGTTAGGTGTGTTTTTAAGCATTTATAAGCTCCAAGTGTGCAATGTTACCCCATATACACATCTCCTTTTCTTAGAGCTCCCAGAAAATGTCCCCTCCAGTTTCATTTGGCCAGAATTGCAGCACTTGACAGACCTAAATTGTTCACTTGGAAGAAGAAAGGAATTGCCATTGTGGTAACCTGGAAATTAGGGTTATATACCCGTGCCCCTTCCCACTTGGGTTTTTCAGCATCTTCTCCCATAGGCTGACTATACTTCCTCAAGCAAGGACCGTGGGTTTAGTCATGTGACCTGCTCTGGGCAACAGAATGTGAGTGCAACATATGTTAAATGCAAAGAAAAGCTTTAAATGTCACTCGACTCCCTCACTTCAACACCCCCCAACCTCTTGCTTTCAAATTCTGCTTTCTGTCGTGAGAATATCTGCTTCTTCAGGCTTGGTCCATGAACAACAAGACACTTAAAACTGAGCTGAGCCCACCAAGGCTGGCAGCTGACCATTTGTCTTCATGTACCCTGAGCAAGAAATGAATGTTTGTTTTTTAACCCATTGTGCTTAGGGTAGTTTGTTGCCATAGCAAAAGTTAAGTAATACAGCACAAGGGAACAAGCATCCTGTGGTCTATGCACTACTAAGGTACATGATAAAAAATCTGGGCTCTTCTGATGAGACAGGTGGGCAGGGGGCAGTGAGGACCGATTACTGTATAGACGATGAAGGGTTTCTGCACAGTGCAGTTACAGAGGAGTCTCTGGACTTTCGTTGCTCATGACAAGTTTTTTCTACCTTATTTACTTTTTAATAGTGTATATATGTACATTTGCAACCAGAAAAACAGAGATGCATTTAAAGAGAGAACATGGAAACTTAAAAGACATCTAGCTTGGTTTAGAATCTGTTCTGCCACTTAAAAAACAAACAAACAAACAAAAAACCCTTCCCAAACCCCTTTACCAAAACATAACAGATAAATGAACTGTGGGACAGAAGGAGGAAGAGAAAGATGGATGCAGATACAGAGAAGTTGATACATAAGGGTTGGTTGTGAAGAACATTTAATTCTCATGACTTCTATTTTTTCTGAGCCATCCAATGTGACCTAGTGTGCTATGAGAATATGATGAGACTTACAGAGTCAGAAAGACAGTTAAAGCTGAGAACAGTAAAGATTTGAAACAGAAACAGGAGGGAATGGAAGAAGCCAATGACCAAAAGCAAGTAAAAGGAATGGTGACTTTCAAATTGATACCTATATGAGCAACTGATTGATTTCTTTTCAGCTCAGTTGGTAGCCTGGGTAAAGAAGAAAAGAGGAGTGTGATTGGGCTGATTTAAGTTGGGGGTTTGTGCAGTAAGGGTGGTTGAAGATAGTGGCGAGGTAGTAAATGTTTAGAGTTTGAAAAAATGACTTCTCCAAGTGATGGCAAGGTATAGTTGGAAATACACTCCTGAAATATAGCACAATGAGATTCAGGTTGTTCCACTAAGTATGACTTCTCAGTAAAATGTTTGATCCTTGAGGATAGAAACATGTTTCAATTCTGCCTCATGCTGTTTGGAATAGGGCAGTCCAGGAGCTAGTGTTGGGAGCGGGTGGTAGCCATGTGGACTTGATGTCATCCAGTTTGAATGTTTGTGGATGAGAATTTTAAGGATGGGAGGGAAGTGCTAAAACCAGAAGCTGTGGGCTTCAAAAGGGGAGTTTGCTTAGGAAATATTAATAAAGAAAAAATAGTGTGAAGTCATCCTTGTGTGGAAAAAAGATAATGACAACCAAGTTTTCTCTGTTCCGAGATCCTGGGACGTGTGTGGGAGAAGGGTGGGAGGAAGAGGCATGTGGGCAGGAGGATGAACTGCCTTTACGTGGGGGATTCCATAAGGAAGGTAATGTCCTTGTGGGGAAACCAGCTAAAGGAAATGATGCAATGGATAATTAGGTAGACTGATGAAATTCATTTAGTTAGGGATGGATTTCCTTGGTGGTCCAGTGGTTAAGAATCCTCCTTGCACTGCAGGGGACACGAGTTTGATCCCTGTTTGGGGAACTAAGATCCCACATGCCACAGAGCAACTAAGCCCACGTGTCACAAGGAAAGATCCCCCGCGATGCAACAAAGATCTCATGTGCTGCAACTAAGACATGACACAGACAAATAAATAAATAAAAATTTTAAACATTTATTTAAAAAAAATCTCTTAGTTAAAAGCAAGAGCAGGATAAGAACAGAGAACGCCAGCTAAGAGTCTACATTATGGACATTTCTCAATGCTAGAACTTACCAAGCGACTGTTTGATCTGCTACTGTTTCAATTACAGTATACAGGGCAAAGACAATCCAGTACATCATCCATCGAACCTGCAAATAATAAAAATACTTATGGAATAATAGACCAAAATTATTTGAGACTCTGAAGAGTCGTATATATCATACATAGTATGTTGGATTAAATGAAGAAGGCGATGGTTTAATTCTCAACAGGTTTTATGCCTGACTTCCTCACATCACCACATCAGTTGTCCTGGGATACAGGAATTGAAGGATAACAAACCCCTAGGCTTAATACAGTATAATATAGGAACCTAAATGAAAAATAGGACATATTTTTCTTAACTGGAGGAAAATTCTTTAAAAGATCTTATTACATGCTTCCTTATGAAGACTATTAACTGTTTAATTATTATAGAAACCATATAGTATGATATGACCATATTTAATCTTTATTAGTCTTTTAAATATCGGAGAAGGCAACGGCACCCCACTCCAGTACTCTTGCCTGGAAAATCCCATGGATGGAGGAGCCCGGTAGGCTGCAGCCCATGGGGTCACGAAGAGTTGGACTGAGACTTCACTTTCACTTTTCACTTTCATGCACTGGAGAAGGAGATGGCAACCCACTCCAGTGTTCTTGCCTGGAGAATCCCAGGGACAGGGGAGCCTGGTGGGCTGCCATCTCTGGGGTCGCACAGAGTTGGACACGACTGAAGCGACTTAGCAGCAGTAGCAGTAGCAGTCTTTTAAATCTTGCATTCCTTATTTCTCAATATATCAGTCTTTGGACACCAAAGACCGATCCTGGATTTGCTACATCCATAATGCTAATCACCCACTTTGAAAGTCTAAGGTTAGTATCTTCTTCCTCCTTCCCTAAATGTAAGCCTGTAATCTTTTACATACCCTTTTCCTTCTTCTGCTCTAATACTGTAAGATTCGATGCAATAAACCAAATATGTGTATTCCCTCAAAATTCATATTTTGAAATCCTAACCCCAAATGTGGGATGTTATTAGATCATGAGTCCTCACAAATGTGATTGGTGACACAGCAAAAAGATGGCCATCTATCAACCAGGAAGACAGCCCTCATCAAACGCAGAATCTACCTGCATTTTGATCTTAGAAGTCTTAGCCTCCTGAACTGTGAGAATAAATTTCTGTTGTTTATAAACTAGTCTGTCTATGTTATAGCATTCTGAATGGACTAACAGAGTAATTCAGGATATTTTTACCTCTTGTCCGGACCAGAGCATCCTATAAGGTCCCTGAGACTCTGTGTCTCTGCAGCAATCCTTCTCACAGAATGGTGCCATATTCATTTTTCTTGAACTCATTCTCACAAATTTATTCCTTTCTACTTCCCTAAGTACACAGACTCTTTTATCACTCACATAGGTTGGATTTTCGTTAAGGGTTAAAAATCTCTGCTTTCTCACCAACACAAAAAATCATGCCGACTATAAGCCAGAGACTGTGCTAAGAGCATCACATATATTAATTCACTTATCCCCCCACAACAGCATTATGAAATATAGACTATATAAGTATATAATTATAAGGAACTGGTGGCACAGAGAGGTATTCAAGTTCATTTAGCCAGAATTTGAATCCCGGCTGCCTGATTCTCGAATTGGTGCTATTATCCAATTTTACCCATTTACAGAAAGGAATGTGAGGAATTGCTGAATGTGAGGTCCAAGAATAACCACTACTTCCCTATTCTCATCACAATAAGATGACAAAAAAAAAAAAAATTAGGTCTCTATAATTAGTTAAAAAATTGACCTATTTAGTTTTAATACAGATGCTTCTTTGGGTATTTTATAAATATGAAACTGTAACTTGGGTAGCTTTAACAGTTTTCTGTTTGGAAAAATCAATTAATAACAGCCAGGAGTAACTTTTGAAACAATGTGTTGTGACATATGAAGAGTAATTTACCGTGTGTGTGTGTGTGTGTGTGTGCGCGCGTGTACACAGTTGCTCAGTCGTATCTGACTCATGACCCCACAGACTATAGCCCGCCAGGCTCCTCTGTTCATGGGATTTCTCAGAAAAGAATACTGGAGTGGGTTTCCATTTCCTTCTTTAGGGGATCTTCCCAACCCAGGGATTGAACCCATGTCTCCTGTGTCTCCTGCACTGCAGGCAGATACTTTACCATTGAGCCACCTGGGAAGCCCAATTTACTTCACTTAAGAGCTTAAAAAACTGCCCGAAGCAAATAGCACATTGCTGCTGCTGCTAAGTCGCTTTCAGTTGTGTCCGACTCTGTGCGACCCCATAGACGGCAGCCCACCAGGCTCTCCCGTCCCCAGGATTCTCCAGGCAAGAACACTGGAGTGGGTTACCATTTCCTTCTCCAATGCAGGAAAGTGAAAAGTGAAAGTGAAGTCGCTCAGTTGTGCCCGACTCTTCGCGACCCCATGGACTGCAGCCTACCAGGCTCCTCCATCCATGGGATTTTCCAGGCAAGAGTACTGGTGTGGGGTACCATTTCCTTCTCCAAAATAGCACATTATCTACATTTAAAATACAATGAAACTGATTTATGATTATCATCTCAAATTAAAAAAAAAGTTTGACTAAATATTCTCTTCAGTTTTTCACTTTTCATGAGTTACTTTACTCCCTCACTGCCACCAATTCCAAGCTTTTTGTCCCAGTATGGAGATTTTTTTCCAGGGTTAAAATCCTATGTGTTTTCTCTTGCTGCCCTCTTTTAAAAGCAAAGTGAGGCTCTCACACAAATTCATTCATTTAGCCTTTCCAAATCAAACATTAATTTAGTACTTTTACCTTTCAACTATATTCACAAGGTTATCCTCTCAAAAAGAAATGAAAGGAAAAATCTGGAAACAAAACAGTGCACTTTTATAAGGCTAGAAGGGACCGTGGACGTGATCAAGTTTTTTTGAACTAAACAAGCCTTTATTGAAAACAACTGTAGAACAATTACAAAAAAACACACACCCTGCTCTTGTTGGCCCTTCCATTCTACTCACTGTAGGACTTTTGAGGAGAGTCTAAGAAATCCCAGTGCTCCATGGGGCAGAGTTCAAAAATAAATAACACGGCAAACTCCTCTCCTTTTACTGAGGGCCAAAATAAGTAAGTTGTGCAAGAGGCTGAGCTGGGAAATGGGCACAGGGCCATAGTCTACAATGAAGCCTGAAAAAGGCAGATTTTCAAACAAGAGGTTGCTGTCAGATCAATCTTTTCATTTCTCTCTCTCTCTCTCCCTCTTGCACTCAGCACAAGGATTTCAGTGTAAACCTTACCACCTTCTTTCCTGGGAAAGTGGCAGCGTAAGTTAACTGGTCTCTCTCATAGGAACTTTAGGAAACTTTCAGAAAAATAAATGATTTAAGTTAGTTATTTTTTCATAATTTTGTATTTTCATCATTTTACTAGTTCACAACCCTCATTATGGCTGTGATCTTCCAAATGGATAAGAACAAAAAACAACACTCCACAAATAGTCATAATTTACCCAATAGAGTTGAATAGTACAGGTAGTTAATGTTTGGTGATACTCTCTGAAATACTAGTTCTCAAATAGACTTGAGCTGCTAGAGTCCCATACATTCAAAAGCACTTTGACTTCAGTAAAGTCAAGTACTTACCCAGTTTTCAAATTCATTTTATTTATTTTTGTTAATTTTTGGCTGTGCCGGGTATTAGTAGTGCCATGTGAGCTCTTCGTTGCAGCGTGTGGGATCTAGTTCCTTGACCAGGGATAGAACCTGTGCCCCCCGCATTGACAGCACAGAGTCTTAGCCACTGGATCATCAGAGAAGTTCCTCAAACTCATTTTAAAACCCACCAAATATATAAGTGCTTTCACATATATAATGTTTAACTCTAAAAAAAAAAAAAAAAAAAAAAAGACTATATTTATTTAGGTTGTGAGAATATTAAATAATGCCAAAAATTTAAAAAGAAGAAAAGAAGAGAAAGAAGATTCTTTTTAGTTAAAAAACAACAAACTATACAATTAATAGTGTATTCCTGGTCATTTTCCTGTGGTATCGGCTCAATTTTATATAAGCAAAACTCCATGGTTCTCATTTATCTTTAACGAATATATTCTTTGACAATCTGCTCTCATAAATTTCTGTATTTTTTTGTTTTTCTTATTAGAAATATGGACCTTAACAATAGTTGAGTTGAGTTAATAATTAAATGAATGCAGTGAGTGTGTGTTATTCATGTGAGCAAGTATGAAGAAAGTTAACCTTGAAAAGATATTGCTTTCTTTTTCCTATTAATGGATTTGGTTGGGATTTTACACCAAATGATTACTCAGCAAACCTTTTATTAAAACTATACCTCAAGGCTGCTCAGCCTACTCTTTAAGGTCTAGCCCAAAGAAAATAACAGAATGACGTCAAGGTCAAAAAGAAGGGAAGAAAGAAAAGAGCAATACACAAAATGATAATTAAAAATATGTTAAGGTAAAATATTCTTTAGATGGACAGAAAACATCAGTAACAAAATGTAGTACTAAAACCAAAAAACTGGTAGGAAAACAATGCAAACTGATAATCTCATGATTGTATATAACCAAATCTAATAGAAATAAATGCTATTAAAATGCTATGCAAATAAAAGTCAGTAACTTAACAGGTAGCTGTAATATATCATAATCCACCTTTAAAGTTACAGGAAAAAAAAAATTTATGTTAAGAAAGTGGGAACAAATTCTATTACTTTCCGGTTCAGAAACAATTGGTAAAATCAACAAACCAATGTTTAGATATCTTCATGAGAACAATGAACAAGAAAGCTGCTCAAAAAGTCCACAAACAAATGGTGGAGAAGGTGTGGAGAGAAGGGAACCCTCCTACACTGTTGGTGGGAATGTAAACTGGTACAGCCACTATGGAGAACAGTGTGGAGGTTCCTTAAAAAACTAAAAATAGAGGTACCATATGACCCCGCAATCCCACTCCTGGCATATATCCAGAGGAAAATATGATCTGAAAGGATACATGCACCCCAGTGTTCACTGCTGCACTGTTTACAATAGCAAAGACATGGAAGCAACTGAAATGTCCATCGACAGAGGAACGGATAAAGAAGACGAGGTACAAACATACTCAGCCGTTACAAAGAGTGGAATAATGCCATTTGCAGCAACATGGAGGGACCTAGTGACTCACCATACTGAGTGAAGTAAGTCTGACAGAGAAGGAGAAATATCGTATGACATCCCTTATATGTGGACTCTAGAAAGAAATGATATAAATGAACCTATTTATAATACAGAAAGAGACTCAGACTTAGAAAACGAACTTATGGTTGCCGAGGGTGGGGGGAAAGGGATAATTAGGGAGTTTGGGAAGGTCATGTACACATTGCTATATTTAAAATGGATAGCCAACAAGAACATATTGTATTAAAAAAAAAGAACAAGAAGAAAGCTTTTTCTTTACTCAACTCAAAAAGCTTTACTCAACTTTTTCTTAAAAGTCTTTTTGACCCCCGGGAATTGAATTATCCAACAAGGTGGAGCTTATGGGCACTAAGAGGGGTACATACACACACACATATCCTACTTTTGATTCATCTTTCAAATAAAACATAATTTAGACAATTCCTAAGGACTCAGGTGGGATCATTATATAGAATACTCATTGATATAGTTGTAATAAGCTCTACCTACTTCACATCATGGGACTAGAAACAGGAACATAACAGCTTCTGTCCTCAAGGATTTAACATTTTACTGGAGAGAAAAACAAGTAAATAACAGTGATAAAATGTTCTGCTGTTTTTACTGCATTAAACACCCTAGTTCCCAGTATGAGTCAAGAGCACAAGAGTTTGAGGAAAGCTTATTAAAGGGACTATTTATACAGTTGTGGGTGAAATTCAAGAAAACCAATAAAGAATAGCGGCTCACCCTTGAGCTAGCGACAGCAGGAACCGGCATTACTCGCCTGGTGTGAAGAAGGGTGGATGGGGACAGGTTTACTGGAATCCAGACAGGGTAACCATCAAGGTGTGGTCTCAGGGGGACACTCACAGCAACCCCTAGTGGCAGGGAGGAAGCTGGGAGAACTGTAATCTGACCTCACGCTCAGCCAGCCTTCTGACTTTTTGCAGGAGTCTCTCATGAGCCAAACCCAAAGGGAAGTCAGAAATGATGCAACCTGTATGGATCAGCCTCCTGGGCCCTAAGCAAGGCAAAGAAAGGTGGGACATGGAGGAGAAACTCCACTGGAGGGGCAGGTGGTAGGTCCCAGCACTATGCAGCCTCTCAACTCTTGGAAATATATCAGCAATCAAAATCATTCCTCGCCACTTCCAGACACCTCACCAGTCCAGATGACAAATCATCTCCTGTCCGGATTATTCTCACAGTGTCCTAAGTGATCATTCTGCTTTTCTGGGTCTTTTTGCGTACATCACTCAGAGTTGTCTCCTTAGAGAGCAGGTCATTGTTGTTATTGTTCAGTCACTAAGTCGTGTTCAACTCTTTGTGAACCCATGACCTGCAGCACGCCAGGCTTCCCTGTCCTTTACCACCTCTTGGAGTTTGCTCAAATTCATGTCCATTGAGTCCATGATGCCATCCAACCATTTCATCCTCTGTCGCCCCCTTCTCCTCCTGTCCTCAATCTTCCCCAGCTTCAGGGTCTTTTCTAATGAGCTGGCTTGTCACACCAGGTGGCCAAAGTATTGGAACTTCAGCTTCAGCATCCATCCTTCCCATGAATAGTCAGGACTGATTTCCTTTACGACTGACTGATTTGATCTCCTCGTTGTCCAAGGGATTCTCAAGAGTCTTCTCCAACACCACAGTTCAAAAGCATCAATTCTTAGGTGCTCAGCCTTCTTCATGGCCCAACTCTCACATCTGGACATGACTATTGGACTACATGGTCATTCCTCTGCTGAAACTCCTCTGTTGGCCCCCATCAGAATTCTTACATTGGCCTACCAGGCCCTGTGGTTCTGGCTCCAGCTGCCTCTCTGGCCTCATCTGCTCTGTCCCTCCTTCCCCTGTTCTGCTCCAGTCACATCAGGCCCTCTTGCTATCCTTCCTGGGTACAGATATGTTTCTGCCTCAGGGCCTTAGTACTTGTTGTTTCATGGTCTGAAATGCTCTTCCCTTAGTTATCCATGTAGATAGCTTTCTCACTTCCCTCAGGTCTCTGCTCAAATATTTATCTGAGAGCCCTTTCTTCACTACCCTGTTTAAAATAACAATGTCCTTCTAACTCCCTTATCATAACTTATTTTTCTCTTTAGCACATATCACAGACACGTCTAACAAATACTAAAATGCTTTCCTTGCCTTTCTTTACTAAAATGTTAATTCCAAGAGGACAAAGGTTTTATTTGTTCTGCTCAACCCTCTGTATCTGCAGAGAAGGAGCTCAGTAAATACATGATTGTTGAATGAATATGGAACCACACAGAGCTTAGAGTGCTCCTTTTTGTAAAGACTGCAAAAAGCTTAGACAAGAAGTAAAGACATGACAATTGAATATAAAGGAGTCTTTCGAGGCCTGGTTTAAAAAGAAAAATGGGGGGAATAAAAAATAGCATGAGGCTAAATGAAAGCATGCGTATAGCCTCAAGGATTGAACATTTTACTGGAGAGATAATGAGATTCAAATTACGAGGAAGCAGGAATAATTAATGGGAGCAAGATCTTGTATGAGATAGACAAGAATAAGATGAGAAAGAAGAGTGAGATTAAGAAGCTGGGGTGCATCTTCCTCTGAAATAGAATCAAAAGGAGAGTGGCCATATTGGGAAGAGGCTGAAGTAGTTTATAGGTGAGGACCTCTGTCTTTACTCTGCAGTAGGAGGGCAGGTCATCTTTAACGCTGGGGATGGGTGGGAAGGAGAGTGGATTTCAAAAGAGTAGTAAAGATTTATGAAATTTGTTTATATGGATGGAATAGGGATCTGCCTAGGGTAGAGATGGAATAGATTGTGACCAACCATGCCCTCTGCTTCTCTGGGTGTCAGAGAGAGGTGGCTGCAATGAAAGGTCTAGGATGGTGAAAAAGGACGGGATGGAGGTGGCAGCTTGCTGTTCATAAAAAGGCAAATAACAGAGGCTGGCTGGGGAGTCGCCCAGCCAGAGCCAGCGCTTCTCAGTCCATTTCTGAAAGAGGTAGGGCCATGTGTCCAGTTCCCGCCAATAGAATATTAGCTGAGGCTTTTGGGAAGTGAGTGTGTCTCCCCACAGGCTCTTCTCTTGCCTTGTGGCTGGGAAGGCAGGGAGCAGAGTAACCTTGGAATCTACATATTAGATGGGCAGAGCCCTATTTCTTACACGGTTGCTTGAGAAACATTTCTTGATGAAGTCAACACTGACCTGGACTGTTATGCTAAAGACAAATGTTTTTATATTCCCTCTGCCATTGCATTTTTGTTTCAGCTTAAGAATCTGCCTCCAATGCAGGAGACACAAGAGATGTAGGTTTGATCCTTGGGTTGGGAAGATCCCCTGGAGTAGGAAATGGCAACCCACTCCAATATTCTTGCATGGGAAATTCCATGGACAGAGGAGCCTGGCGGGCTACAGTCCAAGGGTTGTGAAGAGTCAGACATGACTGAGTGAGCAACTTACCTGCTTATTTATAATTACAGCAGCTTAGCCTACCCTAATATAAAAGGTTATCCTCTAACCTCTGTGGGGACTGCAAGAGCCATGGTTCCAGAATTAGGTGGACATCAGTCAAAGTGCTGTTGGCTGCCTGCCACCTGTGATGCCGCTAATGCCTTGGTTGGCACTGATGGATGCTACTACCACAATGACCTGGAAACGGAGAAGAGGAGTATCATTTTAAGAAACTCTGCCTGAGATATCACCAGGGGGTCTCAGAAATATTGGGGGGATTCTCCTGGTGGTCCAGTGGCTAAGACTCTAAGCTCCTAATGCAGGGGGCTCAGGTTCGATCCCTGCACAGAGAACTAGATCCCACATACTACAATTAAGACCTGGGGCCTCAAAAAAAAAAAAGTATTTGAGAAGAAACTGGAAGATAGGCAAGATTGATGTTCTCATGCAGTAGACTGGGGCAAAGCCAGAGAAATATTATTTTAAATTACTTTCATTATCCTTTGGCTAGTATGGCCTCTACCTGTATAAATTTGTTATTGTCTGTAATGTCAGTACATATGACTTACAGAAATCCCTTGGTATTTTCAGTAGGCCAAGAAATCAGATACAGACGCTCATTAGAAACATGCATAAAGTTTAAAACAATTATATTCTGAGTGGTAAGCCAAAATATTCAGAGAGTAAAATGCATAAAAATCAGTGGGCAGACTACATGAAAAACAGTTGTTCAATGGCCTATTTTGCTGACTTTGGTTTTGTTTTCCCAAGAGTATACCTAATGATTATTATAGTACCTGGCACAAAATAAATGTTGCTGCTGCTGCTGCTAAGTCGCTTCAGTCATGTCTGACTCTGTGCGACCCCACAGACGGCAGCCCACCAGGCTCCCCCGTCCCTGGGATTCTCCAGGCAAGAACACTGGAGTGGGTTGCCATTTCCTTCTCCAATGCATGAAAGTGAAAAGTGAAAGTGAAGTCGCTCAGTCGTGTCCGACTCTGTGTGACCCCATGGACTGCAGCCTACCAGGCTCCTCCGTCCATGGGATTTTCCAGACAAGAGTACTGGAGTGGAAATGTTAAGAAATATTTATTAAATTATTAGTGACCTGGGCTAACTTATGAACAATAATATAATTTCCTTCTTTTTCCTAATTATTTTGTAATAAAGTTCTTTTGAAGTGGGCACAATAAAATGGCAATCATTTATCAATCTTGGGACACACTTTCCCTACCATATTTTTCATAACTAGAGAAATGTGATGAATGTTTTTTAAAAATAAAATATTTGCAAATAAAAATTACCAAATGAAATGTTAAAATCATTTAAGTATCAAAATAAATTTATTTTTGTAAGAAAATATACTCTTATAGTTAGGCAAGTTCTTTAGAAAACGGAGTCATCTGTGATATAAAACCACAGTATTGAAAATTACATTCTGGTTTATACAGTGCATGGATTAGATTATCCTACTTAACAAGCCAGTACTTGCTTTATTACTCAAAATCCAGAAGGCTTTTGTAAGACTTAGCATTTCACAAACCCAGACAGTCATGTGATAGTGTTCTTGCTTTACTCTCTCAAAGGAATTAGGATATTTTAAGCCTGAGTGAATACTGTAAAATGAATGTACTCATAGGCTAAATTTACTATCAAAATACCATGCTCCATTTAATAGGTATGCATTTACCTATTCCTGATGCCAAAAGAAAAGTAGGCCTCATTTCATGGTTTTTAAACATTTTTCAACAAAACAAATTTTTATGATTCAATATTCTGAGACAGAATTTGCAATGCAATTGATTTAGATCCCTGGACAAACAAATAAGGCAAACAAAAAGTAAACTATAACTGTAAAATAATCCTCCTGATTTCCATCACAGAAGTTGAGAGCAATGCACTGGTATATTTATATTGAGGAATATCCTGTTCTGATGTGAGGCACATTGCTGTACATTCACAAGAGTTATGGAGAACTGTGGTGAGGGCATATTAATTCAAAGGCATCTTTCTCAAATTGTATCTTTACATAACTTATTCTTGCTATGCTATGAGCATTGTGGTATTATGATAACAATGACATTAACAATGCTGCTGCTGCTAAGTCACTTCAGTAGTGTCTGACTCTGTGCGACCCCATAGACGGCAGCCCACCAGGCTCCCCGTCCCTGGGATTCTCCATGCAGAAACACTGGAGTGGGTTGCCATTTCCTTCTCCAGTGCATGAAAGTGAAAAGTGAGAGTGAAGTCGTTCAGTTGAGTCTGACTCTTCGTGACCCCATGGACTGCAGCCTACCAGGCTCCTCTGTCCATGGGATTTTTCAGGCAAGAGTACTGGAGTGGGGTGCCATCGCCTTCTCCAGACATTAACAATAATGTACGTTAAATGATATTTGTTGTTCAGTCGCCTGGTCATGTCCGACTCTGAGACCCATGGACTGCAGCAGGTCAGGCCTCCCTGTCCCTCACCATCTCCTGGTGTTTGCCCAAGTTCATGTCCATTGCTTCGGTGATACCATCCAGCCATCTCATCCTCTGTCGTCCCCTTCTCCTCCTGCCTTCAATCTTTCTCAGCATTAGGTCTTTTCCAGTGAGTCAGCTGTTCCCATCAGGTGACCAAATTATTGGAGCCCCAGTTTCAGCATCAGTCCTTCCAATGAGTATTCAGGGTTGATTATCTTTAAGACTGACTGATTTGATCTCCTTGCACCACAGTTCAAAAGCATCAATTCTTTGGTGCTCTGCCCTGTTTAAGGTCCAGCTCTCACAACCGTACGTGACCACTGGGAAGACCAAAGCATTGACTATACAGGACCTTTGCCAGCAAAGTGATGTCTTTGCTTTTTTGACACACTGTCTAGGCTCGTCATAGCTTTCCTGCTAAGAAGCAATTATCTTCTAATCTCATGACTGCAGTCACCGTCTGCAATGATTTTAGAGCCCAAGAAGCGGAAATCTGCCACTGCTTCCACCTTTTCCCTTCTATTTGCCATGAACTGATGGGTCCAGATGCTATGATCTTAGTTTTTTTAATACTGAGTGTAAGCGAGCCTTTTCGCTCTCCTTCTTCACCCTCATCAAGAGGTTCTTTACTTCCTCTAGTTCCTCTTCGCTTTCTGCCATTAGAGTGGTATCATCCACATATCTGAAATTGTTGATGTTTCTCCCACCAATCTTGATTCCAGCTTGTGATTCATCCAGACTGGCATTTTTCATGATGTGCTCAGCGTATTAGTTAAATAAACAGGGTGACAATAAGCAGCCTTGTGGTTTAGTTGTACTTGTGCAGGTACGACTAAATTGTACATGCACAATGACAAAAAAGCTATGCTAACTTGACACATATTACTCTGGGGCTATTACAAACAAAAGGCTTTGACATGATATAGTCATAAACCTGGATGTCAAGGCATTCCTAAGCAGAAGAAGCTTTCATGGGAGGGATGAGTGAAAGAAGACATATAAATGGATACTAAGTGATTACTTGCAGCACAATGTTTGATCCAGCATACAACTAGTAATATTTTAATATGCTATATATTATTCATTTGCCTTGTATGAATGACATTTTTTCATATCCAAAGGAAAGCCTTCCTAATTGCCTCCAGCCCCTCCAAAGGTCATATATAATCTTTGTGCATATATAATCTACTTTCCCTTACAGTGTATCTGTGTAAAGGTTTGAATAACATCTGCCTCTGCCTTTTGACTATTACAACCAATGTTGTTGATGTTCAGTTGCTAAGTCATGTCCGACTCTTTGCCACCCCATGGACTGCAGCATGCCAGGCTCCCCTGTCCTCCTTTATCTCCCAGAGTTGGCTCAAATTTGTGTCGATTGAGTCGATGATGCTATCCAACCGTCTCATCCTCTGTCGTCCCCTTCTCCTCCTGCCTTCAATCTTCCCCAGCATCAGGGTCTTTTCCAATGAGTTGGCTCATCACATCAGGCAGCCAAAGTATTGGAGCTTCAGCTTCAGCATGCAACCTTCCAATGAATATTCAGGACTGAGTTCCTTTAAGGTTGATTGCTTTGATCTCCTTGCTGTCCAAGGGACTCGCGAGTCTTCTTAACAACCAATAGGGACTGAAACTGTCTTGTTCATCATCATGTTCCTAGGACCTAGCCATCCCTGTACCTAATAAACCAAATATACAGGAAGGCTTTTACTGAACAGTTTCTTAATGTTAAGGTCTGAACAATTCAAACAAATAACTGTAGACTGCAAAGAGGAATTCATAACATATAACATAATCTATTTTATCAAAGTTGTTTTCAAAGTTATCAGATATTAAACAACTTTCCAGTGTCTCTTAATTTAAGATTATTTGAATCATAGGCAATTAATGCTGGTTTTTCAGAAAAAATGAAAAATTACATATGCCTAATGATTTCAATTATAACCACACTAAGTAAATCCAGAGCATAAAATGCTAAAATATGCTTCACTGGAAAAAAAAAAAATTCCTTGCTGAGTCTGAAAAGAAATAAACACTGCTGAATTTCAGACCACCCAAAGAGAATTTTATTTTCTGACCATTAGTTATTCCCTCAAGTCAGCTCACCCAAAAGATTCATTCTACACCACATTTCAGAGACAACAGAGAGAACTTCTAATAGAGATTTCTTTAGGAACAGGATCGAGTTGAAAAGGTTTCTCTTGTTTCAGTAACATTATGCAATAATTTGGTTATTTCATAATGATTTTTCCCCATTAAAAACAAAGAGGAACAAAATGTGAGAAATCAAATAGAAAAACGCCCTTTTTTATCCAACCCAGATGGCTCAATTATGGGATTTTTCCCAGAGCTGTGCCAAGTTAGAAGCATGCTTGAAAATAAGCTAGTTGAAGTTCAATCCACAGTGAATAGAGACATTGGTTGAAAGTACTTTTTTCTTAAAAAAGAGGGGGCATGCATTGGGGTAGGTATGTGAGACTAGGATTGATTTGCGTTCCCCTGGCTTTGGGGTGCTTCCTCCCTCACGGCCCTACTGCCTTAACTTTCTGTAGCTTGCCAGGAACTAGGATGTTTGGGAGTCAGTTATATTAATACTTTCAGATGCTGAACTTGCATCATGGTTTACCTGCAGTTTCCAGACATCACTGCCAAAGACCTCACAGAATACCCTGTTGTTTCGAGGAGGAAAGACTCATATTATACAGACGTATTTGGTGTTAAAATGAATTAAAATGGGGCAGACTGCAACTAGAAATGGATACTCTTTCACAAGATTACCTTGGTTTTTCCTCAATGCTCTTGAGTCACAGAAGCCCCATGTATCTCATCCCTGATCCCATGAAAGTTTGAGGAACTTGAGAGAAGGAAAAAACACAAAAATGTTCAAAAGCTAGATGATAATTAATTTAAAAGAAATGTTGAAAAGAATATAAAAAAGCGGGAACTGCTTATGGAAATTGTTTCCAGGAGCAGAATTTAGGAAGGAATGACCTCTTAATACAAAATAACTCTTTGCATCCACACTGGCTGATAATTCGCACTTCACTTTTTCTATTATTTGAAGTCCTATTGATTCATTTGTAATAAATATTTGTTAGAGACACAGTTCACTTTTAATAGAACCGCACAGAATTTCTCATGGATTTTAGCATGGGACAGAGCCTATGAAGGTAGAAAGGAGTAAACGGGGTTAAATGGCCATCCTAACTGTCATGCTTCCACACTAAACTGTCATCTTACCTTCTTTATTTCCTTAGTGTTCCCAAAGTCTTGGGCTACTGCACTTCCAACTTGAGGCATTCCCAACGGCTGGCACCACTTCTTAGGCACCTAGGTCCCCAAGTTTGTCATGAATCTTTACACGGTCAATTCCACCTTGCTCTTTCCACACGTGAACTAATATAGCCACTGAAAGATATACTCTTTTTTTCCAGATGACTGGCAAGATTATGACTAACACAGTAGATGAAAACTTTCCTTCTTCAAGTAAAAGATACCACTTTCTTTATACAAGTTGTAGCTTTATAGGCTCAATAGCATATGTCACGGAGAAGGCAATGGCACCGCACTCCAGTACATTTGCCTGGAAAATCCCATGGATGGAGGAGCCTGGTCCATGGGGTCACTAAGAGTCGGACACGACTGAGCGACTTCACTTTCACTTCTCACTTTCATGCATTGGAGAAGGAAATGGCAACCCACTCCAGTGTTCTTGCCTGGAGAATCCCGGGGATGGGGGAGCCTGGTGGGCTGCCATCTATGGGGTCGCGCAGAGTCGGACACGATTGAAGTGACTTAGCAGCAGCAGCAGCATATGTCAAACATACAATAATCATCCAAACAGTAAGAAGCAGCCTAAATACTACACGGGAAAACAGCATCTTCTCAAGAAGCAAAGACTGGAAGAAAAAAAAAAACCTCTAGGAAGAATACATCTGTCATGACTGACAAGGGAATCTGTGCTATCAAATTATTTTCCTTCAAAAGCATGTGCAGTCAGCCTCACATAGAGAACTGAGATTCACATTTGAGTGAAGAAAGAGAGGCAAGTTACAGGGCATGGGATACCTGGGGTATGGAGCGGATGGCTGTGTACAGTGGGCAGGACAGTATGATCACCATGAGTAAGCACAGTGAGGGGAACAAAAAGGTGGGAGGAACGGCATAGGCAGAAAGGTGGATGATTCCAAAGGGAAACTTCATTGATGTAGAAATGTGTATGGAAACTAGGAGAACACCCAACTCAATACCCTTACCCCCTGATAGTATAATATGCTTAACTTCATTAAAACATTATTTTGGGGGACTTTCCAGTGGTTAAGTGGTCCAGTGGTTAAGACTCTGAGCTTCCACTGCAGGGGGCGCAGATTTGCTCCCTGGTAGAACTAAGATCCCACGTGCCACACAGTATGACCAGAAATTTTCTTTTAATTTTTTAAATAATATATTCCAAGTTTTAAGTCCATTTACATACAGATGTTTCTAAAACAATCTGTTATTTTGTGCCCATCTGCCTACATAAACTTATACTAAAAAAAAGCACAATGTGGTAATTATTCAGTTTTCAGAATATAGTAAGATACCTCTCTTAGTCAATGCTTTTCAGTTTGGCTGTGGATAAAAATTACTTGGGAATTAAAAGCAATTATGTAGATTCCGAGGCTCCATCATCTCGGGGGAAGAGAGAGGGCAGCAAGGTGTTTAGAAGGCAAGCTCTATGAATTTGTAATGTGTAAGCAGAGTTGAGAACATGCACAAAATTCTTGCTACCTGAACTGTGGTGTGCAGACCAGCAGCACTGGCAGCATCTGGGCACCTGCTGGAAATGCAGAATCTCAAGCCCAGGCCAGAACTACTTAATTAGAATCTGCATTTTAAACAAGATCCCAGGGAGATTCCAGTGTTCCTCAAAGAGCGACAAGGATTGCAGTGGGAGGTACCCGGTGTTTTTTCTGAAAATACCCGTTAGAAGGAGGTGGTATCTATCATTCATGAAGAAAATGTAAAAAGAGCCTTTCGGTTTGGAAGCAAGATGAACTCAGTTTGATAATTTGTTCGCTATAAACAATTAAAATAAGCCCTTGTTTCCATAACACTGATTAGGCACATCATCTTTTTTTTTAAAAAGAACCTCAAAGAATAGCAGGAACTGAGCCTTTAGCCCACTTCTCAGAGGCACTGTTTATGGCTATCAGTTGAAAAGACAAAAGCTTTGAGTAAAGTAGCCAGGGTAGGGCAGCCTATAGGCTCTTCTGCCCACAAGTCCCATGCAGGATGTCCCATCCTAGAGTCCAGAACTATCTGGACACAGACCACTGGATGGAAAGCCTCTCCCTGCCCAAGGTGGAAGTGCCCTTAGAGTTTTCTCCCTACGAGTACGTCTAAATCTGCTTCCTACAGAGGAAGTAAGAAAACTGATGGGCAGGTTGAAATTATATTCAAACATCATGTCATTGGCAAAAATGTTTCCAGTTGGCTCTAATAATTTATTCTGACAATCTTTTAAAGAAGAATATAATACAATAACATTGAAGTGTTAAACCCTTATTTAAAAGATGTTGTTGGAAACCTTTGAAAGTTAATATAATATTTTCAAATAAAATTACTTAACTCCATCTATTTCTGTGACTTTTCAAGACCTTTTGATGAATTTTTCAATTTTACCTGCAGAGTCTGAATCTGTGCTTTAAGAAAAGTGATCTGTCTATATAATTCTATATATTTAAAATTTTTATAGTTATTCAAAATATCTTCAATCTTTTTACAATCGATTATATTTCTGAAGTAACATACCACTCGTGAGCTTTTAAAATTACATGAGGTTTTCTGACAGATTTTATTTTTCTTACTTAGCTAAAGTCTTCAGGAACAGCTCTAGCTTTTATATTTTTAGGAGGACCTTTCACAGCGTGATGGCAATCTGGCTGACAATATGATGATTATAGCTGTAGCTGGTGAAGCACTATATTACTGAAGTTACATAATGGAAAGATGATGTACATATGTGAACCCTCCAAAGGTAGATACTGCTATTGTGTAAAAGAGGAAACTTCTCTGCTTAAATAATGTAAACTGTAGCTAAAAAGGAAAAGGAAAGATTAGGGCTTCCCTGGTGGCTCAAGGGTAAATCATCTGCTTGTAACGCAGGAGATCTGGGTTCAATCCCTGGGTTGGGAAGATCCCCTTGGAGGAGGGAATGGCAACCCACTCCACTATTCTTGCCTGGAGAATTCCATGGACAGAGAGGAGCCTGGCAGGCTACACTCCATGGGGTTGCAAAGAGTTGGACGCGATTGAGCTATTAACAGTTTTTTTTTCACTTTTTCAGGTATGCCTTACATTGTTAGAAAACATTCCATCTTTAAAAAAAAATTTACTCTAAAATTTTAGAAAGAACTATGTTAGGCATTCATTTACAGCCCCCCATTATTTAATTTTCTGTCACTTAAACCTTGTCCTATTTATTTTATCAGTTTTTTTTTTCTACTCTCTTCTGTACCTTTTGTTAGATTTACTCAAGGAAACAACTCAGAAATATTGTAATTCTCTTGATTTTGTTTTTATTTTACTTCTGCATTTTTATTGCTTTATTTACCCTACTTTATAGATTCCTTTAATTCTGATATTTTTGTTACTTTGTGAATTGAATGCTTCATTTTTCTTCCTGCTTGTTCAAATTAAAGGTGTTTACACTATTGCATTTGAAACTGTTAATATTCAAAAATATAAATTGTAATAAATATATTACTGTCATTTTTATTTTTGAATTTGCCTAGTACTGCACTTTTGAATTTCTCATGTACTCTATTATTTCTCCCTTTCGGAACTTATTGGGGGGTTTTCTTCAAAGTAGTGAGGCTATGGTTTGTGAACAGGTATGGGGGAGGCAGAATTGGCTGCTTCTGAACATGGTTTTCCTGCAGCACGGAGGATGGTGGCAGCTGAGTTTTTTGGTGTTTTTGGTTGCTGTAGCTTTTATGATTTTAAGCTGTTCCATCACTAGGGATTAGGGTGGAGGTGGCTAGGCCTCCCTCCAATTTACTATTTAACAACATTTCCTTTAATGGAAACAAGTTTCTGTCCCTGATTTTTAAAATCTATTTCCATTGGCACTACAGTTGGTAAAATTCTTCCTAGATATTAGCAAAAGCCTGACTTAGCCTCTTAGGTTTAAATGTCACTGGGAGAAACTTTTTTCTTTGTGTATGTTTTATGAAGCATTTGCATTGGACAGCTGTGGTTGCTAGCTCCATCTTAGCGTGAAAATTGTGGGAATGCTTTCATTTTACTTTGTAAAGGTCAAGGAGTGCTCTAATTCACATTATTACATTTTAGCTGCCTTTTTTTTTTTTTGGCCTATCAAGGACTGTGCCCAGGCCCCTGCAACGGAAGCCCAGAGTCCTAACCACTGGACCTCCAGGGAATTATCTACATTTTTTAAAGTTTAGAAGGAATTGTGTTAGGCCTTTATTTAACCCCAATAATATAAATCTTAATTTAAATTTAACATTTGTTTCCTAAAGAGGAAACACTGTAATGATCCTGAAGAAATTATTTTCAGAAGACATAGGAAGAGTATGTCACTTGATGATTACAACAGGATCAATTACTTCAGGCAGTGAAATTACATACTAACATGAATTATATACAAAATAAGTAATCTCAACACAAAATATTAAGTTTACAAAGCATACTCATCACCTACTTTAAGTAAATGTAAGTGAATTTACTTTGTTAAAGAATACTGACCAACACAATATTGTAAAGCAATTATCCTCCAATTAAAAAAAATTAATTTACATTAAAAAAGGTAAATGGTAGCATATTAAAATGCATAGCCAAACAGCTGAAATAAAAAAATATAAATAAATATTAAAAAAATAATGAACTATCCCAAGTGATTCTTCTTAACTGTCCCAGACAGAAACTGATTTTATCACAACTTGATCTGTGAACAACTCTTACTCAAGACAAGATACATGTGTATTCATTGCATGTCAGCTAAAATTAAATTTTAAAATTGTTAAGGATTGAAAAAAATAATATGTATTACTACTTCAAACCTATCTCCTATGTGAACACATTTTAAAAACCAATGTTAACGGTAAAACAAGTATTATCTGATATGACAATATAATTCAGCCACAAGTATCCCACTCATAAAGTTAATTTGGAACTATGGGTAAATATAGTAGAATGAATGTGTGTGTGCTTAGTCGCTCAGTTGTGTCCAACTCTTTGCGATCCCAGAATACACACATTTAATTGTATCCCCACTACAAATCTCATTAAAATAACAGTAAAGTGATTTTTCAGAAAGACTTAAGTCAGTAAGAATACAGAAGAGAGCATCATTGTTTTTGGACCCAGGAAAGAAATGGATGAGTAGTAACTGACCCAGAAGAGCTGAGAAAACTGAAGAGTAAGTGGACGGTGGGAAAAGTTGAGAAGCAACCCAAGTTTACACTGAAGAGCTTCCAAAAGGTTCAAAAATTGGTAACACAATTCTTGACTAAAAAAGGACAAATGGAGGATGGCTGTAGGGATACTGTGAGGAACAGGTAGATCCTTGGATGGCCTCCCACTCTAGCGGTCTGGTGACACCCCTCGCTCCCCCTGAGGCTTATTCTCTGGAAAGAGCAATTGTTGGATTTGCAAATCTCTGGCGCAGTTGAGTAGGGCCAACAGGGATTAAGTAACAGATAATAAATGGAGTATTTGAGGGCCCCAATCCTTGTTTTCCCACCAGAATGCCAGCAACCAAGTGACTTTCAGAATGGAAGAGTCTTCTCTGAACAATCTGCCCTGCACAAAAGAAAACACCTGAAGATATAGACACTGATAATTTTCTGAGGAAATGACTGTGATGGGTTAAGATGTATCCCCCAGAAAGATATGCTGAAGTCTGTTACAGACCGTGTTCCCCTAAAATTTGCATGCTGAAGCACTAACTAACCCCCAGAGTAATGGTATTTGGAGATAGAAACTTTAAGGTGATGAAGATTAACAAGGTCATAAGGAGGAGGCTCCACTTCAAAGGATGGGGCTCCACTTCAATAGATGGGTCCCCACTTCATAAGAAGAGTAAGAGACCCTAGAGAAATCTCTTTCCCTGCATGCAGAGAGAAAAGGTCATATGAGGACACAGATAGAATGTCTGTAAGCTACAAAGAGGCTTCCCCCAAACCAACCCTGATGGCACCTTCATCTTGAACTTGCAGTCTACAGAACTGTGAGAAAAAACTTTATGTGGCCTAAGCTAGTCATTGTGTGGCATTCTGTTACAGTAGTCTGGCAAGAGTACTACAAAGTTCTAACCCTCAGAATGTGACCCCACTTGGAAACAGGGTCACTGAAGATATAATTAGTTAGGATGAGATCATCTTGGGGTATGGTGAGCCCTTAATCCAATGTGACTGGTGTCTTGAAAAGTAGAAAAAAAAGAGACTCAGAGACAAAGACACATGAGGGAGAACATCATGGGATAACAGAGGCAGACTGAAGTGCTGCCCCTGCAAGGCAAGAGTCACCAAGGACTGCTTCCTGCCAACCACTGGAAACTAGGAACAGGCAAGAAAGGATTCTCGTCAACAGGTTTCAGAGGGAAAGTGGCCCTGCCCACATCTCGGCCCCAGAAGAGAGAGGCAATAAAATTGTATTGTTTTAAGGCACTCAGTTTGTGGCACTTCCTTATGGCAGTCCTAGGAACAAATAAAATGCCTGGTTAAATCACCTTGTAGTGAAGATCACAGTCAGCAAGCCTCTGCATGGGTTCAGGACTTTGAATCAGCTTTTCATTATAATATTCAAATATGAGTAGAGAACTGAGGATCACCTAACTTTTGGGAAAAATCACACATGAAAAACAGAGACCGAAATGTAGAAAGAACATGTCTAAAGAGCTATCATTCATATCCTCAGACGAAAGGGAAGCTATTTTAAACAAAGTAGGAATAGGAGGCTATTGAAAAAGGGACGTTCAGAGAATAAAAGAAGCCCTTGGAAATAAAACACAGAAGAGAAGATAAAATTGAGGAACTCTATCATAAAATACAGCCAAAAAAAAAAAAAAAAAAAAAGAGTTGGGAAAGAGAAGAAAAAAGATCAGAAAATTAGAAAATTAGAGAACCAGTCCAAGTGGCTTTCTAACTGAATAAAAGGAACCCAGATAAAACAATTAGTGAAAATGAAGTAGATAAAATCCTCAAAGAAGTTAAAAGACAAAATTCTGAAGGAAAATACTTTCAGCCTACTTTCATCGCCAAAAAAAAAAAAAAAAAAAAAGCCTTCTTGGGAAGAAAGGCATGCATCAAAATGAGGAAGTAAAAGAAGAAAGAGGAAAACAGGAGATTAAGAAACCTGAGGATCTAAGAGTCAGTCTGGAATATCTAATGGATGAGAATGCACTGAGAGGAAATTCACACATCTGTCACCGAGTTTGGGTCTAAATAAGCAAAGAGAACAGAGAATGCCAAATAAGCGAACAAAACACAACAGAAAAACAAGATGACGAATCACAAATTACTGTGAAGAAAAAGAATGGTCATGGCAGGATACTGTAGACATCAGATGCAAATGGTGTTTTCATGCTGAAAAAGCTTATATAATAGGTGCTGATTTAAATACTTTGTTGCATTAACTCACATAATCCTCACAACCACCTGAGGAGGCAAGTACCACTACAGTTACTTTTTTCCCAGATCAGGAAAGTGAGGCAAAAAAATAACCCGTTCAAAGATACAGCTAGTGAGGCACAGGGCCAAGGTGATAAGCCAAGCAGCCTAGTTCTTTATCTCTAGACTCTATTGCTTTTTGCTAATTTAGCCTCAACAATGTAAACACTGAATACTGATCCAACTCCAATTACATTCTAATGATACTGGAAGGCCATAGGGAAATTATGCAAGTAAATACTGACATTGGGTAACTAACAAATCATCTTTAACAGAAGGAAGTTAACTGATGAGATACATCTGAAAAATTAAGAAACAGCAATACAAGCATGTATTTAGATGTATAAATAAATACTAACGGCTTCGGATAAAAGAACTGTAAGCAGTTTCCTCGAAAGTTAGAAATAGAGATGAGGAAGGTGGGGAACTGTTGTTTTACATAATAAGCCTTGGACAACTGTTTGATTTTAAAATTATAATAAGTAAAGCTTTGATAAAAACAAAAAGTAAATTAAAAGTAGATCAGAATAAAAAATAAACAGGAATGCAGCCTGACAAAACTAATTTTCAAAAAATTAAAAAAAAAAATCCCCCTTTTTGAGGCATTGCAGAAACCAACACAATATTTTAAAGCAATTATCCTTCAATTAAACATAGATAAAATTTTAAAAAATCCCTTTAATTCGTTAAATTTTCATACTTCTCAAATTATTAAAACCCTTCAATCAAATGAGTGTTTTTAATCCAAAATATGAAAAGATAGATGCCTGGGGAACACGTTTGACAACAAAGTTTCTTTATTACATTTTCCCCCTTTATAACTGGTAGACAAATTTCTAACAGACAAAACTAGTAGACAATTAAAGATTTTACCAAATGACAAGCATGTGGCATATTTGTTCAGCTTCATATCACCCAAATATTCAGTCAAAAATTAGGTCACTTTCAAAAACTAAGTCAACAGGGTTTTGGAGGGCCTTTCAGAAAGTAATCTCCCAGAGTTTTCCCTGTTCTTTGTTCTTGCTCACAGTAAATCTCAGGACCAAATGTCTGTGATTTCTAACTCCTGCTACCCAGTCTTTTCATTGCCACTTTCCCCAACATTCTTAGAATAAGAACACTGGTTTCCTAGAAAAGCTACAGCAATTATACACAACTTGGAAGTAAACACTCTATTTTCAAGTCGTGAGACGGTCTAGGCTTGAAAAAATTGCAAAACCATACTAATTCTTCAGTAAGTTTACATTTCAATTACTGCAAGACTGAAAGACTTTAAGTAGGCCATAGCTGCCACACTATGCAGGAAATTATATCCTAGGAAAGCTCCGTTTTAAAAATAGGCAAAGGAAGAAAGGAAGGTTGCCAAAATACACAGCACTTTCCATTTGTTTTGATTTGAATACAGCATCTGTTTTATCAGGTGCAATCTACAATGTTTGCAGGCTTAAAGACAATGGTAGCAGTTAGAGTGGGAAGAAGTAAATTGACCAAAAATGTTTGCTTTCTGAGAATAATTTTGAAGTAGATATCAGTAGAATTTAGGTATTAACCAAACATCAGAGAATAACTGGACTTAGGGACAAGTCAGACTGGTCTGTGTACTCCTTAACAAGCAGAATCAAAGCTGAGAAACTAGACCCACAATGAAGAAAGGGACATGTTCTTGTAAAGACCATTTAATATTTGTTATATACTTAGAAGTCAACTCTTCTTCCTTCTTTACTCATTAAAAAAATATTGAGTACCTACTATGTAACATGTACTGTTCTAGGTATAGAAATATAGCAATTAACAAAACAACAAAACTCTCCTTGGAGCTTATCTGGTGGGGAAAATAAACACAAATACATACAAAAAATATAGTACAGATAGTATAAAAGGCTATTAAGAATATAACAGGGAAATTTTAAGAAAGTTACTTTTATTAATAAACTACCAGATAAAAAACAAATTTGGATGGGATTACAATAAAACTTTGTGAGAACAGAGTTTTGATAAAATTGCTATAAATCAGGGGTAAAATCGGACGACTTAAGTTTAGGTGAGGCTCACTAAGAAAATGATACTCAAAATTTTTGTCACAAATAAATTTATGCTGGAAATATTTAAAGAACTGCCAAGACCATACAGAACTTTCAAAAACTTCTCATTTTATCTTTAATCATCTTACAGTTGGTTTAGATGTTTATGGGTCCTGCCCTTGTACTGGTTAAGCTGTTTCACTTGGAAAATATCCATATAACTGGGGTCTCAGAAGATACACCTTGGAATTAATCACAGGCATATTCGCTGGTTGGTGGTGAAAGCTGTTTCAACTTTTTTGCTTTTCAAGCGAGAAAAATCCTCATTTATTTTCTAATCTGATACCTTTCCTGCCTTAATGATTCATGTGATCCTGCTGCTAAGTCGCTTCAGTCGTGTCCGACTCTGTGCAACCCCATAGACGGCAGCCCACCAGGCTCCCCCGTCCCTGGGATTCTCCAGGCAAGAACACTGGAGTGGGTTGCCATTTCCTTCTCCAGTGCATGAAAGTGAAAAGTGAAAGTGAAGTCGCTCAGTCATGTCCGACTCTTAGCGACCCCATGGACTGCAGTCCACCAGGCTCCTCCATCCATGGGATTTTCCAGGCAAGAGTACTGGAGTGGGGTGCCATTGCCATGTGACCCTGGGCAAGTTAATTCACTTCACTGAGCCTGTAATAGTCCAATATTCCTTACTACTTTATGGAATTGGAGTGAGGGCCACTGAGATATTGTATTAGGCAGAAGAATAATGTCTCCCTCCTCCAAAGATGGCCCTGTCTTAATCCCTGGAACCTGTGAATATGTCAGGTTGAGTGTTAGAGGAGAAATCAGGCTGCACATGGAATTCAGGTGGCTAACCCTCAGATGGGGCTGAGGACCCTGGATTACTCAGGTGAGTCCAATGTAGTCACGAGAGTCTTTATTAGGGGAAGAGGACTTTAGAACCTTCTTTTATCTCAGGAGAACTAGAGAGATAGCAGCTTGAGGAGGTCTCAGTCCAATGTTTCTGGCCTTGAAGCTGGAGGAATACAGCCATAAGCCAAGGAGTGTGGGCCGCCTGTAGAAGCTAGCAAAGGTAAGGGAACTGATTTTCCCCTAGAGTTTTCCAAATGAATGAGGCCTGTGGATCCATTTCAGATTTCTGACTTCTGAGACTGGAAAAGAATACATTTGCTTTGGTTTAAGCCAGTAAATGTGTGGCAACTGTTGTAGTAGCAACTGGAAATAATAATACACAGAAGTATTTTGAAATTGGTAGAAATTACGTAAACGTTAAGATGTTATTTTTCTAGTATGATATCTCTGCTTAGTCTCTTCAGCAGACTTGATGGCAGACAGTTTGGTCCCCAGGAGGTCTCAGAGTAGTATCATACTTCTGTGTCAAAAGCAGATTCCTGCCTTTCTCGATTCAGTGTCTGACTGTTTTTCCGTTTCACTCTATCTCTTGTTTAATTTGTGAAGCAGATTTGATTACCATGTAATTATCAAAACAACTCCAGCCACCTGCCTTTTTGCTTCCCCAGTTTCCCTTCGATCACTCATGATTCTGATATTCCCAAAGGGATGGTTAAAGAAACTTGCTCCAGAGTCATAATACTGTAGCAAAATTATGTACAGATAATTCTCTGTTTTATGAGTTAATCTCTAAAAAGATGTGCAAGGCAATATGTGAAGTATATATCAAATATGTATGTATGCAAGTAGGTGTGTGTGTATATATAAATATATAAGCACATGTCAAGTCTTAAAGTTTTTCCAACAGTTTGAATAAGAATGTTAATGGATTCTCTTTCATAGGTTAAATTACTTTAACTTATGAAACAGAACTAAAATTTGAGGATTAGACCATTCTTACTAACACCAAATTTATAGAATAATGCAGTAGTAAAATTTTGAGTGTTGTATTAAGGGAATAAAACACAAATCTATGTTTTTAAGTCCTTAAAAACATTAACAAAATTAAATTGATACATAGTAAGAAATGTAGTAATACTGTCATAATGGTTCTTGGGTCAATCCTTGAATAATACTGTTTTTCCTGCTCTTCTATCATTAATTTACACATGAAGGGCCTCTCTTCATTGTAATTTGTTATACTTTTATGGGTTTCCCTAGTAGCTCAGATGGTAAAGAATCCACCTGCAATGCAGTTGGATTGAATCCACCTGGGTTCAATCTCTGGGTTGGGAACATCCCCTGGAGAAGGAAGCAGCAACTCACTCCAGTATTCTCGCTTGGAGAATTCCATGGACAGAGGAGCCTGGTGGGCTACAGTCTGTGGGGTCGCAAAGAGCTGGACACAACTGAGCGACTAACACATACATACTTTTATATTTCCCTTTGCTATATTCTTATCTTTTATTTAGGGGATGGCGTTTGTGTGCCACCCTGCTGACAAGGTCCTCGTTAGAACTTCATTTTCAGTTTGTAATTTTTTTCCAACAAAAACGTTGTATATTTGGGAGGGGAATGAGAATACTTCACAGATACGTACACAGAGACACTCAGATATACCAGTTGTTGTTTATTCTAGGTTTATAATACTTCACAGGTAAGAGTTGAGGAACATATCACCCTGTACTTCAAATATACAATAAAGTAGATTCAAATGAAAAAAAAAAAAAAAATCTCATGTAATCACACTATCATAAATTTTTCAAATGAGGATGGTATTGGCCAGTACAATTAATTAGTAGCAAGTTGTATACTCCTAGCTTATATTTTTGTGGTGTTTAGAAATGAAGAGCAAGTCTTGTTTTTATTTTTCAAAACAGAATTCCAATTAAAATATTGACACCATAAGGCAAAGTGTTGTGTGTGGACTAGTGCAAGGTTGTGGAGTGTTACTGTTTTGCTTTAAATATAAAATTGACAATAATTTCAGATCTGCTACATCTAATAATAAAAGTTTGGGTAGTATTTTGTATGTTTTTGAAATTTGACTTCATTTTTCTCGTGACTACTTTTAAAATTTATTTTAAAAAGTATTGGTCTATGACATAATGGAAATTATTTAAAAAAAAAAAAAAAAAACCCAAAGTGGTTCTGTATCACAAGTAGCTTGAGAAGCAGTTAACTGAAGAAAAGTGCTTGTATCTAAAAACTAAAGTATGCCAGTACCATAAAACAATATTGGAAGAATTTATTATAATAAACATTTAAAAATTAGTGAAAGTAAAAAAAAAAAACAAAACAACAGCTAAGAGATGGGGAAGAGGAAAGTGAAAGAGAAAAGAAAGATTGATGACTGAAGAGGAAATCATTATAATATACTATGATTCAAGAAGAAAAAAGACTGTAATTGTCAGTAGTCGTAAGGTATCTTATATATTTAATCAATGAGAAGATGACAAAAGCCTATGAAGGAAGGAAAAGATTTTGGGACCAAAGAGACATTCCAGGTAAACCTATACATGTATAAGACTAAAAAACAGACAGTTTCCCAACCTCTTATTTTACTGGAGGTTGAAGAGAGATGCAGTGACTCATTTGGGAATCATACTTGTTTAAATGCCAACTGACAGCAAACTATTTTTGAAGCTCCACTTTGGAATTATATTCAAAATTAGTTTTAAAAAAAGACGACCTTCATTACATTTATATAACATTTTTAACCCAAAACATTATTCCAGCTGTTTCTAAAATAATGTTTTTCTAGTATTGTATACAGTGGAAACATTCAACTAGAACTGATCACTCACAAAACTATACTTACATATTCCTTCACGTTTTTCGTTTTCACAGCTTTGTATGAATAATATGCAGGATAAAGCATTCCAAACACCAACCTAAAAGCAAAAAGTACAAGAAGATGAATCAAACATAACAATGGTTTTTAATAGCTCATGAAAATTTCACCTGATAGAAAAGTAGATAGTACATGGAGAACACACGACAGTGTAAATGTATACAAAAACTTGCTGTATAAACTAAATCCACTCAGAAAAGCAAAGGAAAAAAATGTTTTTTGAAAACAAAAAGGATATATTTTACACAGGTTTATAGGAACAAAAGATTTATTTTAAAAATGGCCGTTTAAAAATCTTTTATTCCACAAAAAATATTCTGTGGATCCCTGAACATTTTGGAAAATGTACAAAATTGCAGAAAGTAAAATAAAAATTGCCCTCAGCCTATGAGTCAGAAATTACCACAGGCAACACTTTACTGTATGCAAATCCCATTTTTTCATCCATGGGATGCAAACCTAAAACAGACATAATGTTTGCATACACACACAATTTGTGATAATGGAAAAAGTGGTCCTTCACTCTGATTTCTAATTATGACAATGCTGTGAAACAATACTTGATATATTTATTATAAGATATATTAAAATAACTCAAAGCACTTATAAAATGACAATTACTAACAGGATTTAATTCTAATAGATAGCATTAAATTATTTCACCAAATTCCAGATCCAAGGAATATGTGTGTTTGTGTATACATATATATATATAGAGAGAGAGAGAGACACAGAAATGACATGACACAGTACACACTGGCATTTTCACATAATATATCATGGAATTTTTCTCTTCAAATATTAGTCCACAGTATTGATATCTTCACTACATTCCACAGTGATATTTGCATGGTTTATTTAAACAGTCCTGTATTTACAGGCTTTTGGTTAATTTCCAGATTTCTGCTATTGTGCTGTACTTAGTCACTCAGTCATGTCCGACTCTTTGCGACCCCATAGACTGTAGCCTGCCAGGCTCCTCTGTCCACGGGGATTCTCCAGGCAAGGCTACTGGAGTGAGTTGCCAGCCCTCCTCCAGGGAATCTTCCCAACCTAGGGATTGAACCAGTGTCTCCTATGTCTCCTGCATTGGCAGGCAAGTTCATTACCCATAGTGCCATCTGGGAAGCCTTTCTTAAGGGACAGGAGGAGTTATTTTCTCAGGGCAAGAATTCTAAAAAGGAATTTTCTTCAAACTTTCTCTGGAATCTCAAGTATATTGTGACCACACTGTCAAAAATCGTATTTTTCTGTGGTCATAGTTTCATAGCCAAAATTTAGACCAGATAGTGCTCAAATTGGCCCTGATAACAAGGGCAGATTGGTCCCAGCAGGGATTGTCCCTGAGGGGAAGTAGCGGTCTTAGTTTGATCAGCCCCAGGATGTTGATTATAGGAGAAAGTTTTGGACATAAGGGAACTTCAGTCCACTTTCCTATCCTATGTCAATAAAGAGCTAATATTTTTAGCCCATTTTTCTTATCCTTGGATCACAGGTTGACCAGTCATTAAAATTTTTTTTTCCAAGAAGTTCCCAGGTTGGGTGTGGAAACTTAGAGGAAGTGCTTCCCATATTAGCTTGAGCAGCTTGTACCAGATGTCTTTGCACTATTGCACATAATAAAAAAAAATTTCTGTGCACACTGATATTCACTTCTTGGTTGTGATGTTGCTGCTTCAAAGAGTATAGACATTTTTGCCTATTACCAAATATGCACTGCAGAGAAGGAGTTCTATTTTATATTCCTATACATTGCCAATCGTGTGTATCATGATTTTTTAAAAAAGTTTGCCAGCTAAATAAGAGATACATAATCATCTCATATGTTTTAATAGTTAAAGTATGAGTTTTTTCCCGTGTTCACTGGTTTTCTGATACATGAACTGTATGATATTCTGTTGTCTACTTTCCTTTTGGTTTATTTTTAAAAAGAGTTTTAGAATAGTTTTATTTTTACAGAAAAGTTGAGAAGATAGTATAGATAGTTCCCAATAGCCTACACTGAGTTAGTCCTATTAATACTACCTTGTATCAGAGTACGGTATATTTGTCATAATTAATAAATAATTTAAACTATATTATTAATTAAAGTTCAGGCTTCCCTGGTGGCTCAGATGGTAAAGAATCTGCCTGCAATGTGGGAGACCTGGGTTTGATCCCTGGGTTGGGAAGATCCCCTGGAGAAGGGCATGGCAACCCACTCCAGTACTCTTGCCTGGAGAATTTCATGGACAGAGGAGCATGTCCATGGGCTACAGTCCATTCTGTTGCAAAGAGTCGGACATGACTGAATGACTTTCACAAAGTCCATACTTTATACAGATTTCTTACAGTTTTTACCTAGCATCCTTTTTCTGTCCCAGGATCCCATTAAAGATAGCATATTTATAGTTAGTTGTCTTTCCTCCTTAGGACTCGTGGCTGTAACAATTTCTCAGACTACTTGGGAAATGATCTGGACAGTTTTGAGGAATACAGATCAACTACACTGCAGGAATACCAGACCACCTGACCTGCTTCTTGAGAAATCTGTATGCAGGTCAAGAAGCAACAGTTAGAACTGGACATGGAACAACAGACTGGTTCCAAATAGGAAAAGGAGTACGTCAAGGCTGTATATTGTCACCCTGCTTATTTAACTTATATGCAGAGTACATCATGAGCAATGCTGGGCTGGAAGAAGCACAAGCTGGAATCAAGATTGCTGGGAGAAATATCAATAACCTCAGATATGCAGATGACTCCAGCCTTATGGCAGAAAGTGAAGAAGAACTAAAGAGCCTCTTGATGAAAGTGAAAGTGGAGAGTGAAAAAGTTGGCTTAAAGCTCAACATACAGAAAGCTAAGATCACGGCATCCAGTCCCATCACTTCATGGCAAATAGATTGGGGAAACAGTGGCAGACTTTATTTTTGGGGGGTTCCAAAACCACTGCAGATGGTGATTGCAGCCATGAAATTAAAAAAGATGCTTACTTCTTGGAAGGAAAGTTATGACCAACCTAGACAGCATATTAAAAAGCAGAGATACAACTTTGCCAACAAAGTAGCCAAGGCTATGGTTTTTCATGTATGAATGTGAGAGTTGGACTACAAAGAAAGCTGAGCTCCAAAAATTGATGCTTTTGAACTGTGATGTTGGAGAAGACTCTTGAGAGTCCCTTGGACTGCAGGGAGATCCAACCAGTCCATCCTGAAGGAAATCAGTCCTGAATATTCACTGGAAGGACTGATGTTGAAGCTGAAACGCCAATACTTTGATGTACTCTGATGGAAGAGCTGACTCATTTGAAAAGACCCTGATGCTGGGAGGGATTGGGGGCAGGAGGAGAAGCGGACGACAGAGGATGAGATGGTTGGATGGCATCACTGACTCAATGGACATGAGTCTGAGTGAACTCCGGGAGTTGGTGATGGACAGGGAGGCCTGGCGTGCTGCAGTCCGTGGGGTCACAAAGAGGCGGACATGACTGAGCGACTGAACTGAGCACTAGGAAACTGCTCGACAGGCATTTGTCTGATGTTTTTCTCATGATTAGATACAGTATGGGTTTTGGTGAGGACAATCACAGAAACACAGTTCTATCACATCATATTATATCAAGGGCACATACTATTAGCATGACTTATCACTGTTTTGTCAACCCTGAACACCAGGCTGAAGTGGTGCCTGTTCGATTTGCCATTGTAAGGTTACTCCCTGCCCTACCCTGCTTTCCAAGCTGTAGTCTTGGGAAGGAAGTCACTATGCACAGGCCATGTTTGAGTGAGGAGTTGACCTCTACCTCCTTGAGGGTGGAGTAGCTATATAAATTATTTGGAATTCTTCTGCATGGGAGATTTGTCTATTATTCCCCAGCCATTTATTCAATAATTTATTTACATCAATATGTACTTGTATGTTTACTTTATACTTTTTTGGTTTTAATCTATTTGTTACTCAAAAGCTTTGAACGTTGGGAAATCTTTCAATTAGTTCCTGTGTCCCCCTTTGATGTACCTCTATAATTGGGAGGGACTTTTTTTTTTTAAGCAATTACTAATTACTTTCTGGCACTATAAAATGGACCTGGCTCATACCATGTAATAATTCCTGTTGCATTCCTAGAATCAGCCGCTTCTCCGCGGAGCCTTGGTTGCCTTTATTGGACAGTGAGTGGTATTTAAGACTGTCTGGTATTTAAGATCTGAGTGCTAAGTGTGCTCATTGTTACTGGAGTGTAGGTGATTAAAGGCCCTTGTGTGTTTTGTGTGCTAGCCAATATCTTTCTAGGTTATTATCTTTTCATTTTGTTTATGAAGTTTGCTCAAATACATAATGTATTATGTTTGCCAGGACTGCCATAACAAAATACCACAGACTGGATGGTTAAAACAACAGCTGTTTATCGTCTCATAGTTCTGATGGCTGGAAGTCCAAGGTCAAGGTGTGGGCTAGTTTAGTTTTTTCCTGAGGCCTTTCTCTGTGGATTGCAGGTGGTCACATTCTCACTGTGTCCTCATACCTTGGTCTGTGTCTGTGTCCTAATCTCTTCTTCTTCTTGTAAGAATACCAGTCATACTGGATTACGGCCCACTCTGAATACCTCATTTTAGCTTACTTGCCTCTTTAAAGATCTTATCTCCAAATACAGTCACATTCTGAGATATTGCAGGTTAAGACTTCAACATACAAGTTTTGGGAGAGGGACACCATTCAGCCCGTAACACATACTAATTTAAGGACTTTCAAATAAGTGTTTCCATTTAAATATGCATTCTTAGACTGAGAGTAAGTGAATATATCTTTATATGAGATATAGAGAAAGATAGAGAGATTTTTAGTTCATTTATAGTTTATCTGAGGGAGGGGGGATGGGCTATAAATCCCTGGTGACTTATCCTTCAGAAAGCTGAACCATACGTTCACGGCTCATGTCACCAGGTCTGAGGAATAACAAGTCTTCTCCTGCTCGGGATTTTATCCTCACCGACCGAAAGCCTCATCATTAATACTCTCCGGAATGCTACCTCACCAGAAGCCAATTCCCAGACTCTGGCTATGAGATTTTTAGCTGTGCCACAGAGCCTAGGGTGTTTCAGTTTAACACGGGCACCTTAAAAGGCACAGAGGCTTTCCAGCTTAGTGGTTTCTAAATCAGTTGACTTAGCACCTGAGGTGTAAACGAGAACACAGCTCTCAGGTCTGCTATGCGTTCATCCTCACTGCCAACCTAAGGTATAATCCTACTGTTGGCCACCGCAGATAAAGGTTTACATATTCAAGTTAATCATTTCAGTCTACTTTGTATTTCCTTTTACAATTGGGACACAATCAACATATTATCTTCCATATTCTCATACAACCTAGTACTTAGTAGCTGGATTTAAATTCAACATGAACTTCTCCATCACTATCAGTGTATGAATCTTCTTCTCCTTCCCCTGCTGTATCACGCATTCAATCTGTAACTCAGGTTTCTCCTCGGGGAGCACCCGTGCATCCATCCTCTTTTATTTATATACCAGTGGCCAGCGATACATTTGGGCTTGTGCCATCTCATCTGACTTACTCAATGGTTTTCCCAGCGCAGCTTCTGGCCCCACTGTCAGAGCAGTCTTCCTAACATGCCTGCTGTCCTGCCTTGCTTAAAGGCTGGAGTAGCTGGCCTCTTCACCTGCTTGCCAACCGGCCCATGTGGGGCCTCATCAGAATGTCATTTGGAAAACCACTGCCTTATATAAACCATCTGTTCTAACATGGTTTCCTCAATACGCCTCTTGTATTTCACTTCAGTCCTGGAGTGTGTGCTTCCTGCCTGCATGTCTCCTTTCCTCCTTATCCTCCCCTCCCTCCTCTCCTTTCTTTCTTCTATTCCCCGCCAACCCCGGCTTAATTAACTTTTTCCCATCAAGATCCCACCCTCTTTCAGAGACTTCTAAATTACTTTTATTGTGAATTTTAGAATTTGTTAGCATTAGTCATTTTTCCTTTAGCATACTCTATTTTAGATTGTTTGAATTCTTAATGTATACATAACTGACTTCGAAAATAATTTTCTTACACATAGTAAGATTTGGTGCTAGTTGGTGCTATGTATACAGGTGTTTTGCCTTTATTTTTTAACCTCTGTATTGAATAGAACCAAATGAACAAATATTATGTCCCTAACACCGAAATGTTGTAAAGAGTAGAAACCAATAATGTATTTCATTTGGAACATGGGAAAGATTAAACGTCTTAGTGAATAGTGGGACAATTTTTAAAGACCACCACTGTTCATATTATAATTTATTGCTCCAATGAGAATATACTGGATAATTTATTACTAACATTGTAATATTTTTTCAGTTATTTTTTTGGGTTCATTTTCTTTAATATTGGGCTCTACTGTAGATGTTTGCAACCTGGGAGGTCAGGCATAAAGCCAAAGCATGAGCACAGAGCGTACAAAAGCAAATAAAGTTTATTTTAGAAGGCCACCTACAAGATAAACTTACAATTTATAAAGGGAGTATTTACTACAAATAAAGTTGACCTATAAATATGAATATCATTTCAGTTACAGAGGCAGGAAGAAATAGTTGCTTATTTCCTCTTAATCTTATTTTTGCCTAAAGAGGTGAGAACTTTGCCAAAATGCTCATAACACCCTTTCCTCCCGTTAAGGTGAAGTTGCCTATATGGACAGTGGCTATGCTGAAAAACACTGTTTAAAAAAGGAAATAAAATTTATGGGAATGCAGTAATGAGGACAGTTCTTGTATCATTTTTCATATATGAAAAATACTTGAAATAGCTATCTTCTGGACAGATGTTAATACACAATCCAACTTCCACCAAAATTGTTTGAAAATTACATATTCAAAGGGCAATCTAAGAAGCAATGAATAAGGGTGCACTCAATACTAGAATTAATGTCATCAAAGCATAAAAGTATCAATTCATAAAAAAATTGGTTAAATACTTTTCTGATTAAGATTCTAAAAAAACTTATTGCAGAATTTTTGGAAGATATACAAAAGCATTAAAAAGACAATAAAAATCGCCAAGAAATTCCATGACTGAATAAACCATCTTTCTTTTATAAATTTGTTACGATTTTTACTAAACTTTTCACAAGCCTGATATATCATTCAAAGTCTTTCAAACTTTTAAAAATGCATCAGTAATATTTTAATCACAAACTGATCAATTTAACATGTAAACAAATTACAAAGCACTAATTCCAAGGATTTAAACTTCCTTTTTTATTACTCTTGTCATTCTTTTAAAAACACTGAAAGGGCTTCCTTGGTGGCTCAGTGGTAAAGAATCCGCCTGCCAATGCAGCAGACACGGGTTTGATCCCTGAATCCAGGAAGATTCCACATGCCGCAGAGCAACTAAGCCTGTGTGCCACAACTTCTAAAGCCTGTGCTCTAGAGCCCAGGAACCACGTGTCAGAACTGCTGAAGCCTGCATGCCCTAGAGTCCAGGCTCCGCACCAAGGGAAGCCACCACAATGAGAAGCCCGGGCACTGCAATGAAGAGTAGCCCCTGCATGCCGCAACTAGAGAAAAGACCTTCTAGCAACAAAGAACCAGCACAGCCAAAAATAAATAATTAAAAAAATGAAAAATAAAGCCACACACAAATAGAATAGTGTTAATAAAACAAATCCCTCTATCAGCTAGTTTTTTTTAATTGAAGTATAGTTGATTTACAATGTTGTAATTGCTGTAGTATAGCAAAATGACTCAGTTATACAGATACATCCCAGGGACGGCAGAGCCTGGTGGGCTGCTGTCTATGGGGTCGCACAGAGTCGGACACGACTGAAGCGACTTAGCAGCAGCAGCAGCATACAGATACATGTATTCTTTTTCATTATGGTTTATCCAAGGATACTGCATACAGTTTACTGTGCTCTAAAGTAGGATTTTGTTTATCCATTCTATATATAATAGTTGGTATCTGCTAACCTATAACTCCCAATCCATCCTTCCTCCACCCCTACCTCCTGGCAGCCACAAGTTTGTTCTCTATGCGTCTGTTTCTGTTTCCTGGATGGGTTCATTTGTGTCATGTTTTAAACTCCACATATAAGTGATATCATATAGTATTTGTCTTTCTCTTTCTGACCGACTTCACTTAGTATGATAATCTCCAGTTGCATCCATGTTGTTGCAAATGATGCTGTTTTGTTCTTTGTTATGGTTGAGTAGTATTCCATTGTATATACACACTACATCTTTATCCATTCATCTGTTGATGGACATGTAGATTGTTTCCATGTCTTTGCTATTGTGAATACTGCTGCTATGAACATAGGGGTGCATGTATCTTTTTGAATTATAGTTCTGTCTGGGTATATGCCCAGGAGTGGGACTGCTGGATCATATGATAATTCTATTTTTAGTTTTCTGAGGACCCTCCATACTGTTTTACATCATGACTGCATCAACTTACATTGCCACCAGCATTGTAGGAGGATGGTTCCCTGTTCTCCACACCCTTTCCAGCACTTATTTGTAGAATTTTTAATGATGGGCATTCTGACAGGTGTGTAATTTTGATTTTCATTTCTCTAATAATTAGTGATGTTGAGAATCTTTTCATGTGCCTATTGGCCATCTGTATGTCTTCTGTGGAGGAATGTTTATTTAGGTCTTCTGCCCATTTTTTTGATTGGGTTGTTTTTTTGTTGTTGTTGAGTTATATGAGCTTGTTTTTATATTTTGGAGATTAAGCCCTTGTCTGTTGCACTGTTTGCAGATATTTTCTCTGTCTGTAGGTTGTCTTTTCATTTTGTTTATGGTTTCCTTTGCTGTGCAAAAGTTTGTAAGCTTGATAAGGTCCCATTTGTTTATTTTTGTTTTTATTTCTAGTGCCTTGGGAGACTGACCTAAGAAAACATTGGTATGATTTATGTCAGAGAATGTATCACGTAGTTTTAAAAATTATTAACAGTGATCCAGTCTTAACATTTTGGTATTATCTTTTCAAGTTTTTCTACAATCTTACAACATTATCTTAACATTTTAAAGACCAATATTAAAAAAAAGTTCTAATTATGTTATAAAATATCATAATTTAAACATAATTGACATCTTAGAGCACATAGATTCTTATCCTTAAAAGTCTTTCTATAATTACTAATAATAGCAATCATTTATCAACATTTTATATTAGGCAGGATGTTAAACAGTTTTGATATATCATTTCAACTTAGTTCTCATACTAACACCTAGAGATAGGTGATATTTTCATACCTATTTTATAAATGCAAAAACTGAGCCTTACAGAAGTTTAAAAAAAATCCAGTGTCAAATATCTTGTAAGTTTATTGGCTACATTCAAAGTCAGGCACTCTCACTGCAAAATCCACACTTAAAAATCACTGTTTATTTCCTAATGACATATCGTAGAAGTGGAATAGCTAAGTCAAAGGGGCTGAGATTTTGAGGATCTCTGATAACATATTGCCAAATTGCTCTTTGGCAAAGTAACATAATTTATATTCTTATAAGGAATGTATAAAATACCCATTTAAGGACTATGTAATAACACAAAAGTCAAACAAGTAAAATACAGTAGGAGAGTCAGTAGGCATTTTTTCCAGTGGATGAACTGTTTTTTAGATAATATGTGGATTAGAACAATCACATGGTGCATAAATTGATACTTAAAAGAGGAAAACACCCCCAAATATTATAGTTAATGATGCTAACATTTAATTTCAGAACTATCTTAATTTCCCCTATATTGTCTTTGTATTACAAGTTACTGCTCTAATAATAGAATTGTAACTCTAGTTTGTTAAAAGTAAGCATAACAAATAGCTTATTGCTGATAATAAACCATATTACACCAATACGTAATATGACCATACTCATTGGCACCTGGGGTTGCTCAGTTGGCAAATTCTCCTTATTCACTGCTTTCAGAATCATGCTCCCAAACAAACAAAAAATGTTAATTTTAGTGTTCTATTACATTAAAGGAGAAACTCAATGAAAAGAGAGATTAACTAAAATGGAATAGCTAATGTTAAAGAAACAAAAGATAGGATCAAAAATCAGAATGATGAAAGACATGTACCAGGCTCGTTACGGCGAGTCAGTCATAATTAACAAGATACCATGTACAGTCTTAAAGAGCAATGCAAAATAAAACATTCCGGGCCCTCATCACAGAGTATAAACAAACCCCATCTGTCTGTAATTCACTTTACACTAAAGACTGAGACCAGTGAAATGCACATAAAATAGCCTGGCCTAAGGATAGTAAACATGCAGAGGTCTCCCAGCTGTTCATTCCTGTGACCAAGAGAGAAACTGCTACTCATTCACTGCACTCTTTTCTGCCGACCCTGGTCTCGGAAACTTGTCAACACAGCACCAACATGAGTTCACAACAAAGGACAGACGCTAAGTGGATTTAACTTGCCCCTTTTTTTTGTTTTTGGCCATCCTTGTTCTAAACCTTTATTTCTCTAGGTGGTGTCATCCTAAATTTGGATCAAGCTTGACTACCAGGTTATGTTCTTAAGCATCACACGTCTCTTCTTTGAGGGAAAGTCACTTTAGCGGAATTATTATTACTTTTTAATACATTCTTGTTTCTTCTTGAAGTACAGTATAAGAAACTGCCATATGAAACCCATGACTATAAATAACAGGGGAATAGAAGAGCATTGTGTATTATATTGGTATTCCTGTATATTAAATCTCATATGTGAGATTTACCTTGGAATTCAGTACTTAGTTTTCTTTGAGAAAATGATGCCCTACCTTCTATCTGATAAGAATTATATTGCTCCTTTTTTCCCTACCGACTAGTTGCCAGGAAGCCGATAGGCAAAATTTGTTGTTCAACCATGATGGGCCTTAGGATTGGTATATTTATACAGTACTTGTATTCACAGGTTTTTATTTTCTATTTTGATTGCTGGTTTTTTCCTAGTCTTAATTCTCTTAATTTTTCTTTATTTTCTAACATATACATTTGGCAAACGATTTCTCAGATAATTTGAAAAAACACAACAGAGCATAAACAAACAGTCAAAATGACGGCTAAGCACAGGATTCAGCTCTATGGTACCAGAGAACCAAAAAGGCATTTTTTAGTTTGGGTAGCCGAGTTTGGGAACCATGGGTGGTTCCCCAACTTAGCCACGTGTTAAAATATTTTGGAAGGCTTCTTTTTAAACACTGTTTTTGTTGTTGTTTAAAATGTATAGGTAATCTAAAAAATAAAGTAGAAAATGTAAAAATCTCCCATTTTGAAACACTCTATTTCACCAGAGAAGCATGGAAACAATTTCTAGAATAGCTTATGGTCAACTAATTTGAATATAGAAAACACATGAGTAGTCAAACGGTAAATATTCAAACTCCTCATTTCCTAATTATCTTAGTGGATTTTGCTATGCTCTTGAGGTTATTTACGCCTATTCTATGTGTATAGTGGAAATACTAAGCACTGTGGCTGTCTCGGCCCAGCTCCACATTCGGTGACATCACACTGGTAGCATGAAACAGGCTGTTATTGTTGAGAGTATTTACATCATGGAAATTGGTAAATGATATGAATCAGTCCCTTTGCTCCCATTGTTAAGCATTCCCAGCACTTCACTGCCTATATGTCTTTTAGCCAAGTGAAACTATAGTGTGCTTCTATCAAGAGGACAATGAAATACTAGATATAGAAAGAATTCACAGAATTTAGTGAAAACAAAAGGGCAGGCTATTCTGGCAACCGAGTTCATATTTATAAAAGGCTTCATGTAGGATAAAGAGGGCAAATGTATTTTGCCCTTTATCATAGTTCAATTCTGTTTGAAGATTAGGTCTCTAACATTAACACAGACTCTGAGTTTTTAAAATAAAATCAATTTTAAACACGAGGGAATTTTAGAAACAATCTATTTTATAACAGTAGTTTTCTGAATTTTTTCAAAGTAGTATTTTTCCCCTCAGAGGAAATCTTTCTTGGGATCATCAAAAAATAAGAGATGAATGCAAATAAATGAGACAAATGTGTTAAGTTGTCCTAGAGAATATAATTTAGTTTCACTGATTGTAGAATCCTCTGAGGAATCCTAAACCCTTAAACTATTTGAAAAGCTCTCTATAAATGGTTTAGAAGCTCCCAAATCTGTCTGGATACAAGGATCAACTGGGAATGAGAATCTTTGGAAGTGGGGCTGAAGAATCTGAATTTCTGAATTCTGAGTCTTCAAGAAACTAAGGTGTGACGACATTAGGTTACTTTAGTTTTGGATTAAGGCTGATTATGATTAAGCAATATGCAGTCCATATGCTAAGGTCAAAGTGTATTTTTTTAAAGTAATGTGAAAATGACTATAGTCTATCTTGACTTTTGCCAAACTCCGTCCTTACTTAAACACTAAAATAAATGTTAAGAGATTATAAGGAAAAAGAGTTATATAAAGTGGTAAAAATTAGTAAATCCTTGAAAATAATAAATTTGTGCCTGTTTATGGCCAAATGATTACAGCTGGTACAGGGTTCAGTGATAACCCATGCATCTGTGTATATCCTTGCTAAATGAGTCATTATGCTACTGTTTAAGCAGCCATCAGGTAGCAGAAGTTCATGCATGATTACTGCAAAATAATACGTAAATTTGTATTATACAAATTTCAAGAAAAGATCTGTTGCTAAGAATTCTGTAGTAGAGAATTCCCACTTAGTAAAACACGTGGTCTTAAAGAAAGTATGAAAATTACAATCAGGAATAAAAAGCCCAGTGAGAAAACCCCAAACCCTGAATTCTTTACCCAGTGATACAAGTTTAAAACTGCCAAGGAGGAAAAAAAAAACACAGTAAAAAAAAAAAATTCTTTTGTAAGACTTTATACATGTTTTAATTATAGTCATCAAGAGCTATGAAGCTTGGAATTTTCATGTTGTCAGAGCTAAACTTCTAACTTTACTTCAGAGCTCTAATTTCTACTCTAAAAGGAAACCTAAAGATAACACTAAAGGGAAGAAATCAATCCACAGCAAATCAGACTAGTATTTCATCATCTTCTTACTCTCTCCCCTGGCCATCACCTCACCCTCCAACCACCAGGCCTACTGTGTGGCAGACCCAGACCAAAGAAAAATATTTAAAAATAATGCTGAACTCAATACAGAATATCCTAGAGAATCGGGCTTCCTGTGGACAGTGCTGTATAGAACGCCATACAGAACTAAAAGAAGACGACGTTTCCTAAAATCAAAAGCATTCCCCAGTTTAGCAGGTCCAATTTTTCCATTCTAATTGTCACTACAAATAAGAAACTCATACATAAGATAGGTATTATTGTTCTATCTCTATAGATGATAAGGCTCAGAAAGTAATGATATGAATAAAGTACCCACCAAGCATTGAAGCCGAAGCAAAATATAGAACTTCCAATTTTAAAACCTGTGTTCTTTGCTCTATACCAAAAAACTCTGTAATTCATACAATGTGTAACTCATAGCAAATACCTTCAACATCAGTAGTTGAATGAAAATCAATGTTCACAAGTTATCTAAGTAATTGTGAATTGTGACGCACTAATGCATTACTGTCACGTATAACAAGATATCTGAGACCCATTTTCTAACATTTTTATTAAAGCATGGTTGATTTATAGTGTGCTAATTTCTGCTGTGCAGCAAAGTGATTCAGTTTTTTCTATCCCTACATACATGTGTATAATTCTTTTTCATACTATTTTCCATTATGGTTTACTGTAAGATGGTTAGTTACCTGTTCTATATAGTAGGACCTTATTCATGTATTATATTTTATAAACAGTGGTTTGTATTTGCTAATTCCGAATTCCTAATTTATCCCCCCTCCCTTTTCCCTTTGGTAACCCTTGGTCTGGGTGCCGGTTTCTGTTTTGTAAATAGGTTCACCTGTGTCATACTTTAGATTTCACATGTAAGTGATATAATATTTGTCTTTAACTGTCTGACTTATCTCACTCAGTATGATAATCTGTTGGTTCATCTATGTTGCTGCAAATGGTATTACTTCATTCTTTTTTATGGCTGAGTAGTATTTCCTTGTATGTATTTACCACATCTTCGTTATCCATTCATCTGTCCATGGACATTTAGGTTGCTTCCGTCTCTTGGCTAGTGTAAACACTGCTGTCATGAACAAAGGGGTGCCTGTATCTTTTTGGATTATAGTTTTTTTCTGGATACATGACCAGGAGTGAGACTGCCAGATCATATGGTAATTCTATTTCTAGATTTCTAAGCAAACTTCACACTGTTCTCCACAAATAGTAACTGTATGAATTTACATTCCAACCAATGGTGTAGGAGGGTTCCCTTTTCTCCACACCCTCTCGCCAGCATTTGTTATTTGTAGATATTTTAATGATGGCCATTTTGACCAGTGTGAGGTAATACCTCAGGGTAGTTTTGATTTGCATTTCTCTAATAATTAGCGACATTGAGCATCTTTTCATGTTCCTGTTGGGCATCTGTATGTCTTCTCTGGAGAAATGAGACCCATTTTTTGACTGTGTACAAAGTCTACATAAGGAATATTGACATGTTTAATCAACATTCACATGCTCTACATTCCTATCAAACTGGTTAAGTGGCTATACTTGATGGAGTTAAGAATTACGCACATCATCTGACCAACCCCTGACTCCTGAATAACTCGCAGCTCAGAGAAACTATTTCTTTATTTAGCCCCTTAAACACAGGATCTGTTAAAACCCAAACTCAGCATTAGCCCCATCAACATTAAAGATAAGGAGAGTTTGGCTGTAATCTAAAGTTTAAAAAAGGCTTCTGGTGAAGAAAAATTGCACATAAACCACTTCTGAATATGTTGAGAAAACTTCCTCTGTTAAAGTACATGCCTCTACACAAATAAAAAGGAGATGAGTAAGAAAAGCCACAAACATGGGTTCTATCCTGACCTCCAAGTGAACTTCCCTGAACTGAACTCAGATTTAAAATTGCTGCCAAGTCCTCCCACTGTGCATTCATACCTACTGTGCAATCCAGACTGTAGTCATCTATAGTCCCCTCACAAACAAGCATAGCAACTCTCTACTGGGCTCCAACCAGTCTAAAGTGAACTGAATATTTTGCTTTCAAATAATCTGTTAATTTCTCTCCATTACACAAAAACAGATGGTACCGATGGCATACTTGTGACAGGCACTGTATATTCTAGAAGTAAGGATACCACTGTGAAGTCCCCATTGCTTTTTAATTAAAACTAAACTTGTGATGATTTGGGAATCAAAACAGTCTATTTTCATATTTCTTAAACCACTTCCTTCATGTCACTTGTTCACATCTAATAGGTCTGTTATTTCCAGTTCAATAATTTTTTTTCTCATGCCAGTCCTTAGAGCTAGAACAACCTTTCTATTTATGTTGAGAACTCTCCCTCTTTTCCTAGGCACCCTGCATGTTACTCTTTGATTAATGAGGTTTAAAGGTTTGGTCTCCTTATTTTGTTTAGCAAATAATCAATAACAGAAATTATAAAAATTGAACCACCAGAACATAAAAATTAAACATTGTGAAAGCATCTAAAGATAATCTCTCTGTTCTCTTGGAGGTGGTCAGCTGATAAGAGGATCTCTAAGTACTTTCTTTGTACAAGCAAATCAGAGAGGAGGGAACTTTATCCTATCCTGGGCAACTCATCAACAAAAAAAAGAAAGCAAACATGTGCCAGAAGAACTATACCACCACCTCATTTAACTCTGACATCACTCATTACAGCAGAAAGCCAGCCTGACGGTTGGCACCAACAAGCTCTCTGGCTCTTAGGAAATACCACTGTTTCAGGACAGCACTTTTGGATGATCCTACTCCCACTCTTGAGAAACGGTACAGAATCCACCAATTCTAACTTTATGGCTTTTTGCTCCCTAAAAAAAAAATACAAAAGTGATTAAACAAAGGACAGCTGATATGTCCATTGAAAAGAAAGGGTTGTTAAAATTCCTTGTCATGAGAGAACTGTTTTATGTTAAGGAGACAGAGAAAAAAAATGCCCGTTAAATGCAATGTGTAATCCCTGATTGAAATCTGTTGTTATTTTTGTTTCTGTTGCTCTTTGTAAAACAACAATGCAGCTACATAAAGTATTGTTAGAATAACTTGGACAATTTGAATACAAACTGTACTTTAGATGTTAATATCTTATCATTGTTATTTTCTTAGGTGATATTAATTTTGTGGCTATGCAAAAGAATGCACTTGTTTAGGAGACACAGTAATCAGGACTAAAATGTCATAATGTCTTCAATTTACTTTTTTTAAAATAAAAATTTAATTTTAGTATAGATTTACAAAAAATTATAATGATAGAACAGACAGTTCTCATGTACCATACACCCAGTTTCTCCTCTTATTAAAAATCTTAGAGTAGTATGGTACATTTGCATAGTTAATGAACTATTAACAATACATTATATTTAAAGTTCATATTTTACTCAGATTTGCTTAGTTTCTGAAATCCTATGGACAGAAGAGCCTGATGGGCAACAGTCCATGGGATCGCAAAGAGTCAGACATGACTTAGCAACTAAACAACAAATTTTAGGATACCATCTGGAATCCCGCTCCATTTGTGATGTTACATTTAATCACCTGTCACCCCAAGCAACCCAAAAAGTTTCCCAAACCTTATTTTTTATGATTTGATAGTTCTGAAGATTGCTGGTCAAGTAATTTTCATAAGTCCCTCAATTGGTATTTGTCTTATGTTTTTGTCAAGGTTGGACCAGGATAGGGGTTTTGGGGAGGAACACCACAAAGATAATGTGTCATTTTCATGACATATCAAGGGTACATATGATCAACTCTTATCACTGATGACAACCTGGATCATGTGGCTGTAGAAGAAATTATCAGGTAAAGTTACTAAATACTCCCTGCCAAAACATTGCCCCGCTTCCCATACCATACCTTTTGGAAGGAAATGACTCTATACAGCCTATATACTTAAGGAGTGAAGCATTATGCTCCACCTCTATGAGGGCAGAGTATTTACATAAATTGTGATTCTTCTGCATGGGAAATTTTTCTATTCTCTTCTGTTTATTGATTAAACCATCATTTATATCAGTATGAACTCATGGATATTTATTATACATTTTGGGCTCTAACACAATAGTACTTTATTTTGTTGCTCAAATTGTTCTAGATTTGGTCACTGGGATCTCTTTTAGTTGACTTTTATGTCCCTTTGATACACCCCCATCATGGTTTTTATCTTTTTTGAGCACTTTGTTATTGCGTGATACTAAAAGATGGTCAAGGTTCATCTTGTATATTTCTTGTCCCATTCCTAGAATTAGCTGTTTCTCCAAGGAGTGCTCCAATTAGCTATTTCTCCAAGAATACATTTCTTTTACTAGAGAAATATATCTGAAACCAAGATATAGGTGCTGGGTGTGCTTATTACAACTGGAGTATTGTTGGTTCTAGGCCTTTTTTGGGTCTATTTTTTATCTTAACTAATACTGATTTTGTTGATGAATTCTGCTAATATGAATATGTTATATATTATGAACCTTTGTATTAAATGCCTGCATTTATATTAGATAAGCCTTTCTTATGCTGAGAGCAAGTAAATATTTGTATCTCTCTATATATTTAGTTCATATGGAATTTATTTTATTGGCAGGGGGGGTTTGGGGGGATGGGCTGTAAATCCCCAGTGACTTTCTTAGCCTTCATAAAGCTGAACCATTGGTTTGGGACTCATGTCACCAGGTCAGAGGAATTACAAGTCTTCTGCTGGGGATTTTATCTTCACCACCAGGAAGCCACATCGTTAACAGTCTCTGCCTTACCTAACAATACTATACCCTGAGAATGTTACTTCACCAGAAGCTAGTCCCCAGACTCTGGCTATGGGTTTAGCTGTGCCACAGAGCCTAGGGTTTTTCAATTTAACACAGGCATCCTACAAGGCACAGAGGCTTTCCAGCTTAGTGGTTTCTAAGGAATCAGCTGACCTTAGGACCTGAAGTGTAAACAAGAACACAGCTCTCAGGTTTGCTATGTGTTCATCCTCACTGCCCACCTAAGGTACAATCCCACCGTCAGTCACTGCAGTTAAAGTTTACATATTCAAGTTAATCGCTTCAGTCCACTTTGCATTTCCATCTAGAATGTGGACTCAACATATTTTCCATATTCCCATATAATCTAGTACCACTGGATTTAAATTCAATATGAGGTTCTATTTTTTTTTAATGCTTTAAAATGATCCATTTTGGGACTTTCCTGGCGGTCTAGCAGTTAAGCCTGTGCTTCCCACTGCAAAGGGTGTGGGTTCAATCCCTGGTCAGGGAACTAAGATTGTGCATGCCAAATAAATGAGTAAATAAAATACTTAAAAATACCCATTTTATTCATAAATTATAATTATGATGAAGATCTTTTGTAAAACTGAAGACTCTACAAGACGTTTCATACTGAGCTGCCAATGAAGTCCTGTTATGTGGCCAGTCTGGACTGGCTCCCCTCTCTTCATCTGTCCATATGTGGCAGCAAGACAGTATTTCTTTTCTTTCCTTTTTTTTTAAAAAAAAAACTTAATTCCTTCCCTTTATTTCTAACTGATGAAGAAATGATATTCCATCCATGGGGTCATGAAGAGTTGGACGTGACTTGGTGACTGAACAACAACAACATAAATGACATTTAACATAGTAATCTCAAATGCACAACATGACTTGATATTTGCATATACTGGAAAACGGTCACCACAATAAGTCTAGTTAACATCCGTCACCATACACAGTTACAAGAATTTTCTGTAAGAACATTTAAAACCTACTCTCTTAACAATTTTCAAATATGCAATACAGTATTATAAACTATATCACCGTGCCATGCATTACATCCTAGGATTTACTTGTAACTGTACGTTCTGTACCTTGCGACCCTCCTTACCCATTACTATCAGTGTATGGATCTTTGACTCCTCCTTCCCCTCCTACAACATCTATCTAATTTGTAACCCAGTCATGTTGGTTTTTCCTTGGTGAGCATACACACATTCATCCTCTGCTTTTATTTTCAAACCAGTGGCTGAAGATACATTTACGTTCATGTCATCTCAACCTACCTACAGAATGGTTTCCCAACACAGCCTCTAGCTCCATTGTCAGATCAATCTTCCTAATTGTATTTCCTAATTGTACTTCCTGGTACAACCACACTTCCCTGGTGGCTCAGACGGTAAAGCGTCTGCCTGCAATGTGGGAGACCTTGGTTCAATTCCTGGGTCGGGAAGATCCCCTGGAGAAGGAAATGGCAATCCACTCCAGCACTCTTGCCTGGAAAATCCCATGGACGGAGGAGCCTGATAGGCTACAGTCCATGGGGTCGCAAAGAGTCGGACACGACTGAGCGACTTCACTTCACACTCACTGTACTGACTTGCTTAAAGACTTCAATAGCTGGCCTCCTTGCCCTTTTGTGAACCAGCCCACGTGGGAGCTCAAGAGAGCATAACTTGAAAATCACTGCCTTATATAAACCATCTGCTTCAACATGGTGTCCTCAAAATGCCTCTTGTATTTCTACTTTTCCTGGAGTGTGTGCTTCTTGCTTGCAATGCCTCCCTCATCTTTCTTCTTTGCTATGTGGATCACGTAGCTTGTTTATCTGTAGCTGCCATTCCAACAGTGAGAAAAATTTAGTGTTCGACTCCAGAATACGTGCATAGTGATTTCAGAACTGTTAACCCACACCTTCATGGGATGCAACTTAATCAAGTACAGTGGTAAATGCAGTTTTTCTACTTCAGCCTTATAGCTCCCAGTAATTTCCAAAGTTACTTAAATCCTCACCCTTTTCCTTCACTCCCTTCAACAAAATTGTTTAATGTGTTTGTAACATAGTTCTGTCATATTCTGCATTCCATCCTGTAGCCCTCAATCTCCAAAATGCTTTTAAAAATTTTGCATATATTAAGATTCACTCTTGGTGCTGTAAAGTTGTATGGGTTTTGACAGTGCAACTCACCAGGCTCCTCTGTCCATGAAATTCTCCAGGCAAGAATACTGGAGTGGGTAGCCATTCCCTTCTCCAGGGGATCTTCCCTACCCCAAGGATTGAACCTGAGTCTTCTACATTGCAGGCAGATTCTTTACCATATAAGCCACCAGGGAAGCCTAATGTCATAAATCCACCATTATAGAGTCATAAGGAATAGTTCTATTACCCTATAAAAACCCTTGTGATTTGACTATTTAACACCCCCAAACCCTGGCAACCATTGCAGTTTAAAATCTCTATAATTTTGGGACCTTTCTGGTCATCCAATGGTTAAGACTCTGTGCTTCCACTGCTGTTACTATTGCATAATATATGTATGTGTGTGTGTGTGTATATGTAAATCAACCATTGCAAACTGTTAACAACAGGTGATTCTAGGTCAAGGGTATTATAGATAGATGTTTATTATATTCTTAAATTTTCTGTAGCATTAACATTATTCAATGAAAAACAGTGAAATACACTTACAAAAGAAGGTAAGAAAGAATGAAAGCCATATTAACAGTATTTTCATTAAGTATTTTTCCCTTAAATGATTAAGTATGTATGTTTTTGCTTAAATATACCCCTTTGAAAATATGTAACTAGATTTGTTCTGTTATGCTACCTATAATCTGTCTTTAATTAGAACTGCTAGTCCACTTATGTTTATTGTAATTCTGATGCATTTAGGTTTAAATCTTATTCTGTACTTTATATTTGTCCTACCTGTGCCTTTTTTTTTTTTTTTCCTTCTTCTTTGGAATGAATGTGGCCCAGTTCTTTTTAGTTCTTTGGTTTCTAGCTTTATGCTATTATACTGCTCATATTGGATGAATCCTTGGTAGTGTTTGCTGTCCCAACATGCCCCATGAGAACAGGAAAACCAAAACAAGGTCATCGGGTTTCAGGAAATGCCTGTGAGTGAAAGGTAGCTTTAGTGTTCCCTTTACCTTGCTGGGCTTTTGGCCTCTGAATAACGTACTTCCTAGTCAGTTTGGTGGTGTATTTTTAAAAAAACAGAAGGCATTTATTTTCATTTGTAGAGGAGACCACGATTAAACATTGCATTTCCCAGCCATTACATATAAGAATACCATTTTTTTTACATAATACTGAATAGTTATAAAGTTTTAGATTATGTTGCCAACCAGTGTTTTATTTTCATTTTATTTATAAGAATATTCAGGGTCCTAATAGCTTTCATCAATAGTATATTTTGAAATGTTATTAAATATTTTATCTAGCATTTTTTCATGTTCTTAGTGGGAGTGCCCACCACCAGATCACCGAAAATGAAACTCTAAATTGCTCTTTAAATTTTCAGAGGCTTTGTTCTAAAATGGACAGTCAGAACAGTCTATAAGAAGAAAGGAAATCAGTCTCTTAGGAGGCATTTCTGGGGCCAGAGGACATAAGTTGAGATATGGGAGTTGCCTATATGTGATGTGAATTATGTAAATCAGCCACCTAAACTACTGATTATACATGAGAGTTCCTAACATTATTTGATGCTTATGGTAAAAGAGCTTTTCTTAAAATTAGTCTTATGTTCAGAAATAGATTTTTCCCCTTGAAATGTACAGCCATTCAAATTTTAGGCCAAATTTGAATGACGTCAATTTCTATTCAATCTTAAAAATTTAATAGTATAAAATAAAACATTAGGAAGCTTTAATTCTTCTTCCCAAAGATATATATAAAGAGGATGGAAATGTGGTTCAGCATTACATAATGTTGCCACCCACTCCAGAAACAGAAATGAGTGCCTAGCAACAGGAAAGGGTCATCTCAGGAGAGTGCTGATTGCTCATTGGAGCATTCTAAACACAGATGCTTTTCTATCCTTATCACTTCCAGTCCCTGCTAAACACATGCTGGTTACCTTGGATCCCAGTGCCATCTTATGAGAACCTTCCTCTTATGACAAGCAATAACTGCCACACAGGGTAGCCTCTACCTTTAGGTTACGTCTTAAAAAACAATTTGAAACATTAAAATATGATTTTTGTGTGCATTTTCTTCCCCCGTAATTGTGTTTCTTTCATGATAGGTTAGTGTCCTGGTCTGCATTTTTCTGACTGCCCCCTCTTATACCTGTAAGTTCTAGCAGGAAGGCTGAAGCATCTAATTCTTAAAAAAGAGGTTGCATGAGAGCTTTCCTCAAAATAGTAATAGTAATAGTAATCTCACTTTCAGGAATTTGTCCATATTTTTCTTAGACATATAGCCAATCAAATTTTAGATTAAAGTTTGAACAATCTCAATTCCTATTCAATCCTAAAGATCTACTGGTACAAAAGTAGTACAAATAAAGATCCAGGAAGCTCGAGTTCTTTTTACAAAGATACACAAAGGGGACAGAAATAGTGGTTCTGCATCACATCACGTTGCCACCATTCCAGAAAGAGAAGTCAGAGCATCTTTCCCTAGATTTCTTGGCTGTTTGTATGTGTCTCCCTCCCTGTTTTTGGTGTCAAGTCTTTTGTCCGTTTTTCTTTGTATATCTGAATATGAACCAACGCTCACTTTCATATGTTATGAATGTTTTTCTCTCATTTTGCCTTTTTTTAAACTCTCTTAATGATGTCTTTTGATTAAAAAAGTATTTAATTTTAGTCTGTTTCAGTTTATCATTATTAGATATCTTTATGACTAACACTTTTTGTGCTTTGTTTAAGATTGAGTTTCCTTATTACAAAGTCACAAAGATATTTTTCTAAACTATGTTCTAGAAATCTGTTTTACTTTTTCTATAATCAGGTTGGAATTAATATTTTTGTGATGGTCTGAGTTAGTGGCTATGTTTGTATAGATATATGGATATCCAGTTGGCATGGAAACACCACAGTACTGTAGATAACAACCTTTCCTCACTGCTCTGTAAGTACTACCTTTTGTCATAAAACAAGTATCCATAACAGATGTAAAGGACTATTTTTAGACCCTAAGCTCTTTCACTGGCCTATGTGTCCATCCTTGCTCTAATACCACGTTGTCTTAAATGCTATACCTTTATAAACTTTATCTGTTCAGCTCATCCTACTATTAATACCTGATTAAATGTGTCATTCCACTTGGTTCTTCTATTCTTTGCTCTTCTGTTTCAGGACTGTCTACCCTTTGCATTTTCACATACATTTTAGGAATAACCTGTCAACTTTCTTCTCTTCTCTAGATATACTCAATCCCTAGGTAGACTCATCCAGTTTCATCAGTTTGAATATCCACACTCTGTCAAACAAACCTCTGCATTTAACAATCTTCTAAACAAACCCAGAATCTGATGATTATTACCAACCTGGTCCCAGGCACCACCCGTCCTTCACAGGTTTATTAAGAGCCTCCTAACTGGTCTCCAAGCTTCCATTTTTGCCCCTCTAGTAGATGCTCCATGATAGAGGGATCTTTTAAAATAAATCTTGCTCCTCTGGTCAGAACTCATCTCATTCAAGAGTAAATTCCGGTTTTGTTGACAATGGTCTACATAACTGGCCGCACTGTTGCTCTGGCCCAGCCACACTGGCCTCCCGGCACTGGGCAGAGCCCCAGTCTGACCAGCTACACTGACCTCCCAGCGCTGGGCAGAGCCCCAGTCTGGAGCTTGCACCTGGTCAACTCCCTTCCTGGGAAGCTCTTCCCCAGTTTCTGCGGGGCTAATACCTTCACCTCCTTCAAGTCCTTGCTCAAATGCCAACTTCTCACAGAGGCCTTCCCTAACTGCTGCTGCTGCTGCTAAGTCGCTTCAGTCGTGTCCGACTCTGTGCATCCCCATAAGGTGGCAGCCCACCAGGCTCCCCTGTCCCTGGGATTCTCCAGGCAAGAACACTGGAGTGGGTTGCCATTTCCTTCTCCAATGCATGAAAGTGAAAAGCGAAAGGGAAGTCGCTCAGTCGTGTCCGACTCTTAGAGACCCCATGGACTGCAGCCCACCAGGATCCTCCGCCCATGGGATTTTCCAGGCGAGTACTGGAGTGGGGTGCCACTGCCTTCTCCATTATGTACTCCACATTTAAATTAAATAAGCAGGGTGACAATATACAGCCTTGCCATACTCCTTTTCCTATTTGGAACCAGTCTGTTGTTCCATGTCCAATTCTAACTGTTGCTTCCTGACCTGCATACAGGTTTCTCAAGAGGCAGGTCAGGTGGTCTGGTATGCCTATTTCTTTCAGAATTTTCCACTTTCATGGCCTTAAAAAACTGCAGTGGCCATTTAGAATTAGAAAATTATAACAGCAGTAGCATTTTCTTTTGCTGGACTGAACGTCATCATCACTGAGGTAAACATTCATCAGCAATTTAAATTCTCCATTTGACACACAAAGTTATCTTTTAATCATAGTTTAGTAAATCATAAAGTCAAAAAAGCAGTAACAAGTCTTCCTTCAGTAGCGGAAGTCTTAATGTCAAAATACATGCAAAAATGGCCATATTTCCCAAAGTCATATTCATTTGGATTGGTGGTTGTTTTCCTCATGTTTGCTTCATCTCAGTTTTGTGGAGAGCATCTTCTCTCAACATATTTAAAATGTATTTGCTTCATTAAATTTTTCTTTTCATGGAATGTTTTTCTTATTGGTTGATCGCCTAAGATTTACCTTTTATGTTTTTCCTCTAATGTTTTTTTAGATTCCAGAGCAACATACTGAACTGTACTTTAAATACCACTGAGCTTTCCTCAGGGAAGAGGCACAAAAGAGGAGCTGGACAAATTTCGAGTATTTTTTAAAAAACACACATACATATCAGCCACAGAAACACAAGATTCACAAAATGAAACCCTTCCAAATATTGTTTGCTAGATATAGATAGCATCACAACAAATTGTGTGGCCATATTTGTCACTCAGAGAAAATCACTTCTAGAAAACACATTCTCTTCTCCACCCAAATGTTTAAACTTGATTAAGTAAAATTGTTTCTTGAGAAATTTAATCCTTAACAATCAAGACAACCTTTTCAGTAAACTGAAAGTTAGCTACTTTTACTAGTATGAGTCATGATCACCTAAAAACTGACAAATAGCCTATTCTCCTCTTAACTTAGAATCAATTTTACTTTCTTACTGACCAGAGTGAGTCAACTTAATCAAATCATCCTAGAACCTGAGTCAGTTTAAGAGAAAAGGAGAAAAATAAAGTATGATTTGCATACAAGGAAAAAAGCTGTCGGTTAAATACTTAAAGATGACACCTGCAAACTTTTTTATTCCACCACTAACATTTAAGACTTGAGGTCTACTAGTACGGAGAAAAAAAAAATTTGCAATGCATCAAAAAGCTTCTAAGGCATGAAACAGCTTAAAACATTGTTGCAAATAAAAGAAGCTTGCCAGGTCATCTTAACTTCAGAAAGGTTAAGGAAAGCCTATGTTCTTTTTTGTGTAGAACAAAATTGAGAGATAAAACGTTTTTTGTTTTTAAAGCCACTAAGTTTTGGGGGTCGTCTGTTATGCAGCAATAGATAACTGGAAGCAGCAGGCAACTCCAGGTGGCCGTGGTGGCAGTGAGCACAGACTGGAAGTCAAGGGAGAATCATTTCTGCCTGGTCCATGGCTGCGGGGCGCTGGTGCGCATCATAAGACACAGAGGAAGGCAGCATCAGCTGGAGCAAGAGGATTGCAGGGTTGCAGTTAGTGGCTCTGACTATACGTGTAGCATCCTGTGCCCTTGAATGTGCCCAGAGAGATGGAAGTAAGGAGCTGAGATCTTCCTAAAGGAGATGGGTTAGGTTAGTAATCTGTTAGACTTGGGGATCAAACTGTTAAAGCAACCTTACTTTAGGTCCACCACTTGGTGGACAGCATTATTTACAACAGCCAAGATACAGAATAAATGTTTATGAGCCATAACAAAAGATCAAATCTTGCCATATGTGACAACATAGACGGACCTTAAAGGCATTATGCTAAGTAATGACAAAGACAAACACCATATGATTTCACTCATGTCAAATATAAAAAAGCAAAAAACCAAAATAAACAAATGAACCAAAAAAATAATGTAGATACAGAGCACAGCGCAGAGGTTACCAGAGGCGAAGAAAGGGGAGGGCGAAATGGCTAAAACAGGTCAACCATATGATGGAAATTAAATTTCTGGTGGTGAGCATGTTGTAGTATAGACAGAAGAAGAAATATAATGATGGAAACATGAAACATGAAAGGTCGTGAATCAACGCTACTTCAATTAAAAAACTGTTTTTAGTAGAAATGATTTATATTAATTATACAAACAGTACTAAAAAGAACAAAGTAGAAATCTAAAACTCAGCCCCAGATCTACTGACCACAAATAGTGATAATGTCTGATAATCCAAACATCTTTCTGTACTATTAGTAGAGAAAGAGTGACAGGAAAAGTATACAAAAATGAAATTTTAAAATACATGAAATTTAATGTAAAAACCCTAAATTACATTTTGCTTAAAACTAACAGACAATAAAACTGAAGGAACGAATACAATTTTAACTTAGAAATGTTGGGGCCTACACTAATCCTTTAGGAACAGGATTAGGAAAGGCTAGCATTTCAACCCTATGAAAGGTTGCTATGAAAGATTAAATCTGCCTGCATGCTTCCTTCTCAACCTCTCCAGATTTTCATTACCTATTTTTCTTTTTTAAAAAAACAGTCCATCGGGTCCAAAGAGTCGGACACGACTGAGTGACTGAGCATGCATACCTTTTTTTAAAAACCAAGATGTATACCATATTCTAATATATGCTATTAAGGTTCTGGGGACTTTTAAAGGCATGGAATGATTTTGATATGAGTTTCACTAAAAATAAAGGTCCATACTGACAAATCTTACAAATGATCTTTTTAAGGCAGCATAGATGTGCATGCTGAGGCAAATGTGCAATTTAGTTAAGCTGACAAAAGTGATATTTTTCTGTTTGGTAGACTTCATTCACATACTAACTGGAAATATGAAATGCATTTCCAAGTTGAATTTCTTGAGGCACGACAGACAATGCTGTAATAAAATCCAGATATTCCTGCCACTGCATTCCTTTCCTCTAATACTTCTGTAACTCAATCTGAAAGGACCAGCTTTGGAAAGATTACTTCTTTATAGGCCACTAATGTTGCTTATTGCTTAGCTGCAGATATTTTCTAGGTATTCAGATTGTCAAAATCATCAAATCATTGAAAACTAAACTAAGGATATTTTACAATTTTTGTTTCCTTGTTCTAAAATGGCAATGGTATTCCAGTAGCTCAATTCTGTGTTTCCTGACACTATTTCTCAAAAAAAATCACATTTAGGTTTTCTATCTCATAACCTCTACTATAATGGTTTTTGAACCTGGCTGCACATTCCAATCACTTAGGGGGCTTTAAGAAAATAAGGATATCCAACCCCACCCCAGATCCATTATTACAATGTTTGTGACTGGGCTCTGGGAAAGGTGTTTTAAAACTACTATAGTGCTTGGTGAGCTCTTATTTTAACTGAAGAATCTAAATCATCTATATGAAAACAGATACTCAGTTTATCATGTGTTCAGTTACAGTGAAAATAAATTTTTAAATATTTTAATTTTATTGAAGTATAGTTGATTTAAAATGTTGTTAGTTTCAGGCATACAGCAAAGTGATTCACTTATACATATATTCATCTTTTCTGTCAATAGGTTCTTTGCTCATATCTTATTACATCATATCTCATATCATTTGACAGAATATTGGATAGGGTTCCCTGTGCTATACAGTATGTCCTTGTTGGTTATCTGTCTTACATATAGTAGTATGTGTGTATTAGTGAAAATCATTTTATTAAGATTTTAAGAGGTGAGTTACCACTATCAACCATGTTTCTCAATTTTAATGATGTCATCAATTTTCAACATTTGTAAATCTGTTGAGTTGCTTTTCCAATTCAAAGCTGTAATTTTAAAATACCCCATCATACAAAACTCCTTTTAAAGAGTGAGTAGTGTTAGGAAATTTTGTCCCTTTATTGAAGGATTAAATGCTAGCAAAACTTAAGACTCTGACTGACAAAATAATAATAGAACAAGAGTCTGGTTAGGAATAAAAGGAATAAATGGTCACTTACTTATGAGCCCAATTGTAGACTAACATGCTTTTTTTTTTTAATCTCAGTTTCCAAACCTTTTCTTGTTTATATTAGAAGTTCCATTTTATCTCATGAATTCCAGTCTTTTAAAAATGAATTATTTTATTGAAGTGTAATTGATTTGTAATTTGTTAAATTCTACTGTACAGCAAAGTGATTCACTTAAACATGTTAATTCTTTTTCATAGTCTCTTCCCTTAGGGTTTATCACAGGATACTGAATACAGTTCCCTGTGCTATACAGCAGAACCCTGTTGCTTTCCAATCATCTTTAACAAAAAACATTCCAAACTTACCCACTTCCTTTATTCCACCAGTATGCACTTGGGCTTTGGGCAGTACTCCTTTTCTTGTACAAGCTGATTGATGATTCATTTTCTAATTTCCCCTTCTTAAACCATTCTTATGAAATCCTCCAAGATTCCTCAAAGAGGCTAACATTCTTCACATTTAAAAAAAGTGTTAAACTAGCTGGCAATCCTATTCATGTTTCTGGATGACTACTGGGGTAGTGCAAGAATATGGATAATTTCTACAGTTAAATCTAGTAGATTTATTTACTTTGCATTTTCAAACTAGAAATCTCCACATAACCTGCATATCTACAAGCTAATGTCTCATAATTGTGTTCCTGAGGTGCTGTGAGGCTCTGAATGTCCTCCTCTATTGACCAAGTGAGCACAGCACACGGAATGACAAAGGAGCAAGGGGACAGCCTAACAAGCCAGCTAAATCCTGGCCATCAGTGGGTGACAGATGTTTCAGCCAGATCACCACCAGAGCAATGCTGACCACATGGAAAACATACAACTCTAATATTTTCCATTTCCCCCTCTTCTATAAATAATGCTCAGGATGCATAAGGAATCAGAGCTACACAATGATAAAAAATGTTAATATTACATGTTAGCTCCCATAGATAAGTTCAAACCCACTCCAGATTCTAGGACTATTGTCTCTGCTGTGTAGTAGTAGAGAACGACTCTAAAACACGTAACCAAAAGCTGTATTGTTCTCCTGTAGGGATTAGGGAACTTCAAGCAATGCAACATTTTTTGACCAGATAAACTATCAAAACAGAGAAGTAACATCATTAAGAACACAAAGCAGCAGCTGTTAAGAAAATTATTCTACATTTCGACATCAATACTCTTAAGTCTATCTTAATCTGGAAGTAGTTATATGAAGCCATATTGATTGGCACTTTTTTTTTTTTTTTAAGACACCAACTTACTTTTCATAGCCATATACCAAGTGGACAGACAAGAAAAATACTTTTATCTGAAAATAGTGCGGGGAGGGGGGGGACCTTTTAACTGGCCATCTATGCACCTACTTTTAGAAGCTCAAAAATCCTTTGAATATATAAGGAACTTGACATGTTCATTGGACTCATACCAGTTTTGAGGGGGGAAAAAAGGACTAGAGACAGCCTGCCTGGCGATTTCACAGAGGTTCTGGCCTTTTGATCACATATTCTTCATGACAGGTGCAGCTCCTTCCCTCCCTCCATCTGGGGCCTGGCTTAGCACTAAAACTGGCCTCAGCACCAGCCAGAAGCATATGGGCTGGGACAGAGCAGTATCTCCTTTCTGTTGGTATCTGCTCTGCGTTGTCTTTATACAGGAGTTACTGTAGATACCTTGGTCCTGACGCACTGTAAGTATTATGCTATATATATATATATTTTTTTTTTGGCTGTGTCACGCAGCTTGTGGGATCTTACTTCCTGGACCAGGAACTGAACTTGAGTCCTCGGCAGTGAAAGGGTGGAGTCCTAACCACTGGACCACCAGGGAATTCCCTTAAGCATTTTAAAAAATGTAATAGTTGTTATAAAGACAATATGTGACGTACAGTTCTAAGTTAGGAGCATAATGAAGTGAATCAGTCATTCAGTTTCAAAGTAGAATACCACCAACACAGTTGTCCCAGAGTCCCTTTCTCTCCGGTTACTGAGTTAACTCTTATCCTAAAATTTGTGTTTATTATTCTCTTTTTTGAAAAATAGATTTGCCATATATGTATATATCTCTCTATATTGTTTAGTTTTGGGCTTCCCAGGTGGCACTAGTGGTAAAGAACCTGCCTGCCAATGCAGAGATGCTGGTTAGACCCTTGGGTTGGGAAGATTCCCTGGAGGAGGACATGGCAACCCACTCCAGTGTTCTTGCCTGGAAAATCCCCAAGAACGAAGGAGCCTGGCGGGCTACAGTCCATAGCGTCGCAGAGTCAGACATGATTGAAGTGAATGAGCACAGCACATGCTAGACACTTTAAAATGGTATCACACTAAAAGCAATCATGTCTGGCTTCCCACCCCCCAAATAAACACACTTTAGTTTTCCAAATATTCATCCATATTGATGCTTGTAATATGTATCTCATTCACTTTTATTGCTGAGTAATATGCCATTATGTAAACGGACCAAGATTTATTTACCCATTCTCATGTCCATGTAAATTAGTATTCTTGGTACGTTTTTAAAAAACTGTATTTATTTGGTTCACCAGGTCTTAGCTGTGATACGATTAACACAAGATATTTTAGTTGCGGCACACAAACTCTTAGTTGTAGCATTTGGAACCAAGTTTCCAGACCAGGAATTAAACCTGGGTCCCCTGCATTGGGAGCTTGGAGTCTTGGCCACTGGACCACCAGGGAAGTCCCTTTGGTAGATTTTTGCTTTAAGAACTTTCCTATAAATATCCTTGCAAATGTCTCCTGGTTTCCATGCCAAATACTACCTAGTTGTGGAATTTCTGGTTATAGGGTATGATTAATACTATGAGTTAGGGCCAAACTGTTTTCCAAAACAGTTGGCGCATCTTACTTTCTTACTGGCATCGCAAATATAAGATCCCGTTGCTCTACCCATCCTTGCCAACCCCTGGTATTTTCAGATTTCTTAATTTTTGCAAGCTAGAAACCATGAAATGGAATTCCAATGTGGTCTTAATTTACATTTCTTTGAAAACTAATGAGTTTTGTATGTTGCTTTCCCTGTTTTGTTGCTACTGGTTCAATTGTACATCTTTCTTTTAGACTATTTTCTTATTGATTTTAAAGAATTCCTATACCATCCCAATATCATACTTTGTGAGTTACATATATTATGAAACTGTCTGCAATTTTTGCCCATGTTGGGCCATAATTCTAGTACGGGCTTCTTCCATCACATCTTCCTTCCCTGGCCTCAAGCTATTGAGAAATTAAAAAATAGCAATATTAGTTTCTAAACTGAGTTTTTAAAATTGTATATCCTGAGAAGTTTATTTAATATAATTAGGTGGTTTTATTTCCACATAGATTGGCAAAGACAAATTTATTGCCAATGCAGTGAAAATTCAGCTACCATTGCTGAGAATATAAAATCAGTCTTTGCATTGGTGGTAGGGGAGGTGATGCAAGAGTAAATTATTTGACAAAAGTCACTGAAATTATTATATGTAAATTCTATCCCAATGCTGATGTGAAATTTTAAAAATAACAGATGGAATTTATATTTCAGGGAGGTGGGATAGCATGTTGGTTAAGGTCTGGTTCTAGAGCCAGACTGCCACTTAGCTCTGCCTCTTAGTATGTTATCACCTTGGGCAAGTTATCTCATGTACTTAACCCTCACATTTCTCAAAGGCAAAAGGAGGGTAACAGCAGCACCTATATTGTTATGTCATAAATGTTTTACTTTTCACATCTCAGCAAATAATCTGCTGATAATTTATTTCTGAGTTTGCTGTGAAGTAAGGCTGTAGTCTTACTTGTACAGGAGGCAGTGATCAAGACCATCCCTATGAAAAAGAAATGCAAAAAGGCAAAATGGTTGTCTGAGGAGGCCTTATAAATAGCTGTGAAAAAAGAGAAACTAAAGGCAGAGGAGAAAAGGAAAGATACACCCATCTGAATGCAGTTTCAAAGAACAGCAAGGAGAGATAAGAAAGCCTTCCTCAGTGATCAATGCAAAGAAATAGAGGAAAACAGTAGAATGGAACAGACTAGAAATCTCTTCAAGAAAATTAGAGATACTAAGGGAATATTTCATGCAAAGATGGGTACAATAAAGGACAGAAACGGTACGGACCTAACAGAATCAGAAGATATTAAGAAGATGTGGCAAGAATACACAGAAGAACTGTACAAAAAAGAGCTTCACGACCCAGGTAACATGATAGTATGATCACTCACCTAGAGCCAGACATCCTGGAATGCGAAGTCAAGTGGGCCTTAGGAAGCATCAGTACGAACAAAGCTAGTGGAGGTGATGGAATTCCAGTTGAGCTCTTTCAAATCCTAAAAGATGATGCTGTGATAGTGCTGCTCTCAATATGCCAGCAAATTTGGAAAACTCATCAGTGACCACAGGACTGGAAAAGGTCAGTTTTCACTCCAATCCCAAAGAAAGGCAATGTCAAAGAATGCTCAAACTACCGCACAACTGCACTCATCTCATATGCTAGCAAACTAATGCTCAAAATTCTCCAAGCCAGTTTTAACAGTACGTGAACTGTGAACTTCCAGATATTCAAGCTGGATTTACAAAAGGAAGAGGAACCAGAGATCAAATTGCCAACATTTGTTGGATCACTGAAAAAGCAAGAGAGTTCCAGAAAAACATCTACTTCTGCTTTATTGACTATGCCAAAACCTTTGACTCTGTGGATCACAACAAATCATGGAAAATTCTTAAAAAGATGTGAATAGCAGACCACCTGACCTGCCTCCTGAGAAATCTGTATGCTGGTCAAGAAGCAACAATTAGAACTGCACATGGAACAACAGACTGGTTCCAAATCGGTAAAGGAGTACATCAAGGCTGTATATTGTCACCCTGCTTATTTAACTTATATTAGGAGTACATCGCGAAATGCCGGGCTGGATGAAGCACAAGCTGGAATCAAGATTTCTGGGAGAAATATCAATAACCACAGATATGCAGATGAAACCATCCTTATGGCAGAAAGTGAAGAGGAACTAAAGAGCCTCTTGATGAAAGTCAAAAGAGGACAGTGAAAAAGCTAGCTTAAACCTCAACTTTCAGAAAACTAAGATCATGGCATCTGGTCCCATCACTTCATGGCAAATAGATGGGGAAACTATGGAAACTGTAATGGACTTTATTTTCTTGGGCTCCAAAGTCACTGCAGCCATGAAATTAAAAGACGCTTGCTCCTTGGAAGAAAAGTTGACAAACCTAGACAGCATATTAAAAAGCAGACATATTACTTTGCCAACAAAGGTCTGGGTAGTCAAAGCTATGGTTTTTCCAGTAGTCATGTATGATGTGAGAGTTGGATTATAAAGAAAGCTGAGCGCCGAAGAATTGATGCTTTTGAACTGTGGTGTTGGAGAAGACTCTTGAGAGTCCCTTGGACAGCAAGGAGATCCAACCAGTGCATCCTAAAGGAAATCAGTCCTGAAAATTCATTGGAAGGACTGATGCTGAAGCTGAAACTCCAATACTTTGGTCACCTGATGCAAAGAGCTGACTCATTTGTAAAGACCCTGATGCTGGGAAAGACTGAAGGCAGGAGGAGAAGGGGACGACAGAGGATGAGATGGTTGGATGGCATCACCGACCCAATGGACATGAGTTTGAGTAAGCTCTGGGAGTTGGTGATGGACAGGGAGGCCTGTGGTGCTACAGTCCATGGGGTTGCAGAGAGTTGGACACATCTGAACGACTGAACTGAAGGCTGTAGTCACATTCCTCTTTTTCCCGAGATACCTAAGTTGCCACAACACTAATTATCCTTCCTTGCCCACTGATGGTGAATACTACAGTGTCATATCAGATTTCCTTATATGCCTAGGTCAGTTTGTGGGTTCTTGCTTGTGTTTCCTTAAGTTTACTGTCAAGCACTGCACCAATACTACAGTGTCCCAATTACTACAACATTATAATAAATCTTGAAATGTAATAAAACAAGTTTTCCTTCCTTGTTTTTTGTTGCTGTCTTACTGATTCCTGAGCTTCTGTTCTTCCCCCATGAACTATGGATTAGTCTATCAAGTTCCATGAAAGCAAAAACAGCAAATTCTTCCTGGAATTCCAGGGAATTCTATTTTGGAAGAATTAATAACCATCAACTAGTATTGATTCATTAATAAGAGATATCCATTTATTTAGATATTGATTCATTAATAAGAGATATCCATTTATTTAGATCCTTTATCTTTCAACCACATTTTATAACTTCATAGGTCTTTTCCATTGTTACTGTCTCTTTTAACAAAAAAATAGAATCTTTTTACATTTATTATCTTTATCTATATATTAGAACCCATTTCTACAATCTTTTTTTTGTCCATGTGTCTCTCACCCCCGTCCTTTTCATTTTGGTCTTTTATAATCCTCTAGCCTCCTTCTTTCTCTGTTGGTTTGGAGACTATAGATATTTATAGGCTTGCCATGGCACCCCACTCCAGTACTCTCGCCTGGAAAATCCCATGGATGGAGGAGCCCGGTAGGCTGCAGCCCATGGGGTTGTTAAGAGTCGGACACGACTAAGCGACTTCCCTTTCACTTTTCACTTTCACTCATTGGAGAAGGAAATGGCAACCCACTCCACTGTTCTTGCCTGGAGAATCCCAGGGACGGGGGAGCCTGGTGGGCTGCCGTCTATGGGGTCACACAGAGTCGGACACCACTGAAGTGACTTAGCAGCAGCAGCAGCACATGACAGAGATCGTTCCATTTTCTCCTTACCACTATCGAGAGAGAAGGGAAAAGGATTACAACCAGACAAAACGGTGAGAAAAATATAAAAGTGAGGGCAAGGGAAGTGATGATGTACTTTGAAGTTGGGGAGCCAAACTGAATTCTTCAAAGGAAGAAACTGAATGCTGTCCTTCCCCAAAGAGTTCCTCCTCTCAGCACAGTTTAGATTTGTTGTTGTTGTTGAGTTTCTACATCATGTCTGATTCTTTGTGACCCCATGGACTGCAGCAAGCCAGGGCCTCTGTCCTCCACTATCTCCCAGAGCTTGCTCAAATTCATGTCCATTGAGTCAGTGATGCTATTTAACCATCTCATCCTCTGCCGCCCTCTTCTTCTTCACATATTTAAATAGGCAGTGTCAATTCTAGCTTATAGGTTGTATCATGGTCAGCCTTTTCTTTGTAGTTCTCAGTCATTCAAGGTAAGCAAGGTCTCTTTTTATTACGACTATCACTCTTAGAATGGCTGACCACCTATGTTTAAGTGATCTTTGTTTCAGATGAGTTATTTCAGTTTAAAGCACAGTAAGATTTGTCACCAGCAAGCATTTAAGGTAATTGGGTACAGAGTTACTAGAAATCAGTACATTTCATTTCTTTAAAAAAAATTATTTATTTTTGAGATATAGTTGATGGAATATATTATGCAAGTTTCAGGTGTACAACATAATGGTTCACAGTTTTTAAAGGTTATACTACATTTATAGTTATTATAAAATGTTGATTATATTTTCTGTGTCGTTCAATATATTCTTGTAGCTTATACATAATAGTTTGTATCTCTTAATCCCCTGTGCCTAGACAGTGCCTTTCTTAAACTCAGGAGATCAACTGAAATAAAGTAGAATTTGTATCATATTTATTTACCATATAAAATAATATAAGAGGTGGATTTTATAAGTTCCTAAAATATTTAATCATAATGACAATGTGTAAACTTTATGAGGGAGAAAAAGTTTATTTCTAATTCGTACATCTGAAACTTTTACTTGGCAAGGAAAAGACCAGATAGCCTCTCAGAATATCTTTACACAGAGCTTTCAGACTACTTTTCTCATACTTTTATTTAACACTTTACTATTTTGAGATTGTTTAAGATTTATACACTAGCAAAGCTCTTCTATATGGACCAAAAGGTATATCTTTAGAGAAAAGTTTGTCCTATACATTCACAATCTATTAAACACCTTAAAACCATTATCATTTATATTGGCAAAATTAGCCTAGGTATACAAAGTAAAAGCTGAAAGGCCCATATTTCAGAAAATCAGAAACAGAAACTAAGCTTGATGAAAATGAATGATTAAAAAATACAGTGTAAATAAACAAACATCAAATGGACAACTGGAAAGTTTGTTCAGCAATAGTGAGGTGGGTCAGTGTTCCCATAGGAAGCAAAGACCAAGGCATAGTGCAGTGGAAGAACTGATTTCGGCTGTAATGATAACCATTAGTCAAATATCCCTAAGTTTGTTCTCTTCTATTCCTGTATTCTTTAAGTCAACACTTAAGGAAACCTAGATATAGGTTGATTGTTTCTGTGGGCCTCCCAAATGTTAAAGAAAAAAAATCAGTTTATCCACTAACCAATGTTTTATAGTTCTCAGTGTGTAAGTCTTCCACCTCCTTGGTCAGGTTTATTCCTAGGTATTTTATTTTTTCGGTGCAATCTTAAAGTTTTTTTTAACATTCCCTTTCCGATATTTCATTGTTAGTGTAAAGAAAAGCAAACCAACTTCTGAATATTAATCTTGTATCCTGCTGTTTTGCTGAATTCATTTACCTAGTAGGTTTTGTGTGGAATCCTTCAAATATATAGTATCATGTCATCTGCATATAGTGACAATTTTACTTCATCCCTTCCAATCTGGACATCTTTCAATGTCTTTTCTTTGTCTAATTGCTTTGGCTAGGACTACCAATAATTTGCTGAATAGAAATGATGAGAGTGGGCATCCTTGTGGGATTTTAGTGGGAAGGCTTTCATCTTTTCATCACTGAATATTACATTGACTTTGGGTTTGTCATAAATGGCTTTTATTATGTTGAGATATGTTCCCTCTTTACCCACTTTGGTAAGAGTTTTTGTTTTTTGTATCATGAATGGATGTTGAACTTTGTCAAATATTTTTTCTGCATGTATTGAGATGATCCTGTGGTTTTTGACTGCTGTTAATTTGCCAGCATCTGCTGGATCATGGAAAAAGCAAGAGAGTTTCAGAAAAACATCCATTTCTGCTTTATTGACTATGTCAAAGCCTTTGACTGTATGGATTACAATAAACTGTGGAAAATTCTGAAAGAGATGGGAACACCAGACCACCTGACCTGCCTCTTGAGAAACCTATATGCAAGTCAGGAAGCAACAGTTAAAACTGAACAACAGACTGGTTTCAAATAGGAAAAGGAGTACCTCAAGGCTGTATATTGTCACCCTGCTTATTTAACTTATATGCAGAGTACATCATGAGAAACGCTGGGCTGGATGAAGCACAAGCACAAGATTGCCAGGAGACATATCAATAACCTCAGATATGCAGATGACACCACCCTTATGGCAGAAAGTGAAGAGGAACTAAAAAACCTCTTGATGAAAGTGAAAGAGGAGAGTGAAAAAGTTGGCTTAAAGCTCAACATTCAGAAAACGAAGATCACGGCATCTGGTGCCATCACTTCATGGGAAATAGATGGGGAAACAGTGGAAACAGTGTCAAACTTTATTTTTTTGGGCTCCAAAATCACTGCAGATGGTGACTGCAGCCATGAAATTAAAAGACACTTACTCCTTGGAAGGAAAGTTATGACCAACCTAGATAGCATATTCAAAAGGAGAGACATTACTTTGCCAACAAAGGTCTGTCTAGTCAAGGCTATGGTTTTTCCAGTGGTCATGTATGGATGTGAGAGTTGGACTGTGAAGAAGGCTGAGCACCGAAGAATTGATGCTTTTGAACTGTGGTGTTGGAAAAAACTCTTGAGAGTTCCTTGGAGTGCAAGGAGATCCAACCAGTCCATCCTAAAGGAGATCAGTCCTGGGTGTTCATTGGAAGGACTGATGCTGAAGCTGAAACTCCAGTACTTTGACCACCTCATGTGAAGAGTTGACTCACTGGAAAAGACTCTGATGCTGGGAGGGATTGTGGGCAGGAGGAGAAGGGGATGACAGAAGATGAGATGGCTGGATGGCATCACTGACTCGATGGACGAAAGTTTGAGTAAACTCCAGGAGCTGGTGATGGACAGGGAAGCCTGGCGTGCTGCAATTCATGGGGTCGCAAAGAGTAGGACACGACTGAGCGACTGAACTGAATGTGGTATATTACACTGATTTGCATATACTGAATCATCCTTATGAATTTGGGATGGATCCCACTTGGTCATAGTGTATGATCTTTTTTATGTACTGTTGGATTCAGTTTGCTAATATTTTGTTGAGAACTTTTGAATCTATATTCATCAAGCATATTGGTTTGTAATTTTCTTTTTTCTTTTTGGTGTTCTTTGGTTTTGGTAACCAGTACGATGGGGTCTCCAGAGACTAAAGTCAGTTTATCCACTTTACAGTTTTGGTTGGGAGCCCTTAAGATTGGTGATTACAGTTTGATAATGAAAAAGTGTCATGTTAGCAGAAGCTGTAGCAGGTAACTTATTCAGTGCTGTATATAATCACTCTGTTTTGTAAATGAGAAACAATGCTGCTTATTAATTCTTTATATTGTTGTAATACAAGGTTAATGTGTGTGTATGCTTAGTTGCTCAGTCGTGTTCGACTCTTTGCGACCCCATGGGCTACAGTCCATGCAATTCTCTAGGCCAAAATGCTGGAGTGGGTAGCCTTTCCCTCCACCAGGGGATCTTCCCAACCCAGGGATCGAACCCAGGTCTCCTGCATTGGATGTGGATTCTTTACCAGCTGAGCCACCAGGGAAGCCCAATACAATGTTAATATGTTCATTTAAATATCTAAGTAGTTTTATTAAACACAAAATGCTTCACAGTAATTTATCTATGATTCTCTGTAGGAAGTATACAAGTAATACAATCAAGATCCATAACTAGCTTTCTACTCTTCCTTTCATGCTTCCAGTGATGGAGAACATCATACTGTTCTCTTGAGACTGTCAGTCTCAATGCTGAACAACACCAGGTGTCAGAGTTTTCCCTTACACTGAATAAAATTATCTTCCCTAAAACATCGACCTATTGCTCTAGCCTTGCATTTCACAGTTAAAATAGAAAAATCAGTATTCCCTCTCTCATGTGACAACTCAAATTATGTATAGACAGTTATTTTGTTAGATTTTTTTCCTCCTCCTTTTCTAATCCAATCCCTCAAATTATTCCTTGCCATATACTCGTTTTCCTGTTTTTATAAAAGAGATTGTTAATGGGTTGAATTGTGTCCCCCTTAAAAGATACAGGGTCTTTGCAGAGGTAATCTAGTTAAAATGAGGTAATTAGGGTGGGCTCTAATCCTATATGACTTGTATCCTTATAAAAATGGGAAATTTGGACACAGAAACAGGCACGAAAGGAGAATGCCAGGTGAAAATGAAAGCAGAGATCAGGGTGGAAGTTAGGAGAGAGACATGCAACGAATTCTCTCTCAGCCCGCAGAGGGAAGAACCCTGTTGACACAATGATGTTCTGTTGTTTAAGCTATCCAGTTTGGTGGTACTTTGCTGTAAAAGTCCTAGCAAACTATATATACTACATTACTTAGAAATGTGACATAAAAGGTTAAGGAAATTTTCTACAGCCGAATGCTTGGATTTATATATGGGTGAGAATAATTCTTTCAAAAAATGGTAAAATGGGTATATTATTACTTGAAAATATTAATGCTCTCTGCAATGAAATATTTGAATACATTCTGAAATTAAATTCTCAATTACTGGCCAGCACAAGTCTATTGGGTTTAGATTTTTCTTATGACTTTTGTTTTCATGATTTTTCTTTTTTTATGTAGCTCTGCTTTTGCAGAATTCATGAGACTGTTAGTAGTAAAGAAAGCAACATGCTGGTAACCCTTGACTCTGCATTCAAATCCTAATATGCCAACAACTTTGAGGCCAGGAAAACTGGAATTTGTAAACCACATTTCATTTATAAATTTAGAAAATAAGAACTATGAGAGTTGGTATGCAGAATAAGAGATTACAGAAATTATTTTCAAAGTGTGCTGCACCAACAATTGTCATCAATTTGGGGAAATTCTCTGTACATTCTGAAATAGACATTAATTTTGAAATAGTATTAAAAATATGAGAATGATCAGCAACAGTATTTTATCTAGAAAATTCTTAAAAGATATCCCGAGATGCTTTATGAATTTCCATATCATTATGGCTTATAATTTCTCCCACAGAAGCAGGAAATAGTAAACAACAAAGCCATTTTCAGATGGGGATGCTGAGGGCATTGTATCTTGTAGAGCATCACTCCAACAGAACCAGGCAACATCTGGAGATTTTTTGGCTGTTGTATCTGTGGGAGTTGCTACTGGCATCTTGTGAATAGAGGCCAGGGATGCTGCTAAACCTTCTACAATGCACAGGACAGCCCCCTCCAAGAAAGAACTATCCAGTCTAAAATTTCAATAGTGCTAGCTTAAGAAACTCCGACCTATTTAAAGGATCTTCCAATGAAATATGCAGAAGGAAATGGCAACCCACTCCAGTTTTCTTGCCTGGAGAATCCCACGGACGGAGAAGCCTGGTAGGCTACAGTCCATGGGGGTCGCAAAGAGTGGGGCATGACGGAGCGACTTCACTTTCACTTTCCAGTGAAATAAAAAATACTTTAAATATCAATATAAAGAGCTGTATATTTTAACATTAGCTAGTCTGATCTTTACTTAAAATAATCTCTAGCCATTGTTAAATAATTCCATTCCAATTGCAACCCTTGTCTCTGACCGCTGTATCTTAGTAGGACATTTCACCTGAATTTTAGTTATAGTGGCTTTTGTTAATTTCAACATGCCTGAAGCTGGTAAATTTGCTTCAGTAATAGGGATAACTATGCTTAAACTATTAACAGACAGTTTTGTAAACATAAAGATACTTATAACCATTTTTATCTTTAACTTGTCATTTAACTTGAACCAAAGTGGCAGTTTAAAGCAAATGCATGACCAATGACAGAAATAAGCTCATGTTCCTCTAACAAAGACTCAGCAGTAATCTTCTCCATGTGATGACCAAAACAGTAATATCATATTTAAGATATTTAAGTTACCCATTTATACTATTATTATTGTAATATACTGTTTGTTTGGGCTTCCCTGGTGGCTCAGATGGTAAAGAATCTGCCTGCAATGTGGGAGATCTGGGTTCAATCCCCGGGTTGGGAAGATCTTCTGGAAGAAGGCATGGCAACCCATTCCAGTATTCTTGCCTGGAGAATCCCCATGGACGGAGGAGCCTGGCAGGCTCTAGTTCACGAGGTCACAAAGAGTCGGACATGACTGAACGACTAAGCACACATAGCGTTTATTTAAACATTTAAATCTATACTGAAAAAAGAGAATATAAAAATCTCTGTGCTAAAATTATTTTAAAAAAATACACGGAGGTCCAGTGGGTAAGACACCGTGTTTCCAACGCAGGTGGCACAGATTCGATCCCTGGTTGGGGGACTAAGATCCCAAATGCCATGTGGCAGGGACAAATTAAAAAAAAATCCAGTGGAAAAAGAAATAGCTAATATAGCAGCAGTGACAAAAAGTGGACAAAAGCAAATTGTTTCTGAAATGAAGGCTGACAAAGGAATCTTGTTGGAAGTTTTGGCCTGTGCGATGAAAACAAGACCAAAACGTTTAGGATGTGTTTTCTGTCTTAATTAAGGAAGACAGCAAAAATGACTGTTGCAGGACATTCACAGAAAATTACTTGTTTAAGATAGTTAACTTTTCAAATTTCTTTGAAAATATCATTGTTCCTATTTTCCTTATTTTCTCATTACCTAAAAGCAGTAAGTATCCTATTCTTTTAGACATCACTCAGGAACATTTAAGTGATTTACATGATGAACTCATCAAAACTGATAAATAAAGTTATTATTAAAATCTACCTTAACTTAATTGAAAGAAATTATTTTAGCCATTGGAATTCCCTGGTTGCTGCTGCTGCTGCTAAGTAGCTTCAGTCGTGTCCGACTCTGTGTGACCCCATAGATGGCCTCCCTCCAGACTCCTCCATCCATGGGATTTTCCAGGCAAGAGTACTGGAGTGGGGTGCCATTGCCTTCTCCAGAATTCCCTGGTAGCTCAGTGGTAAAGAAGCTGCCTGTAATGCAGGACACGTGGGTCAGGAAGATCACCTAGAGAAGGAAATGGCAACCCATGCCAGTATTCTTACCTGGGAAATCCCATGGAAAGAGGAACCCAGCGGGCTATGGTCCATAGGGTCGCAAAAGAGTTGTACATGACTTACAAATAAACAAGTCATTTTAGCTATTATTGAGATTTTACCAAAAGGAAGAAAAATCACTAGTAAATTGTGACTTCCCTAAAAGTTCCCAATGATTTAAAAATTAATCAAGATATTTTTCACTAATTCTGTCATAATCTTAACAAATATACATACATACAAAGGGTAGAAGCAGGTTACTTTTATAATAATACATTTCAGGAATGAAACGGGCTTGGACTAGAGTAATGTTAAGTAAAGGTGATGAGAATTGGCTGAATGCTGCATAGATCTTGAAGGAGTCAACGAGATTTACCGTAGTATTCAATGTAGAGAACAATAGAAAAAGAAAAATCAAGGATGATGCCAAGTTTTTTTAGCCTGAACTAATGAAGCATTGAGTTGTCAATAATTGAGCTGGGCAGGCTGCCAAAGTCAGATCAAAAGGGCAATTCAGGGGTTCAGTTTTGGATAGCTTTAGTTCCAGATGACTTCTACTGGGTTGGTCAAAAAGTTTGTTTGGGTTTTTCTGTAATGTTTCACAGAACAAACTTTTTGGCCAACCTGACAGATGTTTCCATGCAGACTCAAGCAGTTAAAAATACATATGATCATGAGTTTAGCAGACGTCTGGGTTGAAGGTGTAAATTAACGAGAGCCCTCAAAGGAGTGTGGATAGAAAAGAAAAAGGCTGAGCCTCTGGAGACATGAATTTTAATAATTCAGGGCATGTGGAGGAATGTGGCAAGAGATTAAGTAGGGAGTGGCCAGTGAGTCTAAGAAGAAAACAATGCAAGCAAGGTTTCTGGGAATCCAAGTGAAGGAAGTATTTCAAGGACAGAAAGAGCAATTGTATCAAAAGCTGCTGATAAGTCAGAAGAGGACCTACTCTTTTGGCCACGTGGAGGCCACTGCCAACCTATGGAAGGGTACTTTTAGTGGAGGAGTTGATGGCAGAGCCTAATTGGTATGGGTTCAAGAGCGACCCAAAGGATGAGTGGTGAAGGTGTATGTAGACTGTTCTTTTGAGTTTTTTGCTTTAATGAGAGGAAGAGAAATAGGTAAATGAGATGGAAAGTAGAGAAGACTGAGAGAGAGGTTTTTATTTATTTTTTAAGATGGGAGCAATAATGGCATGTTTTCATGCTGACAAGAAAGATAAAGTGGAGAGGGAAAACGGATGATGTTGGAAACACCCGCTGGAGTATGGTTTTTAAGGTATGTAATTTAGACTCTAAAGATACTCACTAAATACAATGGAAGAGGACCAATTAAAGAAAGAGAACTGAGGTTTTACTACTACTGCCAGATAATAAAATTATAGTAAAAGGAAAACTAAAATGTGTTAAGATGTAAAAAGGGAAATGCAGATTTATGGACTTTAAAGGGAAGTTTCTAAATTTATCTAAAAATTCTATATGAGAAAATAGTACTAATTAAATATTTGGAGTAAATATTTTATATCTAGAAGTGAAAAAATCACAAATAAAAAATGAACAAGTTGAACTCTAAACTGCATTAAAACTATGAACTCTCTGGATAATTTAAAATATCTAAAGAGAAGTATAGTTAGATTTAGAAACACACTTGCATCAAATAGGACTTAAGGTTAATTTATTAGGTAATGAAGAGTGAAAGAGGAGAGTGAAAAAGTTGGCTTAAAGCTCAACATTCAGAAAATGAAGATCATGGCATCCGGTCCCATCACTTCATGGCAAATAGATGGGGAAACAGTGGAAACAGTGTCAAACTTTATTTTTTTGGGCTCCAAAATCACTGCAGATGGTGACTGCAGCCATGAAATTAAAAGACACTTACTCCTTGGAAGGAAAGTTATGACCAACCTAGATAGCATGTTAAAAAGCAGAGACATTACTTTGCCAACAAAAGTCTGTCTAGTCAAGGCTATGGTTTTTCCAGTAGTCATGTATGGATGTGAGAGTTGGACTGTGAAGAAAGCTGAGTGCCGAAGAATTGATGCTTTTGAACTGTGGTGTTGGAGAAAACTCTTGAGAGTCCCCTTGGACTGCAAGGAGATCCAACCAGTCCATTCTAAAGATCAGTCCTGGGTGTTCTTTGGAAGGACTGATGCTAAAGCTGAAACTCCAGTACTTTGGCCACCTCATGCGAAGAGCTGACTCATTGGAAAAGACTCTGATGCTGGGAGGGATTGAGGGCAGGAGGAAAACGGGACGACGGAGGATGAGATGGCTGGATGGCATCACTGATCCAATGGACGTGAGTTTGAGTGAACTCCAGGGGTTGGTGGTGGACAGGGAGGCCTGGCGTGCTGCAATTCATGGGGTCGCAGAGAGTCGGACATGACTGAGCGACTGAACTGAACTGAACTGAAGGAGTTCAGACAAATAAGTAAATTATTAAGTAGCCAAGAGATTAATGGGTAAAGTGCATAGATTATTTGTATATGACATAATTAATAAATATTAGGACAAATATTAATTCTAATAAGAAAAATGCAGAGGAAAACAATGTTATATTCATTAGGAAAACATAAAAAAAAATTAAACCTTCCCAATCTGGCTACACTGTGATAGAGACAGTACTCATACCTTGCTGGTGGTAGTGTAAAATATTAATATTGTTTTGGATACTAATTTGGAAAAATTGACCACAAAGGTCACAAAAATATTTATAACCTTTGATTCAGAAATACTCCTCTTGTATATTTATCCTAAGGAAACACTTAAAAAGTATATATAAATGATGTCCAATTCAGCGTTATAATTATATTATAGCATTACCTATGATAATGAAATACTAGAAATGATCTAAAAGGAAAATTAAAAGATCAAAGAATGGCTATGAAAATTATGAATAGTGGCCTGAGCAAATGGAAGATATAAAATAAGATTTCAGGGCAATGTAGGAGATGCTTATCATACAACAATAAACGGCAGTGTAAAAATTACTTTTACTATACTGTTAATTACCACTATGTAACCTACACAGAAAGACAAAGAAAAATGTAAACTGAAAATAGTTTAAATGTTCAGTATGCTGAGACTGTAGGTGAATATGTTCTTCTCGTTCTGATAATAACTACTAACATTACTGAATACTTACTATCTACCTGATGGAGCAGAATGAACATTATATATGTGAACACATTTAATCCAATGGGGTAGACAGCAACCAATACTAAACGGCACAGCTGATATTTGAATTCAGACAATCTGTGTTCGGTCCTGATCATAACGACCAGCTATGCTGTAGACACAAATCAGAAAAATGGGATTTCCCTCAACCTCTAAGAATCATGTTTTAGAAGGTTATGGGTATCACGTTTTATATTACATATAATATCATTTGGTAGTCTCAGATTACTATCAATAATTGCTAACTAACCTTTCAATTTTGCCTGTAAAAATAAAGCAAGCTAATTTTAAACAGACTGGAAAAAAATGAAAAATCCTTACAGTGTCACAGAATGCTACAGCTATACAAAACAGTTTGGAGATTACCAGATCCTTCTACCTCTACAGAGTAAGAAACAGAGGTTTATAATCAGTGCGAACTGACTAAAGATCATGCATCTGGTTAATACAACCAAAGCTAGTTCTAAAGTCCAGGTTTCCAATGATAATGACGATGACAGTCCAGTGATATTTCTTGCTACACCATCTAACTTCTCTCCCTCATAAAAACAAAAAACCTATCTATATACTAAGTTCAAGTGCATAACAAATATCAGGCGCAGTTGGTGTGTTTTAGTTAAACTAAATACTGACAACAGTTTTAAGTAGTAAATATTATAATCATTTTTAAGACGATGAAACACAGATTTAGTATGTTGCCCGGGTCCATTAACTGGCATCCAGGGCAGGGCTAATTACCAAGTCAGTGCTCTTCCTAGTAAGGGTCTGTCACTGGGCTAGGGAGAAAGTGCTCACGTACTCAGGGAGCTCAGGTTAAAGAGGGTCCTTGTGTTCCTTGTTCATATCGCCCAAGGTTCATATGGAGAGAACTGTCTGATCTTTCTTTAGGGTCAGGACTAGTTGGCTGTTCCAGAGGATTAGAAGAATGCAGTAAATCCTATCTGCGAGTGTGAAAAGGTTTCCAAGTTTGTATAAACCCTGGGGTTGATCCTTCATGTTCTTACTCTTACGTGTGATCAAGGGAGTAGAAAACGTTCAGTGCTTAGAGAAAGAGAAACTGAGGAGCAGAGGGACAAAATATAATGATGCTTATATTCCCTGGCAAGTGTGCTTTTTAATATGTTAATAGTTCAAGGGCTCAAGATATAAACTTCCTGACACTTGATAAATACATTCTCATGACCTTTTCTCCCTCACTATTATCTCCCTTTCCTTTGCCTTGCACTTTTAATTCTGTACATTCTAGCACTGCAGGCTTTAATCCTCTCTCCAGTTAGGGAACTCCTTAAGGGGTCTCCCATCTTCAGAGTCTCACCATTCACAACCATCTCATCTAATGCACAGAATCTTCTAAAGCAAATCCATGGCTGCCTAATAATAGCTATCACTTCTCCGTGAATATTCCTTGAAAACAGGCCCCAGCCTACCTTTGCAGCTTTCTCTCTCCCCAGTCCCTAAGTCCTCAGTAACTAATCTGGGCTTTCCCTTCTCAATTCTTTGGCTCACAGTGACCAGTTTATCTGGGATCCTCTCCTTTTTCATCTTCGGCTGTCTAAAGTCAGTCCGTCTTTGAAGGCGCACGTCAAATGTAATCTCCCTTGCTTCTTCTGATTTTCCAACCAGATACAATCCTTTCCTTGTCTAAACCCTATAGCTCTGGGTGTAACTCTTAGAAGACTTCACCCTGTACTGCAGGTATCTGGTATTGCAACCATCAGTTCCATTAAGATTGGTCATACATTATCAACCCTTGTGTTCTAGATAGCACATAGAAGACATTCATACTCATAATCAATGATCAAAAAAAGAAAAATCTGACTTTGATGAATGCAAATTAAATAAGTGCTTCACAATTTTCTGTCAAAGAACTGGTTAAAGGAACCCCGATAATCAAAAAAATACAAACAAAACAACGCGACAATATCTTAACTGGATACTTGATTTTCCAGGCACTGACACAATTGATAGACACCTACTAGGTCAGGAAAGTTATGTCTGTGTTATGAAAACGTAGACTCAAAAGAAGGCCCCAAAAGGCAAAAAAACAAAACAAAACAAAACCCTAAAAAACAAAACTTTAAGACATCTGTGGTATTATTTCTTGATTTTTAATTTTGTACAGATGAACATGGGACCCTCTGAAGCTAACTAAAAACTATACCTAGGAAGAAGAAAACTGCATTCAGACAATCAAATTACACATCTTGAATGCTATTGTAAATCAAGTTAAACAGGACTACTATGCGATTGATTCACTCTCAAAGAAAAAACAAAACAAACCCAAAACAAAACACAAAACAACAGAAAAATTAGCTAATTCTGATTGAGAAATAAATGAGCAATCTGGCAATGTTCTTTCTTCCACATTATAAAGCTAATCGGAGAAGCCTGCCACCTGAAAACATTTCAGAAAGGTACAGAGATAATACTCCTACAGAGATCATGATTAATGAATCCATGGGCCCCTGGCTATAACTACGTCACTGTTGTTTACTTCGTGACTTTCGTGTTCCAGGTGGGGGTTAAGTCAAGAAGGATTGGAGGAAATCAGTTTAAATGGTAGTCCAACCTTTACAGAGTAATCCCCACAACTCAACTAATTGTTTTCGTATGGGCCTGTAACACTTAGTGGTAAAAGCACAATGAAATGAATGGATAATCTGAACAAAGGCAAGAGGCACCTGCAACCTCTCAATCCCTTTGCAAATATTTCCACCACGACAGGGCCAAATTCTGGGATCCGTTCGAGCAGGCGAGTGTCACCATTCAATAATGAGCTCCTTTCTCGATAAGCTGTAAATCTCGGGGCAACTGAGACCCTTCCTAAGGATCTGAGCTGGGAGCGGTCTCAGATTTTTAGACAAATCTCTCCTCCTACCACACGTGACCGAGAGGCAATCAGCGGCCCTGGGAGACCCGCAACGCACGATACAAAGGCTCGGCGCTGCCACGAAATCCTCAGGAGGATCGCCGAGCCTCCCGCGCTTAGCTTCTGCGGAGCCTGCGCAGGGCGCCGCCGCGAGGCGCGCCGCTCCCGGGCCCGCAGGGCGGTGCCGCGCAGCGCGGGGAGAGGGAGCAGGGAGCGCGCGCCGTCTGCCCTGCGCGCCTGCCCACCCAGCGCCGCGGGAGCAGGGCCGACGAGCCGCACGCAGTCCGGCCGCACCGCAGCAGCCGGGCCCTCGGCCGACGCAGGGAGCCCCGCAGCGACGTGGACTAGGGTGAGGAGGCCGAGGGCTCCCAGACCCCGGGCAGGCCCGAGGCCGGGCCAGCACACCCCGCCCAGGCCCGGGCCTTCCCTTCTCCTCCCGGCCTCTGCCGCCACCCCCGGCCTCCAGGGCCTCGCGTGGGGGCGGAGGGGCGCCGTGAGCGACACTTACACCACAGCTCTGGAGATGATCCAGGACACCATCTTCCCAGGGGCTTGGGCCCCACCTCGGGGGCGGGTGGGTGCCGAGGGTGGCGGACCAGGCGGCCAACGGCAGGCCGCGCGCCCTCCGGCTCCTCGCACTCCCCGGGGCCGCGCTGGCGCCCTCGGGAGCCGGGCCCGGTGTCTGCGCGCGGCGGCCGGAGCTGCGCGGCGGTCGGTCCCCCCCACCCTTCCCCGCCCGCCTGCGGAGCCGCCGCGGAGCCAGCCAGCCCCGCCCCTACGCTCCGCTGATAGGCGGCGGCGGCGCGTTGGCCGAGGCCAAGTCTGGGTTGCCCGGCTCCGGGGGCTGGGCTGCCGGGACCCCTGCCCGCGCCGGACGGCCTTGGGGCCTGGATCCTTGGCTCTAACCTCCCTGCTCTGGCTCCTTTCGTCCAGCGCGTCCACCAGGCGTAGAGGGGAGAGGGTAGTGAGAGGCTGAGGAAGGGGACTTGGGGGTGAGGGTTGTTAATATCTGTGTGAAAAGCAAAATAGTAGTCGTGGAAACTCTCTCTCTGACAGAATCCTTTTGGACCAGGCCCTAGATTCTGGAGAGGAGAAATTTTGAGATGTGTTTAGCTACATCGGTGTTCTCACTGTTTACTGAGGCCCTGGACATCATCAAAGTACCGCATTTTCAGGCAGAGGTCGGGAGAATCGTTGCACAGGCCTGTCAGGAGTCTCCTGGTTTGTGGTGCAATGCAGGGAAGGGCAGAGGAGGAAAGCCTTGATTTCAAGTTTGCAGTAGTGAGTGTGTAGATAGCACTGTTCTGGGCCTCTTACGACATCTTCCCATCACAACATCCGCAAAGCCTGTATTACAAACACACCTCTGACCTGCCAGATATTCAGAGTAAAAGTTGGGCTTAGGATTTCTGACCTGTCTTGCTATTTATAGCTGTCTGTTTTTTTGGGAAGTTGGGTTACTGCTCGCACCTTGCAGGTCTCGCAGGTGTCTTAATTTCAGGAGGCAGAATTTAAACTCTGATATTTTTGGTGGCAATACCGAATCGAGGAAGTGATCTTGAAATTTAATTCGCATCTTTTTTTTTTTTTTCTGCTAAGATGGTAATAAGAGATAATTCTAGTATTCAGATGGTACGAAGAATAAAGGATGAAACGTGGGCTTCAAGCCTTTAATTAAAAGTTCTAGGAAATATAATAGTTTGTTTTGTGACCATATTGTAATTTATTCTTTTTGTTCCTCAGTTTCCCTGTAGTAAAAAGAGATCAGTAATACTGCAGTTTGTCTCTTGCCTTCCAGGGGTGACATGAAGTACGCAAAATACATTTTATAAAATTCTGCCACTTGTTTGAGAGAAAATAAAAAACGAATAGGAGATAATCTTGAGTTCTTTTAAGGTCCCAGGTTCAGTACATTAGTAATGTTTTTGTTATGCAAGGAATGAAATCGGAAACTCCTTTTTACTTTTGGGTAGGCTTTTTACTCTTGGGTCGCAAAGAGTTGGACACGACTGAGCGACTGAACTGAACTGAGGCTCTTTTTGCTTATTTATGCATTTTAAGAACCTATATATTAATTTCAGGGATCTCATTAATGAAAATTTGCATTTGTCTGGAATCATTTTTGGCCATTATTCAGCATTATTTGAAAATCAGATGTGCCACATAAATACCAGTTTTCTAAAAAGTTCTCTTGCCCAATAAAACTCAAAGTATTTGAATGGCATTCAGATTCCTCCACAAACTGACCCTAAATGTTTTTACAGCGTTAATTTTTCCTGCCCTCCCAGTCTCTAATGTATTTTTTCCCTTACCTTTCTTCTCTGAACCAAGCTATATTTTCATGCTCTGTGCCTATGCCTGGACTTGATGTCCTGATTTTCATAGTTATTCATTTTCTCCAGGCCCCTATAATTAATTACTTGAATTTCTATTTAATGCCTGTCATTCTGCTTTATATTGTGTTTTACCTAGGTCTGACCTACTGAATGGTAAAATGTTTAAGGACAGGTGTGGTTATATTAGTTATTTGTGTTTTCCTATTCTCTAGGATAGAGTAAATTACCCAGTAAAAATTCAAATAATGTTTTTTAAAACTTTTACAACTCAGAGCCTAGGTAATGTTTATTCCTGTCTAGTACACTGGAAACTGAGGTTTAGAGAACTCACTGCCAGTGACCACATAACTTACAGGTGATAGAACTGGAACTCTAATGCATATTTCCCAAGTGTTCTTTACATTGTACTGTGATAGTCGAATTGTGTTTAAGACAGTAGGTCCAGATGGAGGTTCCCTCTAGGGGGAGGTTTGGAGGTATTTTTTGGGGGTTGTTGGAATGATTGCAGCTAACCACTAGCGTTTGATGGGTGAGAGCCAGGGATGCTATATACTCTTTCTAGGTGCACAGGCTGTCCTGAACAAAGAATGTTCCCATGTTTTGCAAGGCTTAAGAACACACTGCCTAAACACACACACACACACACACACACACACTGCCTGACATTTGTGTAATATTTGTACTTATCTGAATGTAGAACCTCTGTTTTATGTATAAAGCATGGTTTTAACCGCTACTGAATTTTCCAGTGTCTATTTCTATATGCAACTTGTAAAAGAAAGATTTGTTTTGTTCACAGTTTGATCAGGAGTTGTTTACAGTTTTGGAAAATTGTGTCACAAAGTACTTTGTATTCATAGCTTTCATGGTTAGCTGGTAATTACTCTTGAATGTTTTCTAGTTCCGTTTTGTTTCAAGATTAACATGCTGAAATACGTATCTTATTTTAAATGATTTTCATTTCACTTTTCCATCCATATTTTATTTAAGATAGATACATGGGTTTGTTTGAAGTCTGTAGGGAGATTGTTTTTAATTTCATTTCTGGATGATAAAGCAGAAGCTGGAAAATATTTTATGAAAGGGGAACATCAAGCCTGATTTGGTTGAGAATTCTTAGTCTAAACAGACTGTAATTTCATCTGAGGAGTTGCCTTATGTGAGAAGAACCCGGAGTTTAGTAGTGGGTGTACTGGGCTGTGCCTTGATAGTTGAGATCTCCAAGTAGATGGCTTTTAGATTAGTGCTTCATGGTGTAAGGCAATTCGGAGACGTGGGAGAAAAGGGAATACATGACCTGCTGCCTTTTAACGGGTGGTCTCTTTTGGCATACTTGAGACCATTTCTTGTTTAGAAGATGGAAAATTGTTTCTTTAAATACTAAACTTAATTGCTTTTTAAAAAGCATATTGCTAATATTCATTTGAGTGCTTCCTTCACTGTGTTCTGCAAAGACTCTTTTCTTTGGGTGTTGTGTTTAATCATGGTGGGATGCAGCATATTTAGGGCAAAGGACATTCTATCAGGAGACCTTTTTCTAATTGCCATTCATGTGATGTTTGGCAAGTGTATCTTTGTTTCCTGTTAAATGAGGATAATATTATGATAATCAAATGCAAGGGGTTTTAAAGAGTAAGGGTAATTAGGCTATTAAAAAGAATTGATTTTTCTTCTGCATTTTCACTTTTAGAGTTCCTGGGAGATATGTGGAATATGTGTCTCCTACATGTTAAAGGAGCTGATTTATTAGAAAAAAAGAGTGGGAAGGTACCTCGGAGAGCAGGTAGTTAGAGAATTACAGAGTACAGAGATAGTATCTAATCTATATAATTAATGAGTATACTAATGAAACTGAATACTAGGTCACCTTCCCATTTCTGTTGGTGGAGTATTTTCCAGTGCTTGAAAATATTTTTATGTATAGAAGGGCTAAAATCACTAGCTTTTATAGTTTATTAAAAGTATAGTCTACCTTTAATAGTTGTTTAGAAAATGACATGAAGATCTTAAAGAGAATAACTTAAAAGACAAAATCTGTTGTTTTTCCATCTGCGGCTAGATGAATGTTTTTTACCTGTTAGCTAGTTTGCTTTATGGTATTATGGTTACAACAGGCCAGTTTTGGCATCTGAATCAAATTATAAAGAATGTTGAAAATACCGTAATTGAATTGCATTAGAACAGAAAGATTAGATTCTGAATTAAGTATTTGATAATTACTAGCGAACATTTGATGAAGAAAGCAAAATGCATCTGCCGGTGGCTGGGTCTAGGGAATGTCTGGGTCTAGGGAATGCACGTATCTGAGGCTGTTACACATTTGAGGTAGTAGCTTTGGTTGCAGTGATGAAGGATTTAGACATATTTCAGGTACTTTAGCTGTTCATTTAAATCATAGTTCCCAGGTTTGAAATCAAGGTAGATCTATGATTTCAGGTATTGTTCAGGTACATATTGGGTTGTTATGATGTAATTTACAGAGAACTGAAATATTTGGTAATTCTATTATGTCCACTAAGCAGAACCTTAAACAATTTTTGTCGATAGTTTTGAGTGGTAGTTCAAAGAACATGGAATACAATTCGAAAGGGTAAACAATGTAAAGTGAGTCTTCTTTTATCACTTGTCTCCAGCTGTCCACTTCCTTACAAGGCCTATCTCTGTTGCTGGGTTTTTGTTTTTGTTTGCTGAGAGTCAAGTCTTGAATAAGAGTTGTATATAGGTATTTAAGATAAAAGTAGAATTTTACATCAGTTGGGACATGATGTAAAATTTAGTAAATGATTTTTGTGACAGCCAGCTAGCCATTTAATAAAATCTGAAGAAAAAGTAATTCTTGATGGATAAGAACTGTAAATGTAAAATCTAAAAGTACCATGAAAGTATAAAAAGAGAACACATGTGAAGGCAATGTAACCTTGATAATGAAAAGGCCTGTCAATGTGTGCCGTAAAATCAGAAACCAAAGGGGCAAATTTCATAAGATTTGATTGCATAAGCATTTAAAACTCTATGTCGTCAGAAACAATATAAACAAAATTTCAAGACAAATGACAAATTGGGGAAAAACATTCGTAAAACCAAGGGTTAACATTCTTAATATACAAAGCACTTGTTAAAAAACCATTAATTAAAAACATATCGCAAAACTCAGAATATCTTGTTTCCAGTCTGGCATGTAAGAAGGAGCTTTAGGAGTTGCCACTGTGTTCTAACAACAAGTAAAAAGCTGGACAAACTAAAAAAATTAACAGCTCTTTTTAGATGCTTCAGAGAAATGAGGTCATAAACATCCTCCCAAATTGGGAGAGAGGCAGTACAGAGAATTAAAACTCACCAGAGTGGAAACCTCTGCAAGGATCAGTGCTAGGGTAGGAAAGCCTAAACCATAATTGAATCTGGAGACCCAGTGTGGACAGCTCTGAGAGTTAAAAGCTGCAGGAGAATCCGATCTTCACAGTTGATGTGGGAGAAAAGTTTCTCCCTGCTGGAAGTCGGCAGGGGAAGGAAAAAGAAACCATTTTGAAATACACCAAATACTCTTTGAAATACTCTTTTTAACAAGTTATGCCCTCAGGAGAAACTATTTCACCGGAACCTGACCTAACAGGGGAAAGGGAAATACTCAGCACCAGGCTAGATCTAGCCTTCCACCAGGGCTTGCCTCCTTCCCTCTCCTTACCTTACCTTGAAACTCCTTTATGTAATTACCACCGTCCTTTAAAAAAAAAAAAAAAAATTATTCCTGGTTCTAAGAAAGCATGTACTCCTTGCTAAAAATCACTTGAAGAAGCTCTTCATCTTTCCTTTCCTTCCAGATCCTCTGGGCTCTTCCTTCTTCTCCCCTTCCCTAACACTTTCCTCCCTTACTGTATCCTGTTTTTGAGACTTACCTATTGTTACTTGTGACTGTAGTTCATAGATTTCCGCCACTATGTAATATCCATCCTGTGTAGTATATACAGTATATTTTTCATTCCAAATAAGGATATTTTGGATGTTTAAATTTTTTTTTGCTCCAACTGCTTATGTGAAGGTTTACCTAAGGTGTGTAATACGTAAAGCATCACGTTTAAAGCATATAAGCATCATATTTTAAAAATTGTAGATATTTTTATGTTGTCATCCTTCCTAGTAAGCGTCTCGAAAGCAGGAATTGATGTCTTCCACATCTCATCCTGCATTACCAGCCTTACATATAAGAATAAATGTTTGCTTCATTAAATTGAATTTTGTTCTTTACTGTTCATGCAGCACCCTCTTGAAAACTCAATATTCTATAAGCCTCAAATTTCAAAAGAGAGAACTATTGGGAATCAAAATACTTGGCCATGTTATAACATGTGAAAAAATTGCATTGAAAAATTTCAACAACTTGATCAAAATACATACGAATTAGCAGGGTAACAAATGTCAAGAATTCTTATCTGACAGTTTTAAATTGGAACATTCTTAAAATATTAAGCTATTACTTTAGTTTCTCTTTCTAGTGACGGAAGTAATAACCCCTAGTTGGTTGTGTAATATTTAACTAGTGTTTACAAGAAACTTTTATTTCAGAGGTCTAGACTAGTAGGAATAATGTAGTTAAAAAACTCTAAAAGCTAAAACTGGTTATATTTTTAAACATTAGGGAATGTTTAGCTTTATGTTATAATTTTATTATAGGACTTATACTTTAAAAATTTTTTATTTTATATTGGAGCATAGTTGGTTAACAATGTTGTGATAATTTCAGGTGTACAGCAAAGGACTTGTACTACTGTATTTAAAAAAAAAGCTGTTGCTCATAGGGTCTTATTGGTACCGTGTTGAATAGTTTCTTTTTTTTTAATATAAATTTATTTATTTTAATTGGAGGCTAATTATTTTACAATATTGTAGTGGTTTTGCCATACATTGACATGAATCCGCCATGGGTGTACATGTGTTCCCCATCCTGAACCCCCCTCCCACCTCCTTCCCCATCTCATCCCTCTGGGTCATCCCAGTGCACCAGCCCCGAGCACCCTGTCTCATGCATCGAACCTGGACTGGCGATTCATTTCACATATGATAATATACATGTTTCAATGCCATTCTCCCAAATCATCCCACTCTCGCCTTCTCCCACAGAGTCCAAAAGACTGTTCTATACATCTGTGTCTCTTTTGCTGTCTCACATATAGGGTTATCGTTACCATCTTTCTAAATTCCATATATATGTGTTAGTATACTGTATTAGTGTTTTTCTTTCTGGCTTACTTCACTCTGTGTAATAGGCTCCAGTTTCATCCACCTTGATAAAGAAGCACTCTCATGCTTTTTATGTACCTATCCTGGGCCTGGTACATTGGTTTTAGTTCAAAATAAGTGTTGCACCAAGGAGCCTGGATTTTATAATCCCAGCTCTAGCTTGTTAAACTGACTTGCTCAGGTCTAATCATTTATATCACTGGATTTCTGTTCCCTCATCTACAAAACAGGTAAAGCTTTAGACTGCTTATTTTTATAGGGTTATTAAGGTAATCCTTTAGACTGCTTGTCTTCGTAAGGTTATTAAGAGACTTAAACAAGGACACGTAAGAAATCCCTTTGTAAACTGAACTCTATAATCGGGATATGAGATATTATTTTTAGTTTAGAAAAATCCAGAAATACTCAAGACCACTTTTTGTAGTAGGGGGAACACTGAATTTGGGGAAAAATAAACTGTCATGTATGGGAAAAGGAATATGTGCAGATAACCACAGCCCAGGATAATGTGCCAGGCAAAAATCTTTACTGATTTTGAAGTTCATAGGCAAGGAAGAGATTGGTCTGTCTGGGGGAAAGGACACTGATGCTTTGGAAGATGATAGGCTTCCCTTGTGGCTCAGCTGGTAAAGAATCTGCCTGCATTGTGGGAGACCTGGGTTTGATCCCTGGGTTGGGAAGATCCCCTGGAGAAGGGAAGGGCTATCAACTGCAGTATTCTGGCTTGGAGAATTCCATGGACTATGTAGTCCATGGGGTCGCAAAGAGTTGGACATGACTGAGCGACTTTTACACACCCACACTTGAGTAGAATCATGTACGAGTAGAAAAGAGAACACGGCAGAAAGTCTCGAAAGTTCAGTGTAATGCTGGGAAACTCCTCGAAGTACTGTTTAGAGAAACAGAGCCTGGAGAGTGCATCTGTCAATGCCATACAGTCCTATAGGCCTCGAGGAACCCTTCCAGGGATTTTAAGCAGGGGAGTATTGTTTTAAGATGCACCTTTGTGATCCTTCATCAGGGTGAAGGATAGATTTGATGAAATATTGGAGGCAGGGTGATCCATCCCAAGGCTGTTATATTAACCTGGAGAGAAAATGATCAGGGGTTTAACCAAAGCCTCTTAATTTGAGGTTCACAAATTAGGTTTCTGAATAGAGTTCAGGAGGCAATGAATTTAGAAGGTGAAAAATAACTTTTTCTCTACTAATGTTTTCCTGAAAGTTAGCATAAACTTCAGCTATAAATGTACTGATACGAAATAAACTACAGTATTATTTGTACCACTTTTAACTTTTCGTGGATAGAAATCACAGGTATTTTCATATCACATTAAATTTTTGCAGGTGTCTTGAAATGTTACTTATACCACACGTCATTACTTTGAAACTATGGTAGATCTGCTGCTATGTTCAGTTCAATTCAGTCTCTCCGTTGTGTCCAACTCTTTGCGACCCCGTGGACTGCAGCACGCCAGGCCTCCCTGTCCATCACCAACTTCCAGAGTCTACCCAAACTCATGTCCATTGAGTCGGTGATGCCATCCAACACATCTCATCCTCTGTCATCCCCTTCTTCTGCCTTCAATCTTTCCCAGCATCAGGGTCTTTTCAAATGAGTAAGCTCTTTGCATCAGGTGGCCCAAGTATTGGAGTTTCAGCTTCAGCATCAGTCCTTCCAATGAATATTCAGGACTGATTTCCTTTAGGATGGACTGGTTGGGTCTCCTTGCTGTCCAAGGGACTCTCAAGAGTCTTCTCCAACACCACAGTTCAAAAGTATCAATTCTTTAATGCTCAGCTTTCTTTATACTCCAACTCTCATATCCATACATAACTACCGGAAAAACTGTAACTTTGACTAGATGGACCTTTGTTGGCAAAGTAATGTCTCTGCTTTTCAATATGCTATCCAGGTTGGTCATCCCCTTCTTCCAAGGAGCAAGCGTCTTTTAATTTCATGTCTGCTGTCACCATCTGCAGTGATTTTGGAGCCCCCAGAAATAAAGTCTGTCACTGTATCCACTGTTTCCACTTATTATTTACTGAGTTGATTAAAAAAGCATATACAGTGTTATCAAATCACATTTTTCGTACTGTCTTGATAACTATATTTTAATACAGTTGGTTTCCTTTCATCCCGGTGGTAATGAAAAGCAGTTGGTAGGTTGTGAATGTGAGATTCGAAAGGAGGAAGACACTGGAGTGAGGGTGGAGTAGACATATTTCTGGGGTAGAAGCATTGGTTAGGCAAAGAATCAGATGTTGTTAGATCCACCGTAGATCGTTGAGGTCATTTAGTCCATCGTCTCCCCAAATTTTCACACAAGAGATCGCTTTAATTGTTTTTCTGTTATGAATCCCATATTATAAAAATATTTTTCCTCAAAAATCTTTGATTGTTAATGGTTTGCTGCCCCCCCTCGCCTGATTTTTAACCAGGCGGGCAGCTTCTTGCTGTGACTCTTGGGACTTCCTCGGGACCTCAGCTCTGACACTCTTTACCCCTTATTTTGCCTCTTGTAGATTTGTCGTCTTCTACTTTATCCCAACCCTGACGGCCTGGTCTCTGCCACTTCTTAGAAGCAGAACCTCCTGTTCCCTCGGGTTTGTTTTTTTTTTTAAACCTCCCCAGTAAGTTGGGAATTTCAAGACTGACTGATGCCTTTCAGCACCTTATTCTTTTGTCCCCAAACTCGGTCTTGAGCCTTATGGTCAAGTGGGAAAGTTGAGGCCTGGCGGGCTTGGGCTACAGCAGGAAGGTGGTGGGCTCTGGTCTCTGGAGACCCTGGGAGTTGGGAGAGGAGAGCGAGGGTAGAGAGGCCAAGGTGGAGATGGGAAAATCTCTCACCTGTTCCGTGTTTGGCACTATCGTCTTAGACTGTTACCGTTTGCTAAATTGCAGGATGCAACTCTGCTGAAATAGTCTCCTTTCCCATTATCTTTCCAAAGGAGTGATTGAGGGCAAGAGGAGAAGGGGGCGACAGAGGATGAGATGGTTGGATGGCATCACCGCTTGGTGGACATGACTTTGAACAAACTCTGAGAGAGTGAAGCACAGTGAAGCCTACCGTGCTGCAGTCCATGGGGTCGCAGGGAGTGGGACATGACTTAGTGACTGAACAACAGCAAAGGAGCCAATTGAAATTTAGGCAGTTAGGATAGTTTTTTTTTGTTTCAGTATTTCCAGACCCTGCATTTGTGAGTTAAAGAAAAATGTGGAAGTGCTTAAAAAAAAATAAAAACAGGAGGATAATGTTAATTATATGACTTTAGAAAAAGGAAAGTAAGGCTGGAATAAGTTGATTATGTTAAAGTGTATGTCTAAAGACATGATCTTCCCTGGTGGCTCAGAAGGTAAAGAATTTGCCCTCAGAGCGGGAGACTTGGGTTCGAACCCTGGGTCAGGAAGATGCTGTAGAGAAGGGAATGGCAACCCATTCCAGTATTCTTGCCTGGAGAATTCCTTGGACAGAGGAGCCTGGTTAGCTATAGTCCATGGGATCACAGAGAGTTGGATATGACTGAGCGACTAACACACACTCACTTTACTTGATATGTTGTACAAAAAACTTCAATAATTATTAGCTATTATTCTTTTATAATTGTTATTTCTGCTTAGAGCTATGCAGCTCATATTCCTGGAATATTATATTGTAGATTTTGGATTCAGAGTTTGATCTTCTTATCCCCAGGTATTGATTCTCTCTCCTTTAACCACAAGAAAGATGAATTGAGAAAACAATTTATTACATTCTCAGTTGTGGGTGGAGGGAGATTAAAGACCTAGCTTTTTAAAAAAATCTCTAGCGTATTCATAAAAATAGCTGTTGAATATTCACTGAGTACAGAGTGAGGGGAAACAAGCTTCAGCTTCAATAGTAAATGGATAATGAGCTGCTGGTGATGTTTTAGAGGTCATTTTATGTCAAAGTAAGGAGATAGAAGGTATAATACTCCCAAATTGGCAAAATTTGTAAAAATGATTCTCACCTTAAATGTTTTCCATGCTTTCCATTTTATTGCAACACATTTCATAATTGGAATCTGTGCAAATGAATGTTCATAAAGTATATTTCCTTGGTAACCATTGGCATGTTATTTTAACATGCGAAGAAAACCATTTCCTTAGAAGTTGTATTTTAGTTTTACTTACTCATATTAAAAAAATTATTAAATGGCCAATTTGGCTAGATTTTAAATACTAAAATTGTGATACTTTTTTTTTTTAACCGTGTAAAGAATCTTAGATTTAGTACCTTTTAAGAGTAAGTATAAGGAGAAAGAGCTGAATGTGATATATGGTTTTTTAACTTAAAAATCAAAGCACAGTTAACATCGGTCTTTAGTCAGTTTTGCCTATAAATTTTAGAAAAGTTAAGTTCTATTATCTGATTTTTGTGGATTAAAGCTTAAAAGTTAATAATTTAAGACTTTTAAAGAATTTGAATAATACTGTGTCTCTCTGTTTTATTCAGGTAATAGGTTGGTAACTCCTTTTTCCAGGAGTATGTTGTTGTGTGGGGTTTTTTTTGTGTTTATCACTTTATTGCTCATAGTTATATGCACTTAATACTTATTATTTTAATGTGAATCCTATTAAATCATATTGTGCTAATGCTTCATTTTTGAACTAAAACAATTACAGGTTTTGAATAATTGTCAATATATGATACATTTCTTGTTTCTTAGGATCTCTAATGAATGATTTGAAGTTATCTAGTTCTATACTGTTAACTAGGGATTTTCTTTGATATGCTTAATCTTTATTTTAATGAATCAGTGACTCACCTTTTTTATATAAAATGTCTATTTTGTTATAAGGCATTATTAATTAATCAAAAAATTGAAACATCCTTGTTTATAATAATTTAAAATTTTTAGCCAGGGAGGATGTGAAAATTGTGAGGCGCTAAGTGTTCCAATAAGCGTAGCAGTTTGTTGGGTCAGGCAGTGCCTCGCTTTTAACTTTAATAACACCCCGGGACATTGCCCTGTGTTTATGGTGATGACCTTCACTAATTAAGGACAGGCAAAATAGAAATTTACATTATTTAGGAGGGCTGAAAAATGTTAAATATTTTGTAAGCAGAAGTCTTGGCAGTAAAAGATTTCTTTTGCTATTGGTTGAAATAAAACTAATTTTAATGCTTATCAGATAAGGAAATTGTTTCAAATACTTGAAGCTCTCTGAAGCCCCCTGCTTCTTGTGGATGAGAGATTAAGGGCAGAGGTATGGTCATGACTGTGATGCTGATAAGCCATCTCTTACACAGACATGGTTGGCCCCATTTGCAAACTACTGCTCTGTCTCCTTTCTTTCTGTTTTTATTAGATTAGTGACTTGATACATTTTCAGAGTCATTTCATTTACTTATTTGAGGTATAACTGCCAGTATCGGACTCTTCTGAATAACACTGCTTCTGTAGTACATGGTTGTGATGTTTTCATCATGAAGACCGTATCACTCATTCATTTCTGTCTCTCTTTCTTCACAATGTGCTTTCTTTTTTTAAAGAGGTATTTTATGTGTTAAAAAACATTTATTTGCTTGGCTATTCTGGCTCTCAGTTTTGGCATTCGGGATCTAGTTCCTTGACCTGGGATTGAACCCAGGCCCCCTGTAGAGGGAGCCCAGAGTCTTAGCCACTGGACCACCACAGTGTGCCTACTAATCCCAATGTTGATAATGTATTTTTAAAGGTCATTAAGCAGTGTAGCTAAATGATTAAAAGTGAGGATTTTATGCTGAATGATGCGGCTTGGATTCTGACCTCATCAGCTTGACTCTGTGTGATCTTTGGTCAGATACTTTGCTGTCTAGACAAGCCCTCTCCTATGGGCTTGTCAGAAATTAAATTAGCTAGTGTTTATGTAGTATGCTTAGTATGGGCCTGGTACAAAACGGTTACGTTTTTGTTTTAAATGATTGTCATACTCCGTGACAACACTATTACTTGATTGTCCAGTTTCCTGGACTAGTTGGTAAAGTTGTTGAGAAAAGGAAGAAGGTGTGGTTGTTTTGTGTGTGTATCTGTCACTCTTCCTATCCTCATACTTTGTATGCAGAGATGTCATTCTTGTATTATTTGTTTCAGTTATTTGAGACCTTGAAAGCCCAGGAGCTAGTAATTTTTATAATTATGTTTAGGCACAAAATTAGCAGCCTTATGTGTAGGAGTGAGTCACTCGCTTCTTGGATATGACCACTTTACTCAGAAGATGTGATGACTTTCTGCTTTTCTTCCCAACAATCGCCTAACTTTGTTATGGTTACTTTACTTCATTGTATAGGCAAAATTAGGTGCCACCATTTTATTTCCAAATTTGAGGATTTGCAAATGATGGAGAGAGAACCTTTATGTATCTTAACGGCCCACTGTGCTCAGTGACTATTTATTGACTGATTTATATTTGTCCAAAGTGAAGAACAATTTGACTGTACCTGTGTAGAGAACATTTCATAGTAATTAGTTGCTTTGACCTTGAACAAAGGTTTCTGGGTTATTTTGTTTTCTGAAGGCTTGTTTTTTTGAATATCTATATCATCCGAAAGTTACACTTAGAATCAATTAAAAATCGTTTTTACTCCAAGCTTGTATCCTGAATGTTTTCTGAAGTATGCTATTTATGTACTCTTTTCTAGGTACTTAGGGCTTTTTACCGGAGAAGGCGATGGCACCCCACTCCAGTACTCCTGCCTGGAAAATCCCATGGACGGAGGAGCCTGGTAGGCTGCAGTCCATGGGGTTGCAAAGAGTCGTACACGACTGAGTGACTTCCCTTTCGCTTTTCACTTTCATGCATTGGAGAAGGAAATGACAACCCACTCCAGTGTTCTTGCCTGGAGAATCCCAGGGACGGGGGAGCCTGGTGGGCTGCTATCTATGGGGTTGCACAGAGTCAGACATGACTGAAGTGACTTAGCAGCAGCAGGGCTTTTTACTCAGGTTGTTATTCCAGTATGTGCTCCTGGTTTGCAAAGTAAACTTGTACAGCTTTAGAGCAGAAAATTGACTTGTTTCATTTATAGTGATAGAACTTTTTAAAAACATCCACTTACAGACTTTTAAAAATAACAGCCTTAAAATTCACATTGCTTGTAACTTATATTAAAGCTTGTACAGTTCTATCATTTTTAGCATATGTACAGAGCTATCCACCTTTTACAGTTAGTTTTAAATCACCCTAATCATTCCCCTTTTCAGGGGAACTCTTTGCAGAGTTCCAAAGAATGGCAAGAAGAGATAAGAAAGCCTTCCTCAGTGATCAATGCAAAGAAATAGAGGAAAACAACAGAATGGGAAGGACTAGAGATCTCTTCAAGAAAATTAGAGATACCAAGGGAACATTTCATACAAAGATGGGCTCAATAAAGGACAGAAATGGTATGGACCTAACAGAAGCAGAAGATATTAACAAGAGGTGGCAAGAACACACAGAAAAACTGTACAAAAAAGATCTTCATGACCCAGATAATCACGATGGTGTGATCACTCATCTAGAGCCAGTCATCCTGGAATGTGAAGTCAAGTAGGCCTTAGAAAGCATCACTACGAACAAAGCTAGTGGAAGTGATGGAATTCCAGTGGAGCTATCCCAATCCTGAAAGATGATGCTGTGAAAGTGCAGCACTCAATATGCCAGCAAATTTGGAAAACTCAGCAGTGGCCACAGGACTGGAAAAGGTCAGTTTTCATTCCAATCCCAAAGAAAGGCAATGCCAAAAAATGCTCAAACTACCTCACAATTGCACTCATCTCACATGCTAGTAAAGTAATGCTCAAAATTCTCCAAGCCAGGCTTCAGCAATATGTGAACCGTGAACTTCCTGATGTTCAAGCTGGTTTTAGAAAAGGCAGAGGAACCAGAGATCAAATTGCCAACATCTGCTGGATCATCGAAAAAACCAGAGAGTTCCAGAAAAACATCTATTTCTGCTTTATTGACTATGCCAAAGCCTTTGACTGTGTGGATCACAAGAAACTGTGGAAAATTCTGAAAGAGATGGGAATACCAGACCACCTGACCTGCCTCTTGAGAAATCTGTATGCATGTCAGGAAGCAACAGTCAGAACTGGACATGGAACAACAGACTGGTTCCAAACAGGAAAAAGAGTTCGTCAAGGCTGTATACTGTCACCCTGCTTATTTAACTTATATGCAGAGTACATCATGAGAAACGCTGGGCTGGAAGAAGCACAAGCTGGAATCAAGATTGCCGGGAGAAATATCAATAACCTCAGATATGCAGATGACACCACCCTTATGGCAGAAAGTGAAGAGGAACTAAAAAGCCTCTTGATGAAAGTGAAAGAGGAGAGCGAAAAAGTTGGCTTAAAGCTCAACATTCAGAAAACGAAGATCATGGCATCTGGTGCCATCACTTCATGGGAAATAGATGGGGAAACAGTGGAAACAGTGTCAGACTTTATTTTTTTGGGCTCCAAAATCACTGCAGATAGTGATTGCAGCCATGAAGTTAAAAGACGATTACTCCTTGGGAGGAAAGTTATGACCAACTGAGATAGCATATTCAAAAGCAGAGACATTACTTTGCCAACAAAGGTTCGTCTAGTCAAGGCTATGGTTTTTCCTGTGGTCATGTATGAATGTGAGAGTTGGACTGTGAAGAAGGCTGAGCGCCGAAGAATTGATGCTTTTGAACTGTGGTGTTGGAGAAGACTCTTTAGAGTCCCCTTGGACTGCAAGGAGATCCAACCAGTCCATTCTGAAGGAGATCAGCCCTGGGATTTCTTTGGAAGGAATGATGCTAAAGCTGAAACTCCAGTACTTTGGCCACCTCATGCGAAGAGTTGACTCATTGGAGAAGACTCTGATGCTGGCAGGGATTGGGGGCAGGAGGAAAAGGGGACGACAGAGGATGAGATGGTAGGATGGCATCACTGACTCAATGGATGTGAGTCTGAGTGGACTCTGGAAGTTGGTGATGGACAGGGAGGCCTGGCGTGCTGTGATTCATGGGGTCGCAAAGAGTTGGACACGACTGAGCGACTGAAGTGAACTGAATCATTCCCCAAAGATACTCCATACATCTACATAAATGGAATCATATAATATGTGGTCTTTTTGACTGACTTTTTTGACTTAGCAAAATGTTTTAACCATTTGTAGCATGCATCATACTTAATTCATTTTTGTTGCTGAATAAAATTCTATTGTATGGATAGACAGCATTTTATTTAATCCATTCATCAATTAATGGACATTTGGATTGTTTCTACTTTTGGGACATTCTGAATAATGCTACTGTAAACATAAAACATGTACAAGTTTTTGTGTAGAAATATGTTTTCATTTCTCTTGATATTTTTTTTTTAATGAACTAAGTTCCAAAGAAAAAGAAGTTGCAGACTACTTTTAGAAAAATCTTTTGTAGATATTTAAAAATCCTGTCTATCTCTTTTATTACCAAGTATTAGGTTTTGTTAGGTTTGCTGCACTAACAACCAACCTTAAAATCTCAGTAGTTCACAGCAGTATGGGTTTGTTTCTTGCTCAGGTTATGTTAGTTGCACCTGGTTGGGGATCTTCTTCCGTCATTGTCTCATTTCCAGGATTCAGGCTCAAGGAATAAACTCTTGTTTGGGACATGCTTTTCTTCTGACTAAAGGAAAAAGAAACAGAACTGGTAGAAACATGCAGTAAAAGCATTTGCTCAGACTTGGCATACATTTCATTTCCACTCACGTTATATTGGCTTAGTTGGGCGAGTCATATGGCAAACGTGAAAATCAATCAGGGAAGTATAACCCAACTGTTGTAGGCAATGCAAGTCATATGGCACTGGGTGGGGATAAAAAGCCATCTTGCATGGAAGGAGGCACAGATGATTTGAAACAGAAATTCAGGTCGTCGCAACTCAGAAGGAAATAATGAAACATATGGAGGAGAGATGAGAAAAATGGAGGTGAAGCTGGTGTAGCCCCATGTCTTTTCAATTCAAGGGAATATCTCAGGACTTCACAAATAAAGAGACGTTTTCACACTAAGGTCAGGGGATGGCCAGCTTCAAACAATAGTATATGAAAGTGAGCCAGAGACCCTTGCAAGTGGATGAGAGTAGGGTTGAATTAGAGATCCCATCATGAGTGTTACAGAATAAATTACTAGACGGTAACAGAAGATTCCTTCTTCTGTGTAGTCTATGGCCAGTCCCATCCCCTCATGACAGCGCCTTATAAAGGTCCAAGTTTTTTGAAGAAATTAGGTTGTTTATCCTGTACAGTTTCCCTCAGTCTTGATTTGACTAGTTGCATACCTGTGATATCATTTAACTTGTTCCTGTGCCCCTGCATTTCCTACAGACTGGTGGTTAGATTTAGAGGTTTGAGTTTTTTGGCTTGGCTACCTCATAAATTGTGTAGCATATTTCCATTAAGGGACACATAATGTCTGTTGGTGGCCATTGATGGCTATTGTATAGATCTGTTAATTTATTAGGAATTGGAAAATGGTGATACTCTTTTTTTAATTAAATCTTTCTCATATTTAATCATTAAAATATTTTTGAGTAGAGAAATTTTCCTTGTCAACTATTTGTTACCCCAAAATGAAGTTTAATAAAAAAGGAAGGATAAAATGTTCAATTTTTTTCCCCTTGTTTATCAGTTTTCAAGCTAATGAGTTGGTTCCTTAGGATCTTTCAATGATGATGAGTAAGTTAATTTTAGTATCCTTTGATGAATTTGTGGATTTACAAATATTTAATGTTTTAGCTCATTGCTCTCTACCAGATCCTCAGATTGGCTGGTGAAAGACTCTTCAAGTTGGCTCTTAGGTTTTCCTGACATGACCTAAGTTGCCCTTGATTGCTTCTTTGCTTTTTGGAATGATAAGACACTGCAGAATCATGTAAATGTCCTGATCCAGACCTGGAATCAGGCATTTGTTTGAAGAAACTTGGTATTTGGAGACTACAGTCTGAGTGCTTGGTGCTCACTGCTACTTGGTTTTTTAGTGAACAGTTCCAGGAAATGAGTTTCTGTTTTTGTTCTTTAATACCTAGGCATTTAGATAAACAGATATAAAACATAGTCCCTGCTTTGTAAATAATTAAAGCATGGTGTTCAGTTCAGTTGCTCAATTGTGTCTGGCTCTTTGCGTCCCCATGGACTGCAGGATGCCAGGCCTCCCTGTCCATCACCAACTCCCGGAGTTTACTCACTCATGTCCATTGAGTCGGTGATGCCATCCAACCATCTCATCCTCTGTCGTCCCCTTCTCCTGCCTTCATTCTTTCCCAGCATCAGGGTCTTTTCCAGTGAGTCAGTTCTTCGCATCAGGTGGCCAAAGGATTGGCGTTTCAGCTTCAACATCAGTCCTTTAAATGAATAGTCAGGACTGATTTCCTTTAGGATGTTATAAGTACTAAAATATGTTGGGCTTTTGGTATAAAAGTTCATAGAGGTCACTTCACATAGAAGGAAGATGGGTCTCTAGGAAATCTTCCTCAAGGCAATGACATTTGATCTCAGCTTTGAGGAATAAAGTAAAGTGAAGGTATTATACTTTTGGAAACTGTCTGTTTAGAATATATATGTTGTATGCCTTTATCTTTACACCAGTATGAGCCTCTGTTTCTTCATCTATAAATTTATAACACATCAGTATATATTTTGCTTCTTAAGATTTTCTCTGTCAATAACATTACTACAGGAAGCATTCGTGTGTGTTTACTCTTGTGCATTTGACCATGTATTTTAATAGGACAAAATTCCTAGAAGGGAAATGGACATGTTTAAGAATGTGTGTATGTTAGTCTCTCAGTCATGTCCGACTCCTCTCCAGACTCACGGACTGTAGCTCGCCAGGCTCCTCTGACCGTGGAGTTTTCCAGGCAAGAAATACTGGAGTGGGTAGCGATTCCCTCTCCTGGGGATCTTTCTGACTCAGGGATCAAACCTGTATCTCCTGCATTGCAGGCAGATTCTTTACCATCTGAGCCACCAAGGAAGCCCTGTGTTTAAGAGGGCTGTTGCTGCTGAGTTGCTTCAGTCGTGTCCGACTCTGTGTGACCCCATAGATGGCAGCCCACCAGGCTCCCCCATCCCTGGGATTCTCCAGGCAAGAGCACTGGAGTGGGTTGCCATTTCCTTCTCCAATGCATGAAAGTGAAAAGTGAAAGTGAAGTCGCCCAGTCGTGTCTGACTCTTCGCGACCCCATGGACTGCAGCCTACCAGGCTCCTATGTCCGTGGGATTTTCCAGGCAAGAGTATTGGAGTGGGTAGCCATTTCCTTCTCCAGTGTTTAAGAGTAGATATATGTTAAAAGTTGTTGTAGATACTGCCAAATTGTCATAAGAAAAGTTGATAGCAATTCACAGCTTTTACCAATGGTAGGCTAGTGACAATTTCTTCACACCCACAATAGTGTGTCTTTTAAAACTAAATTATTTTAATTTATTTTAGTATCATTATGTTGATTCTTGCCCACAATATCAGGAAGTTAATCTAAATACGTTTCCTTCTCCAGGGGATCTTCCCGACCCAGGAATCAAACCCAGGTCTCCCGCATTGCAGGCAGACACTTTACTGTTTGAGCCACCAGGGAAGCCCAATCTAAATATGTTTACCTCTTGAAAGTATGGAGTTAAAATGTGACATTTAAAATTTAATATATTTTCCCTTTTGGAACCTAGAAATTTATTTTATAATGGAGCTTTGTAGTTCTTTACTATGGATTAGTAATTATCTGTATTTTGAAAAGTAATCGAAAGTCAGACTACCAAGAAATCATATACCCTGCTTCTAATCACTTGTAGGAAGAAAAAACTTCCTGATGTCACTTCCTGATTCTCGCTCTTTTCTTTTTTTGAAATGTGATTTGGAGATATGGGTTAGAAAAAGAACATTTCTAAAGTAGTTTGGGAGATTTCTAATTCTATCAGACTTTTTCTACTCTTGTTTAACATTATTACCTCCATTTATGGTAGCCACTTGTGTGATCCATGAAAATTATTGTTCAGTCCTTCAGACCCCATCGGAGAAGGCAGTGGCACTCCACTCCAGTACTCCTGCCTGGAAAATCCCATGGATGGAGGAGCCTGGAAGGCTGCGGTCCATGGGGTCGCTGAGGGTCCGACACGACTGAGCGACTTCACTTTCACTTTTCACTTTCATGCATTGGAGAAGGAAATGGCAACCCACTCCAGTGCTCTTGCCTGGAGAATCCCAGGGACGGGGGAGCCTGGTGGGCTGCCATCTATAGGGTCTCATAGCATTGGACACGACTGAAGTGACTTAGCAGTCAGACACCATGGACTGCAGCGCCTCAGGCTTCCCTGTCCTTCTTTTCTCCCAGTTCATTTCAGTTCAGTTTCTCAGTCGTGTCCGACTCTTTGCGACCCCATGAACCACAGCACGCTAGGCCTCCCTGTCCTTCACCAACTCCTGGAGTTTACCCCATGTCCATGAGTTTACTCATGTCCATTGAGTCGGTGATGCCATCCAACCATCTCATCCTCTGTTTTCCCCTTTTCCTTCTGTCTTCAATCTTTCCCAACATCGGGGTCTTTTCGAATGAGTCAGCTCTTCGCATCAGGTGGCCAAAATATTGGGAGTTTCAGCTTCAACATCAGTCTTTCCAGTGAACACCCAGGACTGATCTCCTTTAGGATGGACTGGTTACAGAGATTGCTCAAATTCATGTCCATTGAGTCAGTATGCTATCTAACCATCTCATCCTCTGCCACCCTCTTCTTTTGCCTTCAATCTTTCTCAGCATCATGGTCTTTTCCAATGGGTCACCTCTTCGCATCAGGTGGCCAAAGAATTGATAGATAAACCACAAATCAATTTATGTGTGAAAGCAGAACATTTATGCTTTTTCCTTTTAGGTACTTTTGAATGTATTATTTTAATTTAAATAATTTGTACTTTCTGAAATTCTGTTTTGTTCTTTTCTACTTAAAAACAGTCTGTGAGTCTTACATAGATATCAGTCTAGATTTTAATATTATTTAAATTTTCCTATTATAAATGTATAATTTTCTCAGGTTACCATACCCAGTGAACTTTCTTAAATAATCAATGGTGTTAAAAAAAGGATAAGGAAAAGAATAAGTAAAGAAAAGAAAGGAGAGAAATTCAAAGAGAAATCCATACAATTTTAATCCATGGTCCTTTTTTCCTCCTTTAAATAAGAAAGCTAATACTTTTATCTGACACTGCTCTCGAAGATGCTGCTGTTTTCTAGACTTACATTTTAGTTAGAATCACACAGTTTTAAAGTGAAGACTTTAATATTAGGGTTATTCAGGCAGTACTGTGGTGAGTTACTCGTCTGAGTTATTTTTAATTATTTAGGTCTTCCCACCCCCGGATTTTGGACTTAACCACTTCGAGCTTGGTGTATAAAAGTGTAATTTGTTTTGCTTTTTCGTACATTTTAAATGCTTATTTTTATTTACTAATTAGTGTTAAAAATGATCTTTTAACTTGTTATTGTAGATGAAAACCTCCCTTCTTGATTAATGTCATCAGACTTGGTATTAGAAGCAACCTTTTTATTTGGAAATTAAGCTTGCCTTTCAAAGAAAAAGTAATGATTACTTCATGTATTATTTAAAAATAAAATCTCTATTAGGGCAAGGAATTTATGCTAAGTTGGATTTTTTTTATCTTTTTTAGTTTAGAATGAATTCTCTTTTGTGGTGACACATAGCTGTTTCTGAAGTTGGCAAGAAAACTTCCTCTGGGGACTCTCAAAGGGAGTGTTGTGGCAGCTCTGTGATTCAGCTGCTTAGAAAGCTCTCTGAAAGTTGCCTTATTTGTCTGGAAAGAGTCTGGAGCCCAAACCTGTTTTTTCCACCGAGGAGGATTGTAGCTCTAAACTGCTGTGGAAAACAACCGTGGAAGATACTGTGATGATAGTGTGAAATACAGCAATACCAAGGCATAAATTTAAATTGTGTACTCCAAAGCAAGTTTTCAGACCCGGTTAAAAAAAAAAAAGCGGGGGGTGGGGGGCAGGGAAGCCTTTCCAGTATGGATAGGCTTTGCTGCTAAGTCGCTTTGGTCGTGTCTGATTCTGCGACCCCATAGAGGGCAGCCCACCAGGCTCCCCCGTCCCTGGGATTCTCCAGGCAAGAACACTGGAGTGGGTTGCCATTTCCTTCTCCAATGCATGAAAGTGAAAAGTGAAGTCGGTCCCTTGTATCCGACTCTTAGCAACCCCATGGACTGCAGCCCACCAGGCTCCTCCGTCCATGGGATTTTCTAGGCAAGAGTACTGGAGTGGGGTGCCATTGCCTTCTTTGGCAGTATTTATATTGATATCCAGGTGGCGCTAGTGGTAAAGAACCTGCCTGCCAGTATAGGAGATATAAGAGATGTAGGTTTGGGAAGAGATGCTTGGGTTGGGAAGACCCCCTGGAGGAGGACATGGCAACCCACTCCAGGATTCTTGCCTGGAGAATCCCATGGACATGGGAGCCTGGCAGGCTACAGTCCATGGGGCTGCAAAGAGTCAGATATGACTGAAGTGACTTAGCACACACACATATTGATATCCACCTTCCTCAGAGACCTAGAGAAAGAAAAGGAAACAAGGGAGCCTCTCCTTTTCTTACTAGACAGTCCACAACCAAGTTGAGTACAATGTGAGAGTCACTATACAAGAAAAGGGAGGGTCAAGAGTATTGGTACAGATTTCTTCTTATTAAAAAATGAAGTTTCAGGTCTTTGTATAATGTGTTAAGTGAATACTAATTATCTCATATTAAAAGATTACATGTAAATATTGAAGTGCAGTATGAAATTATTTTGAATCAGATTAAGTGAAATGGAGGAAAGAGTCATTAATTAAAAATAGTTGTAGAACTTCTGGTGGTCCAGTGGTTAAGACTTCCCACTTCAAATGCAGGGGACAGGGACATGGGTTTGATCCCTGATGGGGGAACTAAGATCCCGCATGCTGTGTGGTCTGACCTACCCCCCCTCAAAGAAGTGACTGAACAATTAAAAGAAAAATTTGGGGAAAAAGAGGAGCAGTAATAGTAAAACAGATGAGAAAGGTAATAGAAAAAATGGACATGGAGAAGTTAAGGAAAAGAGTAATTCCAACTTTCTCTACCTAGGGACTCAGTTCCCTGCTAACACATCCACCCTCAGCTCTCACCACTTCATTTCCTCTCTGTCCCCAAACCCCCCAGTGCCATTAAGTGTTCTGAGCTTCAGTCATACTGCACTGAATTTCTCTCATTTCTTCAAATGTGACAAGTTCTCCCAAGCTTTCCATTTTTTATATTTACTTGAAGCCACTGATACTCTTTGGCTTCACAAGTGAGATAGTGGTAAAGAATTCGCCTGCCAGTGCAGGAGACACAAGTTCCATTCCTGGGTTGGGAAAATCCTCTGGAGAATGAAATGGCAACCTGCTCCAGTATTCTTGCCTGGAAAATTCCATAGACAGAGGAGCCTGGCAAGCTACAGTCCATGGGGCCACAGAGAGTCAGACATGTTGGAGCGTGTGCGTGCACACACACAAACACAGGACTTAATACTCTGTTGAATAGAAGTGGTGAGAGGGTATCTTTGTCTTATTGCAGATTTTGGTGGGAAGGCTTTCAGCTTCTTACTGTTGAGTATTATGTTGACTGTGGGTTTGTCGTGAATAGCTTTTATTATGTTGAGACATGTTCCTTCTACACCCACTTTGGTAAGAGTTTTTCTCATGAATGGATGTTGAATTTATCAAATGCTTTTTCTACATCTATTGTGATGATCAAGTGGCTTTTGTCTTTTCTTTTGTTGATGTGGTGTATCACATTAATTAATTTGTGTATGTTAAATCATCCTTGTGACCCTGGAATGAATCCAGCTTGGTCACGGTATCTAATCTTTTTTATGTATTGTTGGATTTGGTGTTGGCTAATATTTTGTTGAAGATTTTTGCATCTATATTCATCAAAGATATTGGCCTGTAATTTTCTTATTTGGTAGTGTCTTTGGTTTTCATTTGAGAGTGATGGAGGCTTCCTAGAATGCCTTTGGTGGCTTCATAGAATGTGTTCCTATCTCTTCAATCGTTAGAAAGAGTTTGGGAAGTATCAGTATAAGTTCTTTGTATATGTTGTAGAATTCCTCTGGGAAGCATTTTAAACTGTTCCAGAAGCAATCACTTACTCTGGCATTCTAGAGGGAGTTAATTATACTGCTTTATAACACTTGCCGTGTTATGCTTAGTTACATATATCATGTACATTTCTGCTTTTCTTTTTAGTTACGTGAGGTACAGATACCCTGTGATTTGGAATCACAGGATGATTTTTAACTGTCAGAAGGTAATTGTAGGGAAGCAGCTTTTCTCACCTATGACTTTCTCTATTGCTTGAGTGCATTTTAAAAAGCAGAGACATTTCTTTGCTGACAAAGGTCTGTATAGTCAAAGCTATGGTTTTTCCAGTTGTCATGTATGGATGTGAAAGTTGGACCGTAAAGAAAGCTGAGCACCGAAGAATTGATGCTGTTGAACTGTGATGTCGGAGAAGACTCTTGACAGTCCCTTGGATTGCAAGGAGATCAAACCCGTCAATCCTAAAGGAAATCAGTCCTAAATATTCATTGGTAGGACTGGTGCTGAAGCTGAGACTCCAATACTTTAGCCACCTGATGTGAAGAACTGACTGATTAGAAAGACCCTGATGCTGGGAAAGATTGAGGGCTGGAGGAGAAGGGGATGACAGAGGATGAGATGGTTGGATGGCATCATTGACGTGCTAGACATGAGTTTGAGCAAGCTCTGGGAGATTGTGATGGATAGGGAAGCCTGGCGTGCTGCAGTCCATGGGCTTGCAAAGAGTTGGACATGACTGAGTGACTGAACTGAACTGAATTTTTTTATTATGTTGCCTTTATAATTCTTCAATCTACAGTATACCTAGAGTACTCGAGTGGATTCTGTATGTACTGTCTGCCTTTTGTAGCCACAGGTTCTGCATCCATGGATTCAACCAACCTAGGATCAAAAATACTCAGAAAAAAAAAATTCCAGAAAGTTCCCCAAAGCAAAATTTGAATATGCTGCAGTGGCAACTATTTTTATAGCATTTGCATTGTATTAGATGTTATAAGTAATCTAGACAGGACTTAAAGTATATGGGAAGATGTGTATAGATTATATTCAAATATGATGACACTTTCTATGAGGGATTTGACTTGAGTATTTTTGGAGTTTGGTATCTGTGGGGTTCTGGAATCAGTCCTCTATGGAAAAAGGGGTGGCTGTATACCCATGCTCTATACCAAAGATACGCAGAAAGTTCTGAAGAAGTCTTTAGGGGAGTGAGGAGGTATGTTCTGAATTTTAAACAAGCCTAAGGCGCCTTTCCTGCAGAGTTTCACTTCGGTTTTCTTGTTGCTCCCTGCACTGCTGTCCTTGTTCAAATCGTCAGTCTGTGAAAGTGGCCTTGTTTTTGTTAAAATTACTCCGTACATTTTTTCAGCGTTAATAGTTCACAGTACTTCAGTAAACTGTTAGCATTCAGGAGTGGGTCCGAAGAATTCTGAATGTATTAGCACTATGTTTATTTCTATAGAATTGAGCAAGATAACACAACTTAGAAGTTAGTGAGAAAGACAAAAAGAAATTGATATTAAAAATAGATATCATAGCTTTGGAAGGTGCTAGATCACCAGTTCATTTTCTAAGAAATTGTTAATGGAAAGAATCAAGAATTTATATTGTTTTTCCTGTGTAAACTGAGTTTCATGGTACCCACATAGTTATTTAAGGAAACTCCTTATTAGAAGAATTCCAAATAATAAATGCAAATGGAATAAAATGATAATATTAACATATCACCTTTGGGCAACCCCTAAATAAATAATGGAGAATGGTCACTGGGTAAATCAGGCTGGCAACACTTGAATATAATAATCAATTTGAATATCACTTTATAGGTGGGACAACCAGATTTTATGTGTGTTCTAATGTGATATATTAGGCAAGTACATGTATCACCTATAGTGTTCTTGCCAAATATTTGAAAATGAATCATGTCTCTAGATCTCACCACAGTTTACAGGAAATATGGGGAAATGGCTGCTGCTGCTGCTAAGTTGCTTCAGTCGTGTCCGACTCTGTGTTGCCCCATAGATGGCAGCCCACCAGGTTCCCCCATCCTGAAGAACACTAGAGGCAAGAACACTGGAGTGGGTTGCCATTTCCTTCTCCAATGCATGAAAGTGAAAAGTGAAAGTGAAGTCGCTCAGTCGTGTCTGATTCTTCACGACCCCATGGACTGCAGCCCGCCAGGCTCCTCCTTCCATGGGATTTTCCAGGCAAGAGTACTGGAGTGGGGCGCCATTGCCTGCTCCGTGGGGAAATGGAGGAATACTTTAATGCCATAAGGAAATAGTCACCTAAGTTTAGACTATGAGAAATTCTACAGGACAAATGACTTGTTACAGATTAAATGAGATTTGAAGAGATGTATCAGTCAGTTACAGTGTGTGGTTCTTGTTTCTTTCCTGGTTTAGACAAACAAGTAGTTAGCAAAAGTTCCACTTGAAAGAGGATTGAAATTTGAACCTGAACTATGTATTAGATAATACTGAGAAATTATTGCTACTTTTGTGAGATGAGTTAATGGAATTATAGTGTCAGACTTTAAAGAAAAGTCTTTAACTGATGGTGATATATTCTTTACTATGTATAGGTGAAAAGATACGGTATCTGCGATTTGCTCTAAAGTCCTCCAAGCCCCTCCACCCCCAAAAGAAAAAGAAATGGGAGGAAAGAGATATGCAGTATTGTTAACTTGCATGACCATTTATTCTACAGTTATCTCCTTACTTACATGTCTGGAAATTTTCAGAACCAAAGGTTGAAAAGAATTAACCTAAAATTTGTGTAGCATAAAGATTTCTAGCAGCCAACATAGAAAACTAGGTCAGTAACATAATTAATAGCACCTCTTAGAGAAGGAAATTGCAACCCATTCCAGTATTCTTGTCTGGAGAATCCCATGGACAGAGGAGCCTTGCAGGCTACAGTCCATGGGGTTGCAAGAATCTGACATGACTTAGCAACTAAACCACCACCACCATACAGTTAAAAGGGCTTCCCTGGTGGCTCAGTTGGTAAAGAATCTGCCTGCAGTGTAGGAGACTCAGGTTCAATCCCTCAGTCAGGAAGATCTCCTGGAAAAGGAAATGGCAGCCCATTCCAGTATTCTTGCCTGGGAAGTCCCATGAACAAGGCAGCCTGGCAGGCTATACTGTCCATGAGGTCATAAAGAGTCAGACACGACTTAGTGACCAAACCACCGCCACCATACAGTAAAAACAAAGCAACTGCTGGGAAAAAGCACAACTCTTCCTAATATTTATTAAGAACACAAAGTTTTCCTTGACAGTGTTCTGGAGGACACTATGTAATGTAGTGTGAAAAGCATTTTAAACCACATCAAGAAATAAAATCAGTTTTTTAGAGCATTCCACAAAATGGCCAGTGGAATCCCATCCATGATTACTTCCAGTGAAATCAGCTTTATGGGGAGCCAATATGATAAATTCTAAGAACCTCACTCCCCAGTAGAATTCATTAGAGATCTTCCCATCTTGATCCTTCCTCCCCTCCATTTCTGTAATGACTTCTTCCTCTAACCTTCTGTTGCAGATTAGTTAGTATAACAGATAAAAGAGAAATTTCCTTATAGCTGTTACTGTTGGCCAAAAGAATTTGACTGAATTCTGTTTTCTATGGTTTGTTTCCAAAATAAGTGTTTCTTAAAATGTCAAAATGTCTTAAATGTTTAAAATAACCATAGTCATCTATTCCTTAGAGATTTTGATAATAACCCCCGTCTCCCAAGTTTTAGAGTAACTAATGGATTATATGAAGCATCTGCAGGTAGTTCTCCATAAAAACACTGTTTTGTGTGAAGCTTCCCCAAGTATTGAGCAGCAGTGAATTGAGATTTTATTTGCTGGCAACTCACTGAAATATAGATCCTCTGTGTTATGGATTAAATCTGAACCATTGTGCAGTGAAGCTTGTGTTAAGGTTCACATTCTTTCGTGAAAATTGATGCTTAACAAGAATAGGACATTTCCTCTAGTTCAAGATGAGCCGTGGTTAAAGCCAAGATTCTTCAGAAAAGAATTTTAATTACTGGATTGCTTTTCTGTTGGTGTGTGTTGCTTGCTCAGTCGTGTCTAACTCTCTTAACTCCATGGACTGTAGCCTTTTGGACTCTGTCCATGGAATTCTCCAGGCAAGAAAACTGGAGTGGGTAGCTATTCCCTTCTTCAGGGGATCTTCTAGACCCAGGGATTGAACCTGGGTCTCCAGAGAAGCCCACTTTTCTATTGTATAATAAATTGCCACAGCAGCTTAAAATAACAGATACATTATCACCAGTTTCCATGATCAGGAGTCTGGGTAAAGTTTAAGCCAAGTTCTCTGCTCAGGGACTGACGAGGCTGCAAATCAGAAGCGTTGACTAGGGCTAAGATATCATTGAGGCTCTGGATGTTCTTCCAAGTCCACGTGTTCATTGGCTGAATTCATTTCCTTCCACCTGTAGAACACAGGTCTGGATCCTCTTTTAAAGGGCTTACCTTATCAGGTAGGCCAACCTGGGAAAAATCTCCCTTTTGATTAAAGCCACCAATTAGGGACCTTAATTACATCTGCAAAGTATTTTCACCTTTGCCATTTACAACAACATAATTGTGGGAGTGATATTCCATCACCTTTGCTATATTTCATTGGTTAAAAATAAGTTGCGAGTCCTACCCACACTCAGGGGAGAGATGATCGTACACGAACATGAGTCATTGAGAGTCATAGTAGAATTTTGCCTACCAGTATTACACTGTCACCTACTATAAAAAATTTAAGAAGCTTATTTACTATTACGCAGACAATATGAATAGAGCTTGAAGCCCAACAGTATAGTCACCCATAATCCTGCCAGCCAATGAATCAGCATGTTTCCCTTTGGCTGTGCGCAGACATTAATTTTATAAGGAACTTATTGAGCAGAGAAATAATTTTCTATTGCTTTCCATTTAGGAAAAATATTTATTATTTACATAATATTTATTATCTGCCACTTTTAAAGAATGGAATTGTCGTAGGTGACTGTAGTACTGATCGTCTCAGGTTAATCAAGGTACAATTCACAAACAGTGAAAAATCGTTGTTCTCTGTGTATAGTTCTAAGAATTTTGGTAAGCACTTGTACATGTGTAACCACCATCACAATAAAGATGAAAAATGTTATCTTGTGCCATTGATAAGACCAGCCTTCCCCCCACATCCTAGACCTTGACAATTACTGGTCTGTTTCCTGTCCCTGTAGTTTTGCATTTTCAAGAATGTTGTATAAATGGACTCCTACACTTCAGAGCCTTTTGGGTTTGGTTGTTTTCCATAAGTATAATGCATCTGAGGTTGTATAGTAAAGGAATAGCATTCCTGAGGCATAATAAAAATACATGTTTTGTCTTTGTCCCTGGTTCCTGGTCTAGAATTCCTAAAAACTCCTGAAATGAACATATTCATAATGCGCTTTTTTTAACCATGCCTGACTTTATGCACTCTTGGGCCCCTGATAGCTTCAGGTTGGGGGCTGGTTGTCAGAGTAACCAACAGTGTGATTAGAGGTTAGAACTTTCACTTCCATCCCTGGACCTCCAAGGAGGGGGAGAGGGTTTGGAGGTTGAGTTCAGTTATCAGTGGCCCATGATTTCATTAATCACTTCTACTAATTAATAGAAGAGCCTACATAAAGACCTTTAAACTGCGGTTCAGAGGGCATCGGATTTGAGAAACATGTTCACTTGCTAATAGGGTGGCACACTCAGACTGTGGGGACGGAAGCTCCTGTGCTCAGGACCCCTGGACCTTGTCCTCTGTCCTTTTTATCTGACTAATTGCTTGTATCCTTTATAGTAAACTGGTAAGTAAGTATTGTTTTCTCTGCAATTTTGTGACCTATTCTAACAATTTAATGCACCTGAATGGGGGTGGAGTTTATGGGAGCCCCCTTGACCTTGTAGCCAAGCTGAACAGAAATATGGGTAACCTGGGGACCCAAAACTTGGAACTGGCATTTGAAGTGAGGGCTGTCTTGGGAGACTGAGCCGCAAAGCCTGGGGGAGTCTAATGCTGACTTGAGTAGTTAATGTCAGAACTGAAATGAATTCTAGGACACCTAATTGGTATCTGGGGAGTTGGAGAATTAGTTGGTGTGAGGAAAAAAACTTACAGATTTGATGTCAGAAGTATTTTGAGTAAAAATAACTCACTTGTACCCAAAGCTGCCTAGGGGTTGACCTTGTCCAGCTCCTGGGAGGTAACCTTTAAGCCCTGGAATGTCCTGCTTAATAAGGGTGTCTTTGTTTACTGGGGGGCCTTTGACCACCGTAGGTTGCTTATCCTGACAGTGTGGCTGTGTGTGGTATCAGCTTGACCCGTAGAGGAGCTGGAGACTAAAGTTAGCCATGCAGATAGTTAGCCCTACCTATGTCTCAGACTTCAGATAAAAATGCTAGACATTGAACCTCAGGTGAACTTACCTGATTGCTCGTATTCATACATATTATCATAAGCTCTTGGGAGAAATAAGCGCTGTGAACCCAACTCCACTGGGTGGGGACAGCTGAACGCTTGGTGTCTCCTGGACTCTGCCTTATGCCCCTCTTCGCTTTAATGATTTTAATTTGTATCCCTTTGCTGTATTAAACTATGACCCTGAGTTAAATGTCTTGTTTGAGTTTTATAACTCTCAGTTCAGTTCAGATCAGTTGCTCGGTCACATCCAACTCTTGGCGACCCCATGGACTACAGCATGCCAGGCCTCCCTGTCCATCACCAACTCCCAGAGTTTACTCAGACTCATCTCCATTGAGTCGGTGATACCATACAACCATCTCATCCTCTGTCGTCCCCTTCTCCTCCCGCTTCAATCTTGCCCAGCATCAGGGTCTTTTCCAGTGAGTCAGGTCTTCCCATCAGGTGGCCAGTGTATTGGCGTTTCACCTGTAGCATCAGTCCTTCCAATGAATATTCAGGACTGATTTCCTTTAGGATGGACTGGTTGGATTTCCTTGCAGTCCAAGGGACTCTCAAGAGTCTTCTCCAACACCACAGTTCAAAAGCATCAATTCTTCAGCACTCAGCTTTCTTTATAGTCCAACTCTAATATTCATACATGACCACTGGAAAAACCATAGCTTTCACCAGACGGACCTTTGTTGGCAAAGTAATGTCTCTGCTTTTTAGTATTCTCTCTAGGTAGGTTGGTCATAACTTTTCTTCCAAGGAGCAAGTGTCTTTTAATTTCATGGCTGCAGTCACCATCTGCAGTGATTTTGGAGCCCCCCCAAAATAAAGTCTGTCACTATTTCCACTGTTTCCCTATCTATTTGCCATGAAGTGATGGGACCAGATGCCACGATCTTAGTTTTCTGAATGTTGAGCTTTAAGCCAACTTTTTCACTCTCCTTTTTCACTTTCATCAAGAGGCTTTTTAGTTCTTCTTTGCTTTCTGCCATAAGGGTGGTGTCATCTGCATATCTGAGATTATTCATATGTCTCCCAACAACCTTGATTCCAGCTTGTGCTTCATCCAGTCCAGCATTTCTCATGATGTACTCTGCATATAAGTTAAATAAACAGGGTGACAATATACAGCCTTGATGTACTCCTTTCCTGATTTAGAACCAGTCTGTTCCATGTCTCATCCTAACTGTTGTTTCTTGACTGTGTACAGATTTCTCAAGAGGCAGGTCAGGTGGTCTGGTACTCCCATCTCTTGAAATAAAGCAGAAGCAGATGTTTTTCTGCAACTTTCTTGCTTTTTTGATGATCCAAAGGATGTTGGGAGTTTGATCTTTGGTTCTTCGGCCTTTTCTGAATCCAGAGTGAACATCTGGAAGTTCACGGTTCACCTACTGTTGAAGCTTGGCTTGGAGAATTTTGAGCATTACTTTACTAGCATGTGAGATGAGTGAAACTGTGCCATCATTTGAGCATTCTTTGGCATTGCCTTTCTTTGGGATTGGAATGAAAACTGACCTTTTCCAGTCCTGTGACCACTGCTGAGTTTTTCAAATTTGCTGGCATATTGAGTGCAGCACTTTCACAGCATCATCTTTTAGGATTTGAAATAGCTCAGCTGGAATTCCATCACCTCCAATAGCTTTGTTTGTACTGATGCTTCCTAAAGCGCACTTGATTTCACATTCCAGGATGTCTGGCTCTACGTGAGTGGTCACACCATCATTATTATCTGGGTCATGAAGCTCTTTTTTATATAGTTCTTCTGTGTATTCTTGCCACCTCTTCTTAATATTTGCTGCTTCTGTTAGGTCCATACCATTTCTGTTCTTTATTGTGCCCAGCTTTGCATGAAAAGTTCCCTTGGTATCTATTTTTCTTGAAGAGATCTCTAGTCCTTCCCATTCTGTTATTTTCCTCTATTTCTTTGCACTGATCATTGAGGAAGGCTTTCTTATCTCTCCTTGCTATTCTTTGGAACTCTGCATTCAAATGGGTGTATCTTTCCTTTTCTCCTTTGCCTCTCCCTGCTTCCCTGATAGCTCAGCTGGTAAAGAATCCCCCTGTAATGTGGGAGACCTGGGTTCTATCCCTGGGTTGGGAACATGCCCTGGAGAAGGGAAAGGCTATCCACTCCAGTATTCTGGCCTGGAGAATTCCATGGACTGTATAGTCTACAGGGTCGCAAAGAGTCAGACACGACTGAGCAGCTTTCACTTCACTCACTCTCTTCTTTTCATAGCTGTTTATAAGGCCTCCTCAGACAACCGTTCTGCTTTTTTGCATTTCTTTTTCTTGATCACTGCCTCTTGTACAGTGTCACGAACCTCTGTCCATAGTTTTTCAGGCAGTCTATCAGATCTAATCCCTTGAATCTCTTTGTCACTTCCACTGTATAGTAGTAAGGGATTTGATTTAGGTCATACTCGAATGGTCCAGTGGTTTTCCCTACTTGCTTCAATTTAAGTCTGAATTTGGCAGTAGGAGTTCATGATCTAAGCCACAGTCAGCTCTTGGTCTTGTTTTTGCTGACTGTATAGAGCTTCTCCATCTTTGGCTGCAAAGAATATAATCAGTCTGATTTCAGTATTGACCATCTGGTGATGTCCATGTGCAGAGTCTTCTTTGTTTTTTCTTTTGGTTATCAAATAATCCTTTCTTTTTCTTTTTCCTTTGCCATTCTTACCTAACTAGGCACTCCACCGCACCACTGTTGATGTCGTCTATGATGTCATGAGGGTCGCGGCCATCAGCATTGCAGCCTACAGACTGGGAGGTCCCCAGGATCTCTTTAATGGTTCCAGAAAGTTCTCTAACTAGAGACTGATGCCGCATCTGCCGGGCAGTGTTGACAATTTCATCAAAAGTGATGTTTCCACTGTGCTTAATGTTTTTCTGCTTGTTTTTGTCTCTTGGTGGTTCCTTGAGGGCTTTGATGATCAGGGCAGGGGTAGAAGGTACCACCTCAGTCTGGCCTGTCTGTTCTGAACGGTCAGTTTCACTGTAATCCTCAGACCCTTCCAATCACCAGTTGCCTTGGTGATGTCATCACCGACCTTTTTTAGAGACAGACCCAGGGGGCCTATCTTGGGGGCCAGGGCAGACGTGGTACTGACTTCCCCACCGGTGCACCTCACGTAGGCGACTTTGATCTCGTTGGGGTCGAACTTAGGCGGTGTCGGATGAACCTGGATTCGGGACAACTGAAGAAAGTTGCACCTTGACCTCCTCCGAGCCAAAGGCAGAGTCTTCTCTTGTGTTGTTGGAAGAGGGTGTTTGCTGTGACCATTCTATTGTTTTCCTCTGTTTCTTTGCACTGATGACTGAGGTAAGCTTTCTTATCTTGGTAAAACTCTGTTAACCTTTGCCCTGCTTCATTCTGTACTCCAAGGCCAAATTTTCATGTTACTCCAGGTATTTCTTGACTTCCTACTTTTGTATTCCAGTCCCCTGTAATGAAAAGAACATCTTTTTGGGTGTTAGTTCTGAAAGTCTTGTAGGTCTTCATTGAACCGTTCAGCTTCTTCAGCGTTACTGGTTGGGGCATAGACTTGTATTACTGTGATATTGAATGGTTTGCTTGGAAACAAAGAAAGATCATGCTGTTGTTTTTAAGATTGCATCCAACAACTGCCCACAGTAGTAGATATAATGGTCATCTGAGTTAAATTCACCCGTTCCAGTCCATTTTAGTTCGCTGATTCCTAAAATGTCGACATTCACTCTTGCCATCTCCAGTTTGACCACTTCCAATTTGCCTTGATTCATGGGCCTAACATTCCAGGTTCCCATAAGTCTAGTGAATCATTGAACCTGTAGATGCCTTGGGGACCCTGAACTGCAGAGATTCGTTCATATTATTTCATATATACTGCTAAGTGGTTTTGCAAAGTTTCTTCATTCTCCAGCTGAGCTGGTAGTTTCTGGCTTTTGGCAATTACAAATAAAACTGCTATAAACATCTGAGAACAGACTTTTGTGTGAACATAGATCTTTATTTCACAAATACCCAAGTGATAGTTGAATTATATGAAAAGTTTAACTTTATAAGAAACTACCAAACAAATTTGGGAAGTGGTTATACCATTTTGTATTATTCCTCCCAGCTACTATTGGATGAAAGTTCTAATTGCTCCTCATCTTCCTCAATATTTGGTATTGTCAGTTTTCATTTTCTTTTAATTTTAACCATCTTAATAGATGTGTAATAGTATGTCATTATAGTTTTTCTTTACATTTCCCTAATAACTAGTGATATTGGGTGTCTTCATGTACTTATTTGCCATTTGTATTACTATTATTTGTATATCTTACTTGATAAAATGTCTCTTAAGATTTTTTGCTCAGTAAGTTTTGTTTTTTAATTAAATTTTGAGAGTTCTCTAAATTTTTCTGGATACCAATCATTTATCAGATGTGTGGCTTGTAGATAATTTCTCCTAGTCTATGACCTTAGGAATTTTTTATTTCACTAGTGTTTAATTTTGAATCTTATGGATTTTAAGAAATCTTAGCCTAACTCAGTGTGAAAATTGTTTTATTCTTAAAGATTTTTAGCTTTTCAGATATTTTAGGTTTATAGTTCATTTTGAATTAATTTTATTAATTTTAATATGTGGTGTGATGGATGAACATTTTTTTTTTTGAATGAACATCTAATTGTTCTAACCCTGTTTGTTAAAGGGATTGTCCTTTCTCCATTGAACTACTTTTTTACCTTTGGCAACCAATTGACTATGTACGTATGAGTCTGTTTTTGGACTCTCCATTTTGTTCAATTCATTTGTTTACTCTTTTGCTCCTATCATGCTGAGTTTATTAATGGAGGTTTATAGAATAGTCCTGAGGTAAGATACTATGAATCTTATTTTTTCCTTTCAAAACTGTTTTGAAAAAAAAAATTGCTTTGGTGGTTCTAGTTCCTTTACCTTATTGATTTTAGTATCAACTCATTGATTCTCAAAATCAGAATACTTGCGGATATTTTCATTGTGATTACTTTGAATTTATAGATCAACTTGGGGAGAATTGAGTCTTCTAATAAATGTGCATGGTGTATCATTTCACTTACTGAGGTCTTCTTTCATTCATCAATACTTTGTAGTTTTCAGCATGAAGAGGTTGTACCTATTTTATTACATTTATACATGTTTTAATCTTTCTAGGTGTTATTCTAAATAGTACTGGTAGACAATCATGCCATTTGCAAATAGAGGTAGGCTTATTTCTTCCCTTTCAATCTGTATGCCTTTTATTTCTTTTTTTCTTGTCTTATTGTACTTTCTAGGTCTTTAAGTATTTTGTTGAATAGGAGTGGTGACAGCAGATTTCCTTTCCTTTTTCTGACTCTTTGGAAGAAACCAGGTAGTCTTTTACTCTTAAATATGATGTTAGCAATAATTTTATAGTAGATGCATTTTATCAGGTTGTGTAAGTACCCTTCTACCTCTGGCTGAGAAGTTTTTCAGGAAGGAGAGTTGGGTTTTCTCAAATGCGTATTTTTTGCATTTGTTGATGCTATCATATTTTTCTTCTTTAATCTGTTGACTGGTGAATTATGCTGATTGATCTTCTAATGCTGAGTTAAGTTGCATTCTTGGGATAAACCTGTATTTATCTCTGGTTGTGGTGTGTTATCCTTTTTATTAGTTACTGAATTTGATTAGCTAATATTTTGTTGAGGATTTTTGCATATATGAGGGATAGTGAGTTTTCTTTTCTTGTAATTTCTTTGTCAGATTTTGGTTTGCAGGACCTTATGTTCATAAAATGAATTTGAAACTTTCCCTCCTATTTGTGTAGATTTTTTTCTCCCACTCTTTTTTTTAAATTCCTGGTTAGTTTTAACATTGGTAATTTCTTGTGACCTATCTTCAAGGTTATTGATTCTTTTCTCAGCTCTGTTAAGTCTGAACCTACCAAAGACTTTAAAATTATTTTTAGTGCAGTTCTTGTTTTGAGCATTTCAGTTTGACTCTTAGCATTTCTGTTCAACTCTTGTACTTTCTGTCTCTGACTTGCCATCTATCATGCATATTGTTTTTCTGCTCCATTTGGGCCTTTGTCATTATTCATATTTATTTTTAATTCCTTGGCTGATAGTTCCAACATATGACTTACATGATTTGCTTGCTCTTCAGATTTTGTGTAATGTGGAATTTTTTTCGAAGGAGGGTAGGAAATTACTTTATTTGAAGGAATAGTACAAATGAAAGAACTTGGATGAATGGATTTGTATAAATTATAAAAAAAGTAATGATAACCCAGCATGCATGCAGTACTTTGGTGACCGAGGAAACCACCCCCATGGCTAGGCCTACACTTTTTGAACAAATGCCAGCTATCATTTGCATGATGATAGAGACTGAAGTATATAGTATTTATGCCAAGAAGTAGGCATGACTCTTGTTCTGTTACATTGTTAGTATGGGAAGTTGAATCAGTCTTGTCTGAAGTTGATGATTTATGGGGTTTTTTTTTTGTTGCTTTAGTTACCTTCAGTGTATTGTCAACTGTAAATACTTCTGTCATCACTTCATCCTTAAGGTGAGAGTTGATTTGCTGAAAAGTTTAACTCAATGTTTTTACTCCACCTTTATCCTTAAGCCTTACTTGTACATCTGAGCGTCAGAGAGGTTCTCTCGGTACTCTTTTGTTCCTCTCTTTTAGTAGAGTGGTGGTTCCTCTCTTTTATTACATGTGCCTGGGAGCTTGTTTGCCTTGTGGTAGGTTCGAGGCCCTGGGAACTATTAAGCCTTGTGGTGGTGGGCAACAGAACTTATTTTTCATCCTAGACCAATGTTAGTTTTAGACAGGCTCTGTGTTTTTCTCTTCTCAGTAATCCTGCTTTTCCCCTGAGTTGTATGGGGCCAGGATGATTTCCTTTCCTTCCCTCAGGGGTAGATGCGACCTTCTAATTTGAGGGAATTATAAAAGTTTGAATCATAAAAACACCAGAATAAAGTACTGAAGAATACTTATGTATTTTCTAAGGATGGCTTAAGGTTGAAACAAAGATTTTGGCTTATTTGTATAAACATTTTAAACTAGTGAATATCAAAAAGTGCAAGTGGGGAAAGAAAGATTCATGCACATTTAGCTGTAAAAGTAAATGAAACTTTTACATTTGTAAAAGTAAATGATTTTCAGATAATTTTTGTAATTAGAATAATTGAAAAATGGATTTTTAGCTATTATAAACAAAGAAGAACATAAAGGCATGCAAAGTAAAGTTTTCTAATATAAAGGTTATTTGTAATGCAGAATGTCTCTTAAAAATTTCTCCATTTGAAGTTAGTTCTGCTAGATTATTTTAATATGATAGTTTTAAGGGCAAATTTGGAGAGAAGAAGAAGGAAGCATTTCTACAAGGGTTTAAAACTGTTTATTTGGGAAATTCTTGAGTCCGTATTACTAGTTTGCATGTATTAATGATTAATATGTGTGTCTTCTGTGAGATCTTTGAGAGAGAAACTTTCAGGCTAAAAACATTTGTTTGCCTAAGCAAGATTATTACATTCTATCAATCCTTTAAGGGCTTCCAGATTGCAGTGGTGGTGAAGAACCCATCTGCCAATGCAGAAAACAGAAGAGACGCAGGTTCAGTCCCTGGGTTGGGAAGATCTCTTGGAGAGGAAAATGGCAGCCCACTCCAGTAGTCTTGGCTGGAGAATCACACGGACAGAGGAGCCTGGCAGGCTACACAGTCCATAGGGTTGCAAAGAGTCAGACGTGAGTGAAGCAACTTAGCACATTGGTCCTTTATTATTTTTCAGTTCTGAACCTACCATGTATCAGGAGAGTGTACTTGGCTGCTTGCTGGATTATTCAGAAGCCTTAGAAGCAAATTCTTAGAAACTTAGTTGATGATGTTAGCTTCTTCTTTTTCTGTACAGTTCCTAGAAAAGCAGAGGGGTTTGCCCAAAGTGTACAGTAGTTAGCAATAGTAGTAACATAGACTCCTGGGCATTTGCTCCTTCATTACACTACATATGTGACTGCTTCCCTGGTGGCTCAGTGGCAACGAATCCACCTGCCAATGCAGGAGATGCAGGAGACATGGGTTCAATCCCTGGCTCGAGAAAATCCCCTGGAGTAGGAAATGGCAGCCCACTGCAGTATTCTTGCCTGGAAAATCCCATGGACAGAGGAGCCTGGCGGGTTACAGTCCATGGTGTCACAAAGAGTCTGACACAACTGAGCACACACATGTGTGTGACTACTAATTTTGTATTTGTACATTTGATGCACAAAATATCCATTTGTAAATGGCTCTTTGGCATGGGGATTGACCAGTTTTAACCTTAGTGTTTGCATACTTTGTGAAAAGTTGGTTAGCTTTCTGAATATTTCTTTTGGCCATTTAATCGTAGGTAATATCAAAATGTGCCGTGGAGTGGCAGAATGTTTTGGGGATGTTGATTTGAATTTTAAGTCTGTAGTTAAAGCTTTTTTGAGGTCTCTTTTTTTTATGTGTGTCAGTTGTGATTTATAAAGAAAATGATCTAGGGACCCCCAAATACTGAGCTTCTGTGAACATCGGCCTTAGAATTGGAGCACTATTTTATACACTCTTTAATTGAATAAGTAAATTATTTGTAATAGTGAAGCGCACATGGAGGGAGAAGACAATGCTTTCCTTTATGTGGAGTAATTTATTTTTATCGCATGTTTATGTTATGTAGCATTACATATAAATCCCATTATATGTAATCATGTGGCTTTTTCTAGAATATGCCAAAGAAATAAATGACTACAAATTTCCCATATTTACTGCTAGGCCTGGGTTGTTTTGGTTTTGTTTCTTTGAAGCCAAATGCCATTAATTTAAGAAATGTGCCTCAAAACTGTGTGTTCTTGATCATAAACTTTCATCTGGGAAGGAACATCAGTGGAATATAGTTAGCATGCTGAGATTTTGAGTCATTATTACTTTTTAGCTTAGGTTTTACTTTGAGTTTTCCTCATTTATAGCTTCAAATACAAGTGTAGATACTGTTTTACTTAACTAAGCTTCATGGATGTAAACAGCCATTCTTTGGGACTTTCAGTTTTGCTACTGCTTACTTGTGGCATAGTGAAGGCTTGTGAGGACAGATATATAACCCTTTAGGAACGTAACCTGTTAAGAAGCTAGTGTCAAGTTGAAGACGCAGAGTACAAACTGCCATCTAGCATATTTAATGGTAGTTAATAGTGGACACATTTATGAGAGGGGTGATGAACACACAAAAAAGTGCTGTGGGATACCCTGGGAAGACTTGCTGTGTGCTCAGTGGCAGCTTTTCATTTATTTTTTTCTTATAGTTCCTCATTCAGCGGATTAGGATATTTTCAGTGTTATTATGTTCATTCTTTCTAAATTAAAAATTATCATTAAAAATCAGATTTAGTCTTATTTTTAATAGAAAAATATTGAAAAGAAGTGGTAGGTCCTGTGCATCCAGAATATAAATTAGAAACTAACAAATGTGGAGGCCCAGTAAAGATTTGTTTTCTCTTTCTTTCCTATCTTCTTACCTTCATTTCTTCTCTCTCCCTCTTGCTCCTTCCACATAGCATCAAGAACACAAAGTTATATTGGTATGTACTTAGCATCAAGAGGACAAAGTTATATCGATGTGTTGGCTCTGTCAAAGACATTATTTGAGACTGTTCTCTTTGGAATACTAAGAATAGGCTGGTGTTTTGCATATATATTGCTTATAGGATCATTTTGGGATTTGCATTAAATTGGTACTTTAGTAACAGTGTGAGCTTTTCTGGTGGATTGTAACTCTTTCTCTGTGTCTCTTCTTTAGAAATTATCCCCAGGAACCACCTTGCTTTTCTGGTGAAGCTCAAGTTTTAGGAAGGCTTTGCATTGTACCTCCATGATGAAATGAGATAATGTATGTAAGAAATTGTTATAAAGGTGATGAATAACTCTATAGAAAAAACATGAACTCTTATTTATGAATATGGCCCTCAATTTAGAGATTGTAAGTTCTCTTAGATGGGTTGGATTTATTAATAGAAAAAGGTATATAGTATATATATATATATTTTTTTTTTTTTGCTATTCGTTAATTCAGTAACATGTACTGAGCATTTAATATGCACAAGTCTTGGATGCTGGGAGTATTGTTATGAACAAGATAAACTGTCCTTGCTTTTATGGAACTTACGGTTTGCCAGGGGAGACAAACATAAAACAACCATTTACACAATAAATGTTATATATACAGTTGTGATGAGTGCTAAGACAAATGGGAAAAGTTTTGAAAATCCATATTTGGTGGTTTGATAATCTTGGGATCAGATGGCTTCCTTGAGGAAGTGACATTTGAGTTACTTTATTATTATTTTACAATGTGATTGAAGAATTCAGTTTAAATAAGTGCTTAAGGAAATACTGAAATAAGCAGTTTGGGGCATTTTTGGTGGTTCAGTAGTTAAGACTCTGCTTCCAGTGCAGGGTTTGCATCCCTGGTCAGGGAACTAAGCTCCAGCATGTTGCATGATATGGCAAAAAAAAAAAAAAAATTAAGATTTAATAATAAACATGGTAACATAATTTTTTTTAACATAAATTTATGTTCGATTCTGTTCTTGGTATTCCATTTGCAGAATTCACTTGAAATTGTTGACTTTCTTCATTGGCTTCCACAGTTCTATACTTGTATGAGTCTAAGACTTCATAACCCACTCCAGTCTTAACATTTGACAATAACTAAAAACTTCCAAGTTATAATGGATTTGAAATTTTTTGCTAAAATGCGCTAAACTTACCTTGTATGCCATTCCAGTAATACTTCCTTAAATATTAAACCAACCAAGGCATTTCTATTGTACATCTTTCTTAGACTGAACTTCTTAAAGGATAGAGGCCCTATCTCCAGAACCTTGCAGGATGTGAGACACATAATAAGTGTAAAATAAGCAAACTATTATGGATAATCTGGGTTAAATAAGGATGAAATAGTTTGGTAACTGACTTTCCTGTTTCTTTTAACTTACTTTTTAGCATAATACAGGGGCTTGGACTTAACAAAGTCTGGTTTTGAATACCAGTTCCTTAATGTGTAATCTTAGGCAAATAAACTTCTGTAAACCACATCTTCTTCATCTTAAAATCATGGGACTTCCCTAGTGGTCCAGTGGTTAAGATTCCACACTTTCACCGCTGGTAGCTGGGGAACTAATATCCCATATGCCTTGAGGTGAGGCTAAAAAAAAAAATGAGCTGAAAAATAAAATGAGATTACTTGTATAAAGTGCTTAGCACAGTGTCTAACATATCATAACTGTTCCAAAAATGGTGGCTAATATTATTACAAGATACAGATTTTCTTCCTCTTACAATGGGGTAACTTCTACATGAACCCATCAGAAGTTGACAATATCTTAAGTTGAAGATGCATTTAAAACACCTGATCTACTGAACGTCCTGGCTTAAGTTTACTTACATTCAACATGCTTAGAATACTTTCATAAGCCTGGGCAAAGTCATCTAACACATAGCATATTTTATAATAGTGTTGCATATCTCATGTAATTTATTGAATCCTGTACTGAAAGTGGAAAGCAGAATGGTTGTATGAGTATAGAAAGGTTTTAAATGTACATCACCTGTTAACCTTTGTGTTTCTTGCCTGGCTTGGCTAGAAGCTGCAGCATCAGGAGGGAGTATTGTACTGCTCTTAGCCTGGGAAAAGATTAAAATTCAGAATTCAAAATAAGATTTCCACTGAATACATATTGTTTTCACACTGTCCTAAAGTTAAAAAATCTTAGGTCGAACCATTCTTGAGTTGGGGACCATCTGTGTACGCACTGAACTTTTTTATCTGTTTTATCTATGATGTTTAAAACAGACACATGTAATGACCCAGGATACTGGTATATGTTAGAGCAGCTAATTGGCCCTTTCTATAATTAAACTGAGTCAAAAAGTAAGAAGTTAATAACTAGTTGGCTGTTTTAAAATGAAACTTGATGGACTATTAATTATTGATAAGTGGGTAATTGTGGTCCATATTGTAATGAAGCCATTATCTTCCTTTATAAGTCAGTTTTTTAAAAATAATAAACCAGTAAATTTTTGTGGCTTTTTAAAAAACCAAATAATCCTACAGTGCATTTGGATGTAGGAAATTTGCCTGAATTGATACATATGTGTGTATGGATATATTTATAAACATATTTGGATTTTGGAATGGAAAGAGTAGAAGCTGTAGTCTATATTTCTAAATTTTCAGCTTCTGTAAACTTATTTTAAATACTTCTCTGTCACTGTCTTTGCCTATATAATGAAGTTCAGTTCAGTTCAGTCACTCAGTTGTGTCCCACTCTTTGTGACCCCATGAACCACAGCACGCCAGGCCTCCCTGTCCATCACCAACTCCCGGAGTCCACCCAAATCGATGTCCATTGAGTTGGTGATGCCATCCGACCATCTCATCCTCTGTCGTCCCCTTCTCCTTCTGCCCTCAATCTTTCCCAGCATCAGGGTCTTTTCAACCGAGTCAGCTCTTCGTATCAGGTGGCCAAAGTATTGGAGTTTCAGCTTCAACATCAGTCCTTCCAGTGAACACCCAGGACTGATATAATGAGGTACTATAACTTATAATTTTAGTACTATTAATATAACTCTTTACATTTACCAATATTGACATTTTCTGACTATCTTTATGAAAGTAAAGGATGTAAGGGCATTTAATTGAACAAATAAATATTTTTATTCCATGTTACACTTTATAAACTTTTGATGATGTTTACACTTATGATTTGCTGGCAAAAATAATGTAAATACAGTTGAATTTCTTTTTAACAACTTGGGGGTTAGGGATGCTGACCCTCAGTACAGTAGAAGATCTGGAGTACTTTGCATTTGGCCCTTGGTGTCAGAGATTCTGCATATGTGGATTCAACTGGGTGGTGTAGTACTATAGTACTTACTGAAAAAACCTGTGTGTAAGTCACTCCACAGTTCAGTTTCATTTTGTTCAAGGGTCAGCTGTACTGCCTGCAACAAAGCAAAAGATGCCAGCAACAACAAAATCCATTAAGGCCTTTTTATTTTACATTTAAAAAAATGAATTTCAAGTTTTTCCATAAGCAAAATATCCACAAATTAGTGGTTTATTGTTTTTGTTGTTGTTAAACTCTAGGTACTAATTATAGTCAGACGATTCATAGACTAGTATCTGGAATATGGTTGTAAGTACATAAGATGTTTGGATTGAAAATGTTAATGAAGATATATTATATGACCATCTGAAAAACTTTGTTTCTGCATTTGAAACATTTTGACTTTGATTTGCATGCTTTTCAGAACACTTAAAAGGACAGCATTCTACATGTCTAGGGGGTTCCTCGGAGAAGGCAATGGCACCCCACTCCAGTACTCTTGCCTGGAAAATCCCATGGATGGAGGAGCCTGGTAGGCTGCGGTCCATGGGGTCGCTAAGAGTCGGACAGGCCTGAGCGACTTCACTTTCACGCGTTGGAGAAGGAAATGGCAACCCACTCCAGTGTTTTTGCCTGGAGAATCCCAGGGACGCGGGAGCCTGGTGGGCTGCCGTCTATGGGGTCGCACAGAGTCGGACAGGACTGAAATGACTTAGCAGCAGCAGCAGCAGCAGGGGGTTCCTAGGGGTCCATTTACAGGAGTTTGCCTACAAAATTAAAGTCAGCTGGCACCTTTATGTAAGGTAACCTGACAATCTCTCCTTCTAAAAGTGAGTGATATTTATGTGATAATAGTGTTATTTGCAACTTTTCTCAAACGACTTTATTTATATTTTCTCACTTGCTCCTAGAATATCACTGAGATTAGGAAGCAGGCAGTTTCAGTTAAGCATCTGTGTCATGCCAAAGATCACAAAGCAAGTCATTGATAATTTGGTATCTGAATGTCAGTCTTCTTCTTTTTTCCCCTCTTTCCACATGTTAGATTATTTTCACCAGGTTATTTTACTGGTTCCTTAATCCAGTTTGAGATTTTAGAAATCTTAGCCTGTAAGGTGATTTGCTAAGTATTATACAGTAGCTACTGAAAGAGTGGACTTGGAAGTTAAAGATTGCATAATAAAATTAAATTTTTCTCTCATCTTGCAAGTATGCATTTCTAGACATGGTTTTCCTTTGTATATTTATTACAGTTCTACATTTGGCCTTTAGATTAGCAGAATTAGACCATGATGATTAAAATCTGGAAAGAACTCTTCCTTTAATTTAGGTTTTTAACCTATTAACAGTGGCCATGTATTTTCCATTTCAGAAACAGCTTAGGTGTTGTAAGAAAGTGGATAAAAGCCTTATGTCTATTTAAAATATTCAGATTTCTAAATTCCTTTATTTTTTTTTTAAATTTTATTTTTTAACTTTACAATATTGTATTGGTTTTGCCATATATCGAAATGAATCCGCCACAGGTAACGTAACTTTTCTTGGAGGTTTAGAAAACTCTTTAAGAAACTGAAATTTAGAATAGATTTTTATTGTGCTAGAATAATTTTGGGAACTGATGTAATCATTAGTGGCCCTGGAAATAAAACCCACAACTGGGATTTTAAAAATTATCTTTAATAAAAGTATGTCAGATTTCTCACTGACATCAGTATGGATGCTTGATTTAGAATTCAACGGTGAGATCAAAGGAGTAATTGTTCCAAGTTGGAGATGTGTGCTGGATGGGTTACAGCGTCCTGTTGTGATTGGACGGGAAGTAAACATAATTTATTTTCCTGAACTATGATTGGCTAAAACCCTTTTCTTTCCACGATATTTTTCTAACAACTTTGAATCCGGGGCCTTTCCAAACCGTTTTTATTGTCAGACCAACGAGTTTGGGGTATGTACTAGTATTGAAAGTACTCAAATGTATGGAGAAACTGTTCTTGAATTTTAAGAATGTTGACAAAAGCCCTCAACCGAGTGTTTGGCTTTCTTAAAACAAAGCAGTAGCGAGGTGTAAATCTCTGAATAGCCCAAACCCGTATTGAGTGTTAGGGCTTCCCTTGTGGCTCAGCTGGTAAAGAATCCACCTGCAATGTGGGAAACCTGGGTTCGATCCTTGGGTTGGGAAGATCTCGTGGAGAAGGGAGAGGCTGCCCACTCCAGGATTCTGGTCTGGAGAATTCCATTGTATAGCCCATAGGGTCGCAGAGTTGGACACCATTGAACGTGTAGTGAGTGTCGCCCCAAACAGGAAATATAAAAGGATGACAGTGTTTTCTTCATTTTCATTTAAAGACGTGTACTTTGTTTCTGCACTGACTGAGTACTGTGGGCTTAGTTTTCAGTTGAAAGTGCTGCTCTGCGTTGCTGCTGGGACTGCGGGACTGCTAATTCAGGCAGAATTCAGGCTAACTCAGACTGCAGGGCGCCATTTGTTCTGGGGGGGGAAAATCACTCTGGAGATGCGGCTGTTAATCTAGAGTTTGTTTTGCGACCCAGAGTGGAACCAGCACACTTCACTTTCACCTCACTCAACCCCCCCACCCCAACCCCCCACTTCTCAGGGAGCGACGAGTAGAGAGTTGGACCCCAAACACTATGTTTCTGAAGGACTACATTCCCTTCTCCCGCCCCTCCTTTTTTTTTTTAAATCCAGTCTGGTCCCGCAGCCGCCGCGTCGGGCACTACTTTCCGTCTGCGGTGGTTCCTCCGACCCTCTCTCGCGGCTCCCTCCCCCAGCCCGCGCCGGCGGAAGGAGACGCGCGGCGCGCTCGCAACTACGCTAGTGGATGGGGAGGCGGAGTAGTACTGGCCGCGGCGCGGTGGCGGCAGCGGCAGGAGCTGCATCGGGGTCTCAGACGGCGTGTGGAAATTTGTTAATTTCTTTTTTTCATTTGTGGAACCGTAGCTAGAGGCTGCAGGTCGGAGAGTCCAGGGCAGTGTTGACGACTGAGTGACTGAGGTCGCTGTGCCCTTCTGGGCAGAGCGTCCGGTGCGCCCCCGAGTCTGCGCTCGCTCTCGGGGCCGCCGCCTTTCCCGGGTCCGCTGTCTTCAGCATGGACAGCCGGTAGGAGCGGAGTTTCGTTGATTCCCTGGCAGCCGAGGAGGCGGCGGCTGCTTTGGCAGTGACGGCTATGGCGGTGGAGACGCGGCCGGAGCTGGTGGGGAAGCGGTTCCTTTGCCTGGCGCTTGGCGAAGAGGCGCGGCTGGAGCGCGGGGAGAGCGGACGCTGCTGGCGGGGCTGGCGAGCGGGGGTTATCCGAGCGGTGTCACACAGGGACAGCCGCAATCCCGACCTGGCGGTAAGAGCGCGAACACCCCTCAGTCTCCAGCCCGCGGCCGCACCCCCACTCGTGGTCCCGCCGCCGCACACTGTGGGGTTACTTCTGGCACCTGGTTCAGCCGGGCCAACTGGCGGTCACGCCCCTCTCCTGCGCTCTTGGGCGGGTTTGCCCACATACCCTGCTGGGGTCGCTACCTCCCCACGAGTAGCTTCTCCTGTGGAGGCGGTGATCAGGTTGGACTTGCCGGCGCCCGCCAGGGCCGTTCGGCCACTGTCCGGGTGGGGTTCGGCCACGGCTTCCCCTGAGGTACCCCGGCGGCCGCGGAGACCTCACGGAAAGGCGGGGCTGCGAGCCCGGCGCCGCCTGTGCAGGTGTGGGTGGGGGCGGGCCGCTCGTGGCGGTGAGGGGCCAGCTTCACCATCGTCTGTTTGCAAAACTCTTAATAGTGCAGAGGGTTTGGAGATTTAAAACTTGAAGGGGAGGGAGGAAAGAAAAGAGGTCTTTGGTTTTCCAGCCTGTCTTGAGATTCGTACGTATTTTCGAGGCAAAGGCCTTGGCAGTGGCAGGTGTCCTGATTAAACCTTTTTTATACAGTAGATGCTTGGTTTTCTAATCGGAAACGAAGAAAGTAGAAAATTTCGGTTTGGATGGTCGTGGAAATTAATATCTACCTCCCTCCCTCCCTTCTTTCCTTGGGGTTTTTTTTTTCCCCCATAGTTTTTGTTGTTTTTAGAAGGGAATAGTTCTTTAAAGTCATCCGTTCCTGGGTTTTATATGACTTTAAGTGAAACGAGATATTGTAAATTAAACGTTTAACACCCCGCGAAACCTTAAAGTGGCTTTTTCTTTGCTTGCTTTTCCTTACATGTGACACTGCCAATAGTTTCTTTCAGTAGTGTAGGAATGCGCAAGATTCTGAGACGGGATACGCTGTTAGTGTTCCAGTAACATTTTCACTAGGGGACAGGTTGGAGTTAAGGAGCCAAGTAGAGGCAGGACATTGATAGGGTTTGAAAGATTGATTTATGAATACGTAATCCATAGTTTATTGGTAATACCCTGGGGTATTTTTCACAGAATATTTAAAATTTGGGAACTTTTATCTTTTTGTTATGTGCAGGTTTACAATTCCGAAATTTCTTTAGTATCTATACGTGTACATACCTAATATTTTTGTTGGAGGTTTTGAGTCTGTTTTCCTTAAGCCCAGTTTCATGAATGTAATCAGTGATATGGTTTCTTGCTGCCTGTATTAATGTCGGCTTGATATCGCAAAGCATGTTTGCAGAATAGAGGTAATTTTGGATATTCTGGTTGGTTAGTTTCATTGAAAAAAAAACAAAAAACAGAATCAGCTTTTTTAAAAAAACAACCCATTTCTTAAGGGTGCTGCAGAGTGGCAGTTCAGTGTATTTGCGTAAAAAGCGTGTGTTGATTTTATTTTTCTTCCTTTTACTCTGACATGTAATTGTCTTGATTTTATGTGGAAGATAGATTATGGGTTAGCATTTTTAAATGGTTTCAAAACAAACATGAAATGATATTTTGTTTTCCACAAATTTTTAGTAGATACATGAGAATTGGAAGATACAGTTTTAAATTATGAGTATCACTGGTGACAGCCAATTTATCAAAGTTAAATATGTTAAAAACTTATATGAGAATTCAAATGATATAAAGAGAGGGGAGTTTTCAAATACTGTTTGAAAAGGCAAGGTTAATTAGGTATTTAAAAATGAAAAGTATATGTGGATGGAGGAAATCAGCTGGAAAGAGCAGGAAAGAGTTTTCTCAGATGATGGAAATGTTTTGCATTTTAATTGTTGATTACATGTGTGCATACATATATTAAAACTCATTGAATTGTGCACTTAATAACTGTGCATTTCATTTGTGCAAATTTTCCTTCAGAAATGTGTTTTGAACTATACTGTAACTGTGAACCTTTGACAGTTTTCCTTTAACCGTCTTAAAAAATTTACAGTATAATCTGAGTTTTTAGCCTGGAACCTACAGATTTAGAGTTATTTTCAAACTTTATTATATTCATAAATCTTTCCATTCATGTTACCTAAGTTAAATGAAACTTGAGACAGTTTAGCATCACCAAAATGTAATTCGAATGGTGTATTTTTGTGGCTGCAGAATGAATCAAGGCCAAAGGAGCTTGATCAGTTATATGAAAAATACTATTAAATAGGCCATTTTGGTTTTTTGTTATTGCATGTCTATGTAATTTAAAACTTAACAGGGTTGTTAGTAATCTCAGCTGTGCATGTGTTTATGGCACATGATTTGGGAGGATAATTAGTTTAGGGGATGATTATGATTTAGTCACTAAGTTGTGCCCAACTCTTCTGATTCCATGGACTGTAGACCACCAGGCTCCTCTGTCTGTGGGATTAACCAGGCAAGAATATTGGGGTGGGTTGCCATTTCCTTCAGGAGATCTTCTCGACCCAGGAATCGAAACCAGGTCCCCTGCATTGCAGGCAGGTTCTTTACCAACTGACCCATAAGAGAAGTCCAATACTTATTCATTTGGCTGCACTGGGTCTTAGTTGTGTCGCTCAGGATCTTTGATCTTTGCTAGGGCCAAAAAAAAAAAAGATCTTCACGACCAAGATAATCACAATAGTGTGATCACTCACTTAGAGCCAGACATCTATGTCAAGGCTGTATATTGTCACCCTGCTTATTTAACTTATATGCAGAGTACATCATGAGAAACGCTGGGCTGGAAGAAGCACAAGCTGGAATCAAGATGGCCAGGAGAAATATCAATAACCTCAGCTATGCAGATGACACCACCCTTATGGCAGAAAGTGAAGAGGAACTAAAGAGCCTCTTGATGAAAGTGAAAGAAGAGAGTGAAAAAGTTGGCTTAAAGCTCAACATTCAGAAAATGAAGATCATGGCATCTGGTGCCATGACTTCATGGGAAATAGATGGGGAAACAGTGTCAGACTTTATTTTTTTGGGCTTCAAAATCACTGCAGATGGTGATTGCAGCCAGGAAATTAAAAGATGCTTACTCCTTGGAAGGAAAGTTATGACCAACCTAGATAGCATATTAAAAAGCAGAGACATTACTTTGCCAACAAAGGTCCATCTAGTCAAGGCTATGGTTTTTCCAGTGTTCATGTATGGATGTGAAAGTTGGACTGTGAAGAAAGCTAAGCGCTAAAGAATTGATGCTTTTGAACTGTGGTGTTGGAGAATGCTCTTGAGAGTCCCTTGGACTGCAAGGAGATCCAACCAGTCCATTCTAAAGGAGATCAGTCCCAGGTGTTCTTTGGAAGGACTGATGCTAAAGCTGAAATTCCAATACTTTGGCCACCTCATGCGAAGAGTTGACTCATTGGAAAAGACCCTTATGCTGGGAGGGATTGGGGGCAGGAGGAGAAGGGGACGACAGAGGATGAGATGGCTGGATGGCATCACCGACTTGATGGACATTGAGTTTATGTGAACTCCGGGAGTTGGTGATGGACAGGGAGGCCTGGCGTGCTGTGATTCATGGAGTTGCAAAGAGTTGGACACAACTGAGCAACTAAACTGAACTGAAGGTATGTAGGTTCTTTAGTTTCAGCGTGTAGGATCTGGTTCCCTGCTGCTGCTGCTAAGTCGCTTCAGTCGTGTCTGACTCTCTGCGACCCAGTGGATGGCAGCCCACCAGGCTCCCCCGTCCCTGGGATTCCCTGCTGCTGCTAAGTCGCTTCAGTCGTGTCCGACTCTGTGTGACCCCATAGATGGCAGCCCACCAGGCTCCCCTGTCCCTGGGATTCTCCAGGCAAGAACACTGGAGTGGGTTGCCATTTCCTTCTCCAATGGATGAAAGTGAAAAGTGAAAATGAAGTAGCTCAGTTGTGTCCCTGACCAGGGGTCAAATCCAGGCTTCCTGCCTTGGGAGCACAGAGGTTTAGCCACTGGACCACCAGGGAAGTTTAGGGGATACTATGTTTCAAAAGTTAGTCAGTTTCTCTTATTTTTGGTCTTGCATATGAAGAATTTCCATGTGCATTCGTTTCCTGTGGAGCTTTCTCTGTGGCTCAAATGGTAAAGAATCCACCTGCAGTGCGAGAGACCTGGGTTTGATCCCTGGGTTGGGAAAATCCCAAGTAAGCCAGAAAGAAAACACCAATACAGTATACTAACGCATATATATGGAATTTAGAAAGATGGTAACAATAACCCTGTGTACGAGACAGCAAAAGAGACACTGATGTATAGAACAGTCTTATGGACTCTGTTGGAGAGGGAGAGGGTGGGAAGATTTGGGAGAATGGCATTGAAACATGTAAAATATCATGTATGAAACGAGTTGCCAGTCCAGGTTCGATGCACGATACTGGATGCTTGGGGCTGGTGCACTGGGACGACCCAGAGGGATGGTGTGGGGAGGGAGGAGGGAGGAGGGTTCAGGATGGGAAACACATGTATACCTGTGGCAGATTCATTTTGATATTTGGCAAAACTAATACAATTTTGTAAAGCTACCCACTCCAGTATTTTGGCCTGGAGAATTCCATGGACTGTATAGTCCATGGGGTCCCAAAGAGTCAGACACTGCTGAGTAACTTTCACTTTAATTTCGTGTACTACTGTTAACTAGTTATCACAACCTGGGTGATTTAAACCACTAGTCTTCAGCCTTTTTTGGCACCAGAGACTGGTTTTGTAGAAATGTTTCCATGGGAGTGAGGTGGGGGTGGTTTTGGGATGATTCAAGCACATTACATTCATTGTGCACTTTATTTCTATTTTGTGCCAATCTCAGGATATTCTGTGTTGACTTTAGGATTAAGGTCTGTGCTCCTATGAGAATCTAATGCTGTTGCTGATCTGACAGGAGGTGGAACTCAGACGTTATTCCTAGTGATGGGGAGCAGCTGTAAATGCAGATGAAGCTTCATGCTGGCCAGCCTGCTATACCTCCTGGTTCCTAACAGGGTTGGGACCCCTGCCCAATTTAAGCAATATAAATGAATTATGTTTTAATGGTTCTGGAGATGACAAGTCTAACTTGCGGGTTTCCGTAGGCCAAAATCAATGTGTGATTAGAACTTGCTCTTTTCTGGAGGCTCTAAGGGAGATGATTTCTTTTCCTTTTCTAGTTTGTAGAAGCAGCCCACATTCCTTGGCTCATGATCCTCTTCCTCTTTAAAAGCCAGCAATTTATCTTTCTGTTTTTCTCTAGTTACATCACCCTCTTGACTCTCCTGTTTCCCTTTAAATACTTTGAAGTACCCTTGTGATCATATTGGGCCTACCCAGATAGTCCAGGATAATCTCCACATCTGCTAATTAACAACCTTAATTCCATTTCTATTCTCTTTTGCCATGGAAGTTTAACATAGTTACAGGTTTCATGTATTAGGACGTGAATATTTTGGGGGTGGCATTCTGCCCAACACACCATGGTAGCAAAAAAAAAACCCTCTTACATTATGAACATATGATTTGATACAAATCCATTGAGGCTAAAATATTTATGCTGTAAGTTTTAATGATATCACTATCTGATCTCTTAAGTAAATGAGTAAACTTGTAGAAGTTTTACACAGCTGTGCTTGGATAATTTCACATATTCTGTTGGTTACGTTTAAGAAATGTTTTGAAAAATCTGGGATATTTTGCAAGTATATTAACTAACAAAAGACTTTATCTGAACTCTTTTTATTCAGGAGGGCCAAGTTATTGATGAAGTAAAATCGATTTTGAGCCCTCAGCATATTTTTTTTTTTAGCTCCATTGTTTAGAAGGTTTCTTGCTTTGTTATACATGTTGAACATTTATGACTGCCAAATGTATCAGGTTTTTTCCAGTCCACAGAAGGAACCAAAAATCATAGCACTGTGTTTTGCAGACCAAACATTTAAGTTTGTACATAGGGGAATTGTCTCATGGTCACTTAGTGAGGAGTAGATAACCTTGAAACATTGATTTTTAAACTATTCTAAACTGTGTATTGGGCTTCCCACCTGGCCCAGTGGTGAAGAATCTGCCTGTCAGTGCACAAGACATGGGTTCAGTTCATGGGTGGAGAGGATACGCTGGAGAAGGAAATGGCAACCCATCCAGTATTCTTGCCTTGGAAATTCCATGGAGAGAGGAGGCTGGTGGGCTACAGTCCATGGGATCGTAAAAGAGTGGGACACAACAGTGACTAAAAAACAACAAATGGTGTGAATTGTATGTTTCTGTGTAAAATTAAAGAAACTTTTGTTTCCGCCCTTTACACCTGTGATACAACATTCTGGCACATATTTTGATGCCGTTAATTTAAAACAGAATGTTATCATTCAGTTCACTCGCTCAGTCGTTTCCGACTCTTTGCAACCCATTGGGATGTAGCACACCAGGCTTCCCTGTCCTTCACCAACTCCTGGAGCTTGCTAAAACTCATGCCCATCAAGTCAGTCACGCCATCTCATACTCCAACCATCTCATACTCTGTCGTCCCCTTCTCCTCCTGCCTTTGATCTTTCCCAGCATCAGGGTCTTTTCTGATGACTCAGTTCTTCGCTTCAGGGGGTCAAAGTATTGGAGTTTCAGCTTCAACATCAGTCTTTCAGTGAATATTCAGGACTGATCTCCTTTAGGATGGACTGGTTGGATCTCCTTGCTGTCCAAGGGACTCTCAAGAGTCTTCTCCAACATCACAGTTCAAAAGCATCAATTCTTTGACGCTCAGCTTTCTTTATAGTCCAACTCTCACATCTGTACATGACTACTGGAAAAACCATAGCTTTGTCTAGATGGACCTTTGTTGGCAAAGTAATGTCTCAGCTTTTCAATATGCTGTCTAGGTTGGTCATAGCTTTTCTTCCAAGGAGCAAGCGTCTTTTAATTTCATGGCTGCAGTCTTGATATGCAGTAATTTTGGAGCCCTAGAAAATAAAGTCTTGTTACTGTTTCCATCTATTTCCATCTATTGCCACTGTTTCCCCATCTATTTGCCATGAAGTGATGGGACCGGATGCCATGGTCTTAGTTTTTGGAATGTTGAGTTTTTTGCCAGCTTTTCACTCTCTTTCACTTTCATCAAAAGGCTTTTTAGTTCTTCTTCACTTTTCTCCACAAGGGTGGTGTCATCTGCATATCTGAGGTTATTGATATTTCTTCCGGCAGTCTTGATTCCAGCTTGTGCTTCATCTAGCCCAGCGTTTCTCATGATGTGCTCTGCATATAAGTTAAATAAGCAGGGTGACAAGATACAGCCTTGACGTATTCCTTTGCCAATTTGAAATCAGCCTGTTGTTCCGTGTCCTGTTCTAACTCTTTGTTTCTTGATCTGCATACACATTTCTCAGGAGGGAGGTAAGGTGGTCTGGTATTCCCATCTCTTTTAAGAATTTACCACAGTTTGTTGTGATCCACTCTGTCAAAGGCTTTGGCGTAGTCAATAAAGCAGATGTTTTTCTGGAACTCTCTTGCTTTTTCTATGACCCAAGGGATGTTGGCAATTTGATTTCTGGTTCCTCTGCCTTTCTAAATCCAGCTTGAACATTTGAAAGTTCTCAGTTCATGTACTGTTGAAGTCTCGTTTGGAGAAGTTTGACCATTACTTTGCTAGCATATGAGATGAGTGCAATTGTGCGGTAGTTTGAGCATTGTTTGGCATTGTCTTTCTTTGGGATTGGAATGAAATCTGATCTTTTCCAGTCCTGTGGCCACTGCTGAGTTTTCCAAATTTGCTGGTGTATTGAGTGCAGCACTTTAACATCATCATCTTTTAGGACTTGTAGCTAAGCTGGGATTCTATCACCTCCACTAGCTTTGTTTGCAGTGATGCTTCCTAATGCCCACTTGACTTCGGACTCCAGGATGTCTGGCTCTAAGTGAGTGATCACACCGTTGGTGTTATCTGGGTCATGAAGATCTTTTTTGTTTAGTTCTTCTGTGTATTCTTGCCACCTCTTCTTAGTATTTTCTGTTTCTGTTAGGTCTCTACCATTTCTGTCCTTTATTGTGCCCATCTTTGCATGAAATGTTCCCTTGATATCTCTAATTTTCTTGAAGAGATCTCCAGTCTTTCTCTTAGCTTCATATAGGGAGGATACTGCATTTGAAAGTAAAAATATCTAGATTTTTCAACATAATTGAAAGTATATAGGCCATTTTCCAAAGTTTGTAGGTTAAATGTATTACTTTTTGGCGATTGTAAGTTATGTGTGAAGAATATCTTCATCTTTGAAACTCATATTTTCTTTCTACTTTACAGTACAGTCGAAGTGTTTAGTAAATGTTCTGCTGCTAAGTTGCTGCTAAGTCGCTTCAGTCGTGTCCGACTCTGTGCGGCCCCATGGACAGCAGCCCACCAGGCTCCCCCATCCCTGGGATTCTCCAGGCAAGAACACTGGAGTGGGTTGCCATTTCCTTCTCCAATGCATGAAAGTGAAAAGTGAAAGTGAAGTCGCTCAGTCGTGTCCGACCCTCAGCGACCCAGTGGACTGCAGCCCACCAGGCTCCTCTGTCCATGGGATAATGTTCTACTGAATGGGAAATAAATTGAGTATCATAAATTTCTTGTTCTTACCAACGATCTCAATTGTCAATTATTTCCTCTTAATTTTGAATCTCCTTTTTTATTGTGTGAAACTGTGTACCTAAGTGGTTACTTTCCCCATTCATTATCCTGTGGTTTGACTAAAGAGTAGGTGATGGTATTCCTAAACCAATCAGGGAATTAACTCCTCTGGTTACATTGATGGGTGTATAAACCTTAAATAAGCCCAATCAGAATGAAGCCAAGGAGTACTGTGTAGGTGTTAGTCTGGAATTGCCACAGCTGTTTTCCTATTTTAAGGTAAGCCAGTTTGAGGACAAAGTTGAAATATAGAGGCTAACAGTATTGAAAAGGCACCAAAAAAATATGACTGATCACATTGTTTTTCTGAAACCTAAATATCATTATTGAGTTTTTCACTTAGAAAACTTTTCATTACGAAGAATGACTTTATTTCTTTTTGTTGTTGTTTCTTTTCTTTAGTACCAAGAGCACCATAACTGATACACGTGGTAGTATTTCTTTGCCTCTTTTGTTTTGAAAGCATTTGAAATACAGCCTTTTTTTCATCCTCATGTGTTATTTAAGGTTGAGACATTAGATTTTTGTTATATGACTTTGAATAATTTTAGGTGTTATTTTTCAAGAGGGGCGATATGTTCTACTCTGTTGTGTCCAGATGTATCCCAGAGCTTTAAAAAAATGTATATAAAAGATAAATACCTAGTTTTCTTAGTAATTTAAAATAAGAAATACCTAAAATTTTATGTCAGGAAATGTGCCATTATTAAAGAGAAATCTCAGCAAGAGGTAGTAGTAATATTTTAGAAATTAAAAAGAAATAGCAACCTTTACTTTTTAGGCTATATACCATAAATGTTGTATTTTTCGACTCTGTCATTGTTAGCCAGGTTTTTTAATGGTGGCAATTTGGTTGTACCAAACACTGCTGATTTCATTTTTCAAGATTTGACAGTGATTAATTTCTGCCTAATACTCTGGTAAACATTTTTTTCAATGTGGATTTTTAATAAATGTGTTTTGTTTGATATAAAATTATTAATCTGACAAATTGGTATGGATTGTATACTTTATCCTTTAAGATTATTGCTTACTAAATATTGAAGTGCTTAAGATGTTGAACCATTCTCTGAAATTATCTAATTGGATAGAATCTTTTCATGTAGAATTTGTAGTCATTTTGTATTTTAGCTATTTTATGAAATTACATTAGTAAACTCAAAATGTTTTTTTCTCTTTTTATATAGAACCTATTGATCTGATTATAGGATACTTGGTTCATTAAGAGGAAGCAGTTTATTATTCATTTACTGTTTGGTTGGACTTGGTGCTAAAATTGTAAGGTTGCAGCATGGTCTAGACCTGTTTCCTGGATGCCGCCAGTTGAAGCTCTGAGTCATATAGAATTTGAGGAGGGTAGATAAGTGCTCACATCTTTGAATAAAAAGTGTGAGTATAGTTATTTCTGCCTTTTGGAGTTTATTGGCTAGTAGGCTTCTTCGGAATTAATAAAAAGTTTGGATTATGGATTTCATGTGTAGTATTTCATCTGTATTTGTTCAAGTCAGCCAAACAAAATAGATCTTGGGAGAACATATTTTGAAATTCATTTGAATAAATAGGAATTAAATGTATAAGTATACATAATAATATATAACTGATGACAAAGAAAGATTGCTTAAAATGTTTAAGCACTTGATTTATAGTTTGGGCCTCAGTTTTCTCGTTTATTCCATTTAGTGAATGAAATTGGTCTAGAGTTCAGAGTTTTTCCTATTCTGTAGTTCTAGAATTGTGATGTTGATATAGTTTCTTTTTAAAACCTGTACTGTCTTGGAATAAAGTGTCTATTAAGCAGAAATAAATTTTAGATCTGTCCCAATAGCTTTATTTACGAGTTAGTGAAACACTTCATAATAACATCTATTGTGTTACCTTATTACAGAGACCACAATTGTATGTAAATAATGTAATTTTTGTGCAGCGTTTCTTCTGGATAATAAAAAATGAAGTCATAGGATTTGGATTTTTATGATCAAATAAATTGAAGTAGAATAAAGAAATATCTAAAGGCTACAGTATTGGAACTTAAAATAATTTGGTATATTTCTTCATGTACCTGGATGTTTTGATCATCTATATGTAATTCTTTGTGAAGATATTTTGTAGTTCAAATTTATTAAAAGAAGTAAAAAAATGACTTCTTTCAATGAACATAGTACTTCACACTTTCAAAGCTTAAAAAGGAAAAAGCGCCCTTCCAGCGCTATGGTAAATAGCCTCCCTGAACTTGCTTTCTTGATTTTTGCAGTCCCGTGCTTCAGATCCTTTGGGGAGGTTCTTTTTTTTAGTCACTTAGTGACTTTAGTTATTTTAGTTCCTCCCATCTTCTTAATTTAGCATTAGAGGGTCAGTCCTTTGCTGCCTGTTTATTTTTGTGTTTCAAATCTTAATCCCTTCATTATTTATATGGAATTATTTATATTGGTATCGCTCAGTTGGTAAAGAATCTGCTTGCAGTGCAGGAGACCCCGGTTTGATTACTGGGTTGGGAACGTCCGCTGGAGAAGGGATAGGCTACCCACTCCAGTATTCTTTAGCTTCCCTTGTGGCTCAGCTGGTAAAGAATCCGCCTGCAATGTGGAGGACCTGGGTTTGATCCCTGGGCTGGGAAGATCCCCTGGAGAAGGGAACAGCTACCCCCTCTAGTATTTTGGCCTAGAGAATTCCTGTATTGGCCTCAAGGGAACAGCTACCCACTCCAATATTTAGGCCTAGAGAATTCCTGTATTGAGTCACAAATAATCAGACATGACAGAGTGACTTTCACATGGCAGGTATTTGAATTTTAAATTTAATTTAGCATCTTCATTTCAGATGTCTTCTAGTATTTGCTATATTTAAAAAGTGCATGGTAAATTTAGAAGATTTCCTGTCTCATGCCAAAGAAGGTAGAAACAGTAGAACATGAAGTAGAAACTAAGTCAGCCTTTGTAGAATAGAGTTTAGAATTTTTCGAGGCTAGGGGAGGTGTGAAAATGACTATCACTTGTTGTTTAGTCCCTTAGTCGTGTCCAGCTCTTTGCGTCCCCATGGACTGCAGCATACCAGGCTTCCCTGTCCTGCACTATCTCCCACTATCTCAAACTCATGTCCATTGAGTCAGTGATGCCATCCAACCATCTCATCCTTTGTCACCCCCTTCTCTTCCTGCCCTCAATCTTTCCCAGAATCTAAGGAGCTGATTCATCTGTCAAAATTAGTGACTTTAAGATTCAGAAAACATCTTTAGACACAGAGGAATATTGAAAAGGGACTATATGTTTATGTTAATTTATGGATAAAGTTATATGCATTGCTATTTAGTGCAAAATGGCTTTATGTGTATACCTTACATTGAATCTTAGCATCAAGTCAGTACAGAAAGATAGGGTATTGAAACTCTGAACAATTAAAGTTGGTAAACTGTTCCAATGTTTTGAATAGCACCATATTAATATTTTGGTCTGTCTTTACTTTTAAAACTACATTGATCAAACTGTGTGTGTGTGTGTGTGTGTGTGTGTGTGTGTTTTGCCTGTTCCCTTTATTGTTGATGTTGTTCAGTCCCAAGTCGTGTCTGACTCTTTACGATCCCATGAACTGCAGCACGCCAGGCTTCCCTGTCCTTCACTATCTCCCTTCAGTTCAGTTCAGTCACTCAGTCGTGTCCGACTCTTTGTGACCCCATGAATCGCAGCACGCCAGGCCTCCCTGTTCGTCACCAACTCCCGGAGTTCACTCAGACTCACGTCCATCGAGTCAGTGATGCCATCCAGCCATCTCATCCTCTGTCGTCCCCTTCTCCTCCTGCCCCCAATCCCTCCCAGCATCAGAGTCTTTTCCAATGAGTCAACTCTTCCCATGAGGTGGCCAAAGTACTGGAGTTTCAGCTTTAGCATCATTCCTTCCAAAGAAATCCCAGGGCTGATCTCCTTCAGAATGGACTGGTTGGATCTCCTTGCAGTCCAAGGGACTCTCAAGAGTCTTAGTTCAAAAGCATCAATTCTTTGGCGCTCAGCTTTCTTCATAGTCCAACTCTTTCAAACTCATGTCCATTAAGTCAGTGTAGCTAGCCAACCATCTCATCCTCTGTCGCCCCCTTCTTCTTTTGCCCTCAGTCTTCCTAGCATCAGGGTCTTTTCCAGTGAATCAGCTCTTCACATCAGGTGGCCAAAGTATTGGAGCTTCAGCATCAGACCTTCCAATGAATATTCAATACTGATTTCCTTTAGGATTGAGTGGTTGGATCTCCTTGCTGTCTAAGGGACTCCAAAGAGTCTTCTCCAACACCACAGTTCAAAAGCGTCCATTTTTTGGCACTCAGTCTTTATGGTCCAGCTGACATGGATATACATGACTACTGGAAAAACCATAGCTTTGACTGTATGAACCTTTGTTGGCAAAGTGATGTCTCTGCTTTTTACTACACTGTTTAGGTTTGTCATAGCTTTTCTTCCAAGCAGCAAGAGTCATAATTTCATGGCTACAGTCATGATCTGCAATGATTTTGGAGCCCAAGAAAATGAAATCTGACATTGTGTCCACATATTCCCCATCTATTTGCCATGAGTGATGGGACTGGATGCCATGATACTCATTTTTTGAATGTCAAATTTTAAACCAGCTTTTTCCATCTCCTCGCTTTCATCAAGAGGCTCTTTAGTTCCTCTTCACTTTCTGCCATTAAATTGTTATCATCTGAGGTTGTCAGTATTTCTCATGGCAGTCTTGATTCCAGCTTGTGATTCATCCAGCCCAGCATTTTGCATGATATATTCTTCATATAAGTTGAATAAGCAGGGTGACAGTATACTGCTTTGACATACTTCTTTCCCAATTTTGAACCCCTCCATTGTTCTGTGTCCAGTTCTAACTGTTGCTTCTTGACCTGACTACAGGTTTCTCAGGAGAAAGGTAAGGTCGTCTGGTATTCCCTTCTCTTGAAGAGTTTTCCATGGTTTGTTGTAATCCACACAGTCAAAGGCTTTAGCTTAGTCAATGATGCAGAAGTAGATTTTTTTTTTGGAATCCCCTTACTTTTTCTGTGACGCAAGGGATGTTGTCAATTTGATCTCTGGTTCCTCTGCCTTTTCTAAATTCAGCTTGTACATCTGGAAGGTCTGAGTGACTAAGCACAGCACAGAAGCTATAGGAGAAAAGAAGGAAATCCTAGGGTACCGAGTCTTCAAACTGTTCATTTAGAACAGCTTTGATCTTACCAGTTTTGTTTCATAATGATTTCTCAGGTCAAAAAATTAGGTTATGTAATTCTTTTCTTCAGGGAGAAACTTCCTGACAAAAAAATTCTATAATTGATGGTTTGTACATTGAAAATTAAGTAGTGTACAGTTGTTGTTAAAGAAAATGATTATTATAACAAGAGCTTTCTTAGTAATTAAAGATTAAAGACGTAATTATAAAGTGACTCCTGATGAGGATATTCCTATAAAAGATTAAACTAATTTGGTCCAGGTATGTAAGTTTTATTGATCATCATGCAGAAAAATCTGAGATATTTTGCTAAAGCCAGTGATTCTCAATCTTTTTTATATTGTATTCATTGCAATCTGACAATGGATACAGTTAAGCTTTAATGTATGTGAAAATCGTGGAGGGAGCTTCATATTTTAAATGCTGTTTTTTATATATCATATGTAAATATTTTGATCTGCATTTTACTAAAATCTCCATTTTATTAAAATTATTTTTATTAGGTGCCAAAACAACATAAAAATATATATCTAGAATAATTATACTCCCACCCTGTATCCATCATCTCAGTTACCCTCCCACTCTTTTATATAGCCTTTTTTTATTAATTGAAGTGTCTTTCCAGAGTTAACTTACAAAGATAGGAGTAAGTGTATATCATTTCATTCCTCCCACTCATACATAATCAACTTAAGCATCACTAAAAGGAAAACACACGTAAGTCTACTGATAAGATACAGTAGGAAGTATACAGCCCAACGGATGAAATATTTATACTAAAAATTGCTGAATTTGAATATATTCAAACCTCTACATCCAATAAGCTAATTTACAGGACATATGAGAGTAGAGAAGCATGTTATACCACACTACAAGGATGGAGTTAGCTAGACCCAGGATGTGGGAAATTCCAAGAGTAGAGCTATGCTGTTGAATATTGTGGCCACTTACTTTGTGTGACAGATTAAAGTTGATTAAAATTGAATAAAACAGAAAATCAGTTCCTCATTCACTGTAGCCAATTTCCTGTTCTCAGTTGTCACATCTTACTGGTGGCTATGATTTTAGACAGCACAACTAAGAAAATTTCCATCATTGCAGAAAGATGTATTGGATACACTATTCTAGAGTAAGCATTAAAAGAATAGACAACTTATTATTCAGACTAGTAGAAGGAAAAAAGTTGGAATGATAAAAATAAAAGAAGGCAATAAGAGAGACAAACATAAGAAAGGCAAGACAAAGCACAAAATATGAGGTTTAATGTAAACACAGATATATCAGTAATTACATTAAGTATAATTGAATGTTTCTATTAAGTATAATTGACTGAATGGTTCTATTAAAAAATGATAATGTTTCCAGGTTATCAAACCTGGAGGTGAGAACCCACAAAACACACTGATTTGCTGTCTATAAAAAAAATCCATCTAAAGCATAAGAATACTTAAGTGAAACTCTTTCAGTTGTGTCTGACTCTTTGCGACCCCATGGAGTCCATGGAATTCTGCAGGCTAGAATACTGGAATGGGTAGGTAGCCTTTTTCTTCTCCAGGAAATCCTCCCAGGATCAAACCCAGGTCTCCCACATTGCAGGCAGATTCTTGACTAGCTGAGGCACAAGGGAAGCCGAGGAATACTGAAGTGGGTAGCATATCACTTCTCCAGAGGATCTTCCTGACCGACCCAGGAATCGAACCAGGGTTTCCTGCATTGCATGTGGATTCTTTACCATCTGGGCTATCAGGGAAGCCAAAGAATACCTAAAGGTGGTTGTAAAAAGATGGGGGAAAAGAAACTTCCACATAGATACTAATTAAAGATAGTGGATGTGGCTTTCCAGGTGGAGCTAGTAGTAAAGAACTCTCCTGCCAGTGCAGGAGATGTTAGAGATGCAGGTTCATCCCTGGTACTGGAAGATCCCCTGGAGAAGGAAATGGCAACCCACTCTAGGATTCTTGCCTGGAGAATCCCATGGACAGAGGAGCCTGGTGGGCTATAGTCCATAGGGTCGCAAAGAGTCAGACTTAACTGAAGTGACTTAGCGTGCATGCATGATTTAATGACAGTGTTTAAGAAAAGAAGCATTATTTGGGATGAAGAGGCTTTCTTTACCGTGACAAGAGTTTTATTCAGCAAGAAGATACAATATTAGTTTTCTAAGTACCTGTGACATGACTTCAAGTACATAAAGCTGAAATAGAACTGTTAGAGAAAATAGACAAATTTATAATCATAGTGGGAAATTAAATAGCTGATAGAACTAGCAGTAAAATGTCAGTAATAAATAGAAGATTTAGAAGAATAATTACTTGCTTTAACCATTTCACAAGGTCGTTGTGTGAATGAGATAGCATATTCAATAAATACACTGTCATTCAATATGAGCAAATATTTAATATGAATATGTACTGAAATATTTTAAATGCATGTGGGTATACCTGAATCATTAATACATACCTTTATAAGTCACTGATTTGTCTCCCCCAAAATGATTTTTGTATTAAAAATAATGTTCCCTTTCTTTTCCCCTGTGTATATTTTTAGCTCATGTAATTACTTATTAGTTCTTTTCATTAATGGGCTTAACAAAGTTACAGTAAAGCTTATCTGTAAGATGACTCTCACAAAGAAAGGGTGAAATGATAATGTTACTAAGCATGTTAAATCTTTTGCTTAAATTTTCAGTAGTCTGTTGACTGTTTTGTTTCCTTAACCTGTTTTTCATTTTATAACTGTAATCAGTGAAAATCTAAATTTTATTTTATAGAGCTTTACTTTCAGGTTATATATGTAGCAGTTTATTTTCAAATAAAATTGTAACATTTTTGTGTTCACAAACACAGGTAAAAAATTTGGTGGTAATTATTTACTGTTCAAAGAGGTACATATCAGAGTTCTTAATATTAAGGTGTATTTAAGTTATTTCCTAAGTTATTAATCCTTTTTAATACTATTCTTTTTCAAAATGTATTTATGACATAAAATTACAGTCTACTAATGTGTATGTATATGTATATACATATATATACACACACACCCACACATATACACATTCTCTATAGGGGTCTTATTTTTAATAAAATAAAAATCTTTAATAAAATAAAAGTCTTCTGCAGTAGACTCCATTCTCAATTGATTTCTCACCTATATTACATTTTAGAGAACTGTTCTACTTTTACTTCTTAAGAGTACTACTATAGTGAAGGTTGAAACTTGGAGAATAGAAAACTGACTTTATGTACACTATTATTTTTTAATGTGTTTTTTCCCCAACTTTTTGATGTTTTGAACCTTGGTAGGGTTTAGGAAATAGTAGATCAAAATTTCCAGTTTAAACAAAAAATGGCTGTACTTTTCTACGTTCTTGACTTAGACAACTACCTGCGAAATTAAAAAATGTATGAGAAAAATGTCCGGCATTATTAATTTTAAAAATGCAAAGAATTCAAGTGATGGTAGGTGCATTAGGTACTAATTTTTTGCCTAGTCTTTTTTTGTTGCTGTTTTTTACATAAGAGAGAAAATAATCCAGATTTTTGCAAAACTTTTTCTTAAACTTTGTTCTGAGGAAGTTTTTCTTTTTTTAAAGCAGTTTCGACTGGCAAAATGAATAATTAATGGACAGTCAATTTAAAAATTCTGAACTCGTTGTTGTTCAGTTACTAAGTTGTGTCTGATTCTTTGCGACCCCATGGACTATAGCACGCCAGACTCCTCTATCCTCCACTATCTCCTGAAATTTGTTCAAATTCATGTCCATTGAATCGGTGATACTACCTAACCATTGCATCTTCTGCTGCTCCCTTCTTTTGCCTTCATCAGTCTTTTCCAGTTTGTGGGTCGTTTACATCAAGTGGCCAAAGTATTGGAGCTTCAGCATCAGTCTTTGCAGTGAATATTCAAGGGTTGATTTCCTTTAAGATTGGTTTGATCTCCTTGCTGTCCAAGAGATTCTCAATTGTCTTTTCCAGCCCCACAGTACAAAAGCATCATTTTTGGCACTCAGCCTTCTTTATGATCCAGCTCTCACATCTGTACCTGACTACTAGAAAAACCATAGCTTCTACTATACAGACCTTTTTTGGCAAAGTAATGTCTCTGCTTTTTAATATGCTATCTAGGTTTGTCATAGCTTTCCTTCCAAGGAGCCAAGTGTCTTTTTAATTTCATGGCTGCAGTCACTGTCTACAGTGATTTTGGAGCCTGAGATCTTTTTTATCTTAGTATCTTCTAAATGGAAATTATATTTTTTCTATTGTAATAAAACATTAAACCCAGGTTTCTTTAGATTTCTATTTTTCCTTTCCACCTTCTCCCATACTTCAGAATTATGGACAGTGTACTTAACACTGCTGATTCTTTTTAGTTATAATATTGATGTCACAGAGTTATAGAAAGAAAGACTTGATCTCTTCAGAGCATAAGCTATTACCTTTGTTATTTCTGTCTTTTTAAATAATGTGGAATGTTATGATTCATGTTAGAGTGCCCTTTTATGTTAGAAGGAAAATGAAGGCTCAGTGAAGTTTGACTGCTCACTTAGTGCAACGGAAATGAAAGAGTTTGGAAATATGTTGGTTTTGATTATAGGACAAAAGGGGCAATGTAATCTAAATCCAGTACTATTTTCTACCCTTTAAAACTTATTTTTTCTTCCTCTCTTCTTCAGTCTTCAATATATACCCTAGGCTGTTTTCTGTTGGAAAAGGGGTTTCTGAGAAGCTCTGCAGAAATAATAAGGAAACATGAGGAAGAACTGAGTTGAGGTCAGGGAAGCTATAAACCTCTGAGTGCTTTTGTGATGTGCTATGCTCTGTGGGAGCCTCTGAAAAAGGTCAAGCTTGAGAAACTTGCTTCTGAAGAATGTGTCTATTAACACTTCATGTACCCTGATTTTGTTGAGTCTATTGAAGATTTTTATTTGAAAGTTGATTGTATCTTGTGTTTCTCCTTTTATAAAACGGTTACATTTTGTATCTAAAAGTAAAAGAAACTACTTGCTCAGGGTGTCTGACTCTTTGCAACCCCATGGACTGTAGCCCGCCAGGCTCCTCTGTCCATGGAATTCTCCAGGCAAGAATACTGGAGTGGAACCTTTCTGACCACGGATTGAACATGCAGGGTCTCCTGCGTTGCATGGATTTCTTTACCATCTGACCTACCAGAGAAGTTATACCAATTCCATACAAATAACTAAAATGTTAACAACATAGAAACTGTTGCAAATGAAGAAACTTATTGGTGATTAGAAGGAAATTGGAATCCCTGCTTTGCGAAATAGTCTGTTTTGTATCTTTTACCCCATGACTTATAAGGCTTTTGATACTATCATTAGTTTGAGGATAATATCCTCAGTGGTACTATCTCTTGAATCCACTGTAGCAGGTTTTTAACCTCATTATTCCAGGGAAACTACTATGATCAAAGTCACCAGTGACTTGCTCTTTTCTAAATCAAATGTCATTTTTCACGCCTCATCTTACTTGACCTATTTCTAGTATTTAACATGACTGATCATCCTCTTTTTCATTATATTTTGTTCACTTTGTTTTTAGGATATTATACTCGTCTGATTTTTCTCTTGCTTCACTTGCCTATCCTTTGAGGTCTCTTGTGCTAATTTTCCTTGTTTCTACTGCAGTCAGTTCTTGGACCTCTTTTCTACCTAAACTTTTGTCCTTGGGAGATAGACCATCTGCATGCTGATGGTTCCCACATTCATATCCTAGTTTGGACCTTTCCTCCAAACCCCAGACTCACACTGAAACACTCCCTTCATTGTTTGCCTTCAGTATCTAATGGGTGTCTCAAAAGTAACCTGTCCGCAGTTGAGCTCCTGTTTCTGGCCCCTTACACCTGCATTGCTGTGAGTTCGCACCATCCAGTGAATGGCAACTCCATCTTTGTAATTCAGTTCCTTGGAAGTCATCCTTGACAGCCTTCTCCCACATCCCATAACCAAAGTATCTGCAGAATATTTTTGGTGCTGCCTTTAGAATACATCCAGAATCCCAATACATCTCACCTTTTCCATTATTGTCACTCTAGGTCCTGGCCATCATCATCTTTTGCCTAGATTTTCCAGCAGTTTGTAACAGTAGCTGTTACAAACTGTTACAGTAGTTACAGTAGCTGGCTAACTGGTTACTAGCAATAAGTAGATCCCTAACTAGCCTTCTATATCTTCTTACTCATGTAAATACCTACAGCAGATAATCAGATTATGTCACTCCCATAATCAAATGCTTCCAGAGGCATTCACACTGGTTTAGAGTTAAGAACTGAAGGCCCTAAGTGGCCTGAAAGCTCTACATTTTATGTTATTCCCCATCAGCTCAGTTTGAGCTCATTATCTATTACTCTCTGATTTATGTGTTCTTTTCCAGCCATATCATTGGCCTCTGTTGTTCCTTGAACATTCTAGGTGTTTTCCTTCCTTGTGGCCTTTGCACTTGTTTCTCTGCCTAGATTGCTCCTCCGGAAGGTTTCCACATGACTCGTTTTCCCCAGGTGGGTCTGTTGAAATGGCAGTATGCTTGCTGATTTTGGTCTCCTCTGGCCACCTTATCTAAAAGTGCCTGCCTGCCTGCCTTCCTCAACATTTTCTATTTCCTGTCGTGCTCTACTTGCCTTATCTGTAATTCTATTTGGACTAAACCTTTTCTTTATTTTTCTGCTTTTCTGTTAGAATTAAGCTTAATGAAACGGCTTTTTGCTATCTTTGTAACGGCTGTTTTATCACCTAGAACACCACTTAGCAGTTAATAAGTGCTTAATTTTTTTTTTTTTTTTAGTTAAAATACAATGAAATGTCCTACAAGTTTCTGAAATGTAGCTCTAATTCTTGAAGATACAATACTTCATAATGAAAAACCTAATAAAGTCAGTAAAAGAGAACTTTCCAATATGCAAATAGGAAATCAGAACATTCTTTGGTCAATTTTTGTTAGGTACTACCCCTTGGTAAATTTATTGAATTAAGAAACACCAAATACCTATATGTGGTTAGCATTGTAGGCTAATTCAAAATTTAAGAAATAAACCCACTCTCAAGAATTATATTTCTAATGGGGGGGATGACTAACAATCAACTGTTAATTTATACTATAGTGTACAGTTGTGGTATAATAAATAAATACCTGGTTTATGTCATTGCTTCCTGGCACAGAGCTTCTAAAGTCTTTGGAATATCCTGAGTGATAAAGCTGATGAGGAGACTTCCCTGGTGGCTCATTGGGGGCTGGGGGGGTGGGGTGGCGGGGGGAATCTGCCTGCCAATGTAGAAGACGTTGGTTTGAGCCCTGGGTCAGGAAGATCCCTTGGAGAAAGAAATAGCAAACCCACTCCATTATTCTTGCCTGGGAAATCCCATGGCCAAAGAGCTTGGTGGGCTACAGTTCATGGGGTCACAAAAGAGTTGGACATGACTTAGTGACTAAACAGCAACGAAAGATGATGAGAGCATCTGTTGTTCTAATGAGGTGACTCCTCTGGAGTCCCTAGGTAGGTTTAGGTTGGAAGCTGGTCGCTGAAAAGAGTAAGCCTTGATTAGAAGATTGGAGCTTTCAACCCCCAACTTTTGGGGAAGTGAGAGGGGTTGAAGTTTGAGTTAATCACCACTGGTCACAATTATGCTCTTATATTGAAATCTTCATTAAAAAACTCCTAAGCTGAAGTTTGGAGAGCTTCTGAGTTGGTGAATACATCAAGATGTTGGGAGAGTGATACACCCAGGAAAAGTACGAAAGCTTGATCTCCCATTCATCTTGCCGTATTCTTCTCTCGCATCTAGCTTTTGGTCAGTTATATCCTTTTTTAATAAACCAGTTGTAATGCTGAGGCAAGTGCTTTCCTGAGTTTTGTGACTAGTTCTAGGAAATTAGTGAACCTGAGAAAGGGGGTCATGGGAATCCCCAATATTTAATTGGTCAGTCAGAAGTACTGGTACCTCATGTATTTGACTGATGACTGAAGTAATGACTGTCTTGTGGAACTGAGCCCTTCAACTTGTGGAGTTGGATGCTAACTCCCTGTAGTTAGTGTCAGAATCGAATTGAATTGTAGGATTTGTTGTTGTTTAGTAACCATGTCCAACTGTTTTGTAACCCTGTGGACGCTAACCCGCTAGGCTCCTCTGTTCATGGGGTTTTCCAGGCAAGAACACTGGAGTGGATTGCCATTTGCTTCTCCAGGGGATCTTCTCAATCCAGGAATCGAATCTGCATCTCTTGCATTGGCAGGTAGATTATTTACCACTGAGCCACTAGGGAAGCTCAAATGATAGGATACCCACTTGGTATTGGATTGTTGGAGAAGTCATTTTAGAAATATACCACCTAATTGATATCAGGAGGGAAAAAGCCATTCAACAATTAAGGATTAATTATGTGGCGATGTTAAGTGTTACAGAAATTAAGAGATAGGGCATCATGAGATTGTGCTATTATTACACTTTTTATGATAGGAAGGCTTCATGGAGGAGCTGGATTATAAAGGCTAGTCATTGAATGAAGAGGCTACATTCTAGAGAGGGAAATAATATGAATATTACCTTGGAAATAAGAGTAAGTTTGGCATGGGAATAATTCACTCAATTTTATTCCATTTTTTCTCTAAAGTCTTCCTTTCGTTTTTTAGTCGGTTATATTTTAAGCTATGGTGAATCTGTTTTATGCACACTAACATACACCTAACATTCTGAGTTGCTAGAAGTTTCAGGGAGTATAATGAACCAAGCCTCTCTTTTTAAAGAAATTTTAAATTTGATGATTCAAAAGGGCAAATATGTGTGGAGAATACACCCCCCCCACACACACACAGGCACAACTGTCTGCATTTTGCATGTGCATTAATGTAATTAACTATAAATGAATTGGTATCCTACGTTTGTTAAGCGGAGAAGGCGATGGCACCCCACTCCAGTACTCTTGCCTGGAAACTCCCATGGATGGAGCAGTCTGGTAGGCTGCCATCTCTGGGGTCGCGAAGAGTTGGACATGACTGAGCGACTTCACTTTCACTTTTCACTTTCATGCATTGGAGAAGGAAATGGCAACCCACTCCAGTGTTCTTGCCTGGAGAATCCCAGGGACGGGGGAGCCTGGTGGGCTGCCGTCTATGGGGTTGCACAGAGTCGGACACAACTGAAGCGACTCAGCAGCAGCAGCAGCAGCAGCAGGTTTGTTAAGAGTGGCATATCCAGTTGTTATATGGCCAATATGAGGATAGAATTAGCAAGAACTCCATGGTAAGTCCAAACATTATTTACTTTTTTTCTCCCAGGACTCTGCTTCTGAACTCATGTATTAAGATTTTTAACAAATAATGGGAAAACTTAGTTTTGTACTAGATTAGCCTCCCTGAATCTTTGGGTAATATTTTTTGTTGCTTGTCCACATCATTTTACTGAGTATGACTATTTCTTGTTGATCTCATCAGTTATTATTGTGTATGTGTATCCTCTTAGTTATATATGGCCTCAGAATAGTGCTTATTAACAAATAATGGGTGCTACATACATATTCTTAAATGTATAAAATATCGGCAATATTTATTTCCTTACCTCTCAACGCTTCAAGAACACCAGTAGTGTATCAATGAGAAGAGAAATGAGAGAAAACAACGGGAATGTTTATTGAAGGTGACTAAATCCATAAAATAACTGAGGCCAAAGAACTTGAAGAGAGTAAGTACTGAGAATAAAGTTGAGTGTAATAATACAAAAGGGGCAAAAGTTTGATTTTTTTCTCCACTATCACCATATATTGAAATTAACTTTTTGAGTCACCAGCTGGCTGCTCTGTGATTTTATTGAAAAATTAGGTGATGCTTGGAAAAAGAAAGCTGAAAAGAGAGCTTTTAAGTGAAATACAAGAATAGAGAGAGAAGAGAAAGCAAAACAAGAAGATTAAGAGGACTTAAAATTATCTAAGGCTATAGGAAGGGAAGAGTGGTTGGCTTACAGTGGCAATAGTTCTACTTACACAGCGCTTGCTCTGTACCAGGCATTATCTTTGTATGGCATGTGGGATCTTAGTTCCTGAGCAGGGATTGAATCTGCGCCCCCTGCAGTGAAAGTGGAGTCCTAACCACTGGACCACGAGGGAAAATTCCAGCAGGCATTATTTAGCAAATGCTAAACAGTTTACAGAGGTTCGTCTAGTAAAGGCTATGGTTTTTCCTGTGGTCATGTATGGATGTGAGAGTTGGACTGTGAAGAAGGCTGAGCGCCGAAGAATTGATGCTTTTGAACTGTGGTGTTGGAGAAGACTCTTGAGAGTCCCTTGGACTGCAAGGAGATCCAACCAGTCCATTCTGAAGGAGATCAGCCCTGGGATTTCTTTGGAAGGAATGATGCTAAAGCTGAAACTCCAGTACTTTGGCCACCTCATGGGAAGAGTTGACTCATTGGAAAAGACTCTGATGCTGGGAGGGATTGGGGGCAGGAGGAGAAGGGGACGACAGAGGATGAGATGGCTGGATGGCATCACTGACTCGATGGACGTGAGTCTGAGTGAACTCCGGGAGTTGGTGATGGACAGGGAGGCCTGGTGTGCTGGGATTCATGGGGTCGCAAAGAGTCGGACACGACTGAGCGACTGATCTGATCTGATCTGAAACAGTTTACAAGTGGTGAAGTATTTCATCCTCATAAAAACTTTTCGAATTAGTCACTGCTGTTATTACCATTTAATAAATGTGGCAACTCAAGAATACGTAGTCTTAGGAAATTGCTTAGTCTTATGTATTGTAAGTGATGACTGTGTTTGAACCCAGGTCCTGTGACTACAGAGTTCGCTTTTTTTGTGTTGTTCTGCTTCTTAGTCTTGATTCCTCCAAGGAGATACTTCTTGACCACGGCCACTTTTCCTCCTCTCTGGATGAGTTAGGTGACTTGGGGAAGATCTTATTAATAATTGCTACTTGTGTGTATGTGTCCGTGAAAAATGATCTGACTTTTTTCTTGGCTTTCTGAGATATGTAAGAAATAGTTTACTTCAGTGTTACAGGAATTAAGTTATATAAAGCACTTATTTTAGTGCCTTTTATCTTCCCTTTACTAAATCTGATTATTCAAGTAACTGTTAGACTTCAGTGTAATAAAGGATGATAATTTAAGAAAGATACCTGGAATCAAAAGATTCAGGAATAGAATGATAAAAATCTGGTGGTACTTTTCTTAGAGTTAGTTGTTCATTGGGTTTCTAAATGGTAGTCTGTACCAAACTGTGTGAAAGCTGCATCTACTATTACTTGGTGGGTACTTTGAAAATGCATTTTTATTTTAATAATAAAGTAGAAACTTCTACAAAAAAATGTAAGTCGAATCATATGAGGTATTACAAAGGCAAATGTGAATTCTTGGATGATTATTTGTAATTGTCTGCTTATACCTTCTTACTGCTTTAAATAACATTGCCTTAATTGGCTGTAGATACCTTTAAGATCTCATCAATAAATTCTGACTCTTTTTTTCTAATCTGTCCACATTTCTCTTTGTCTGTACTGTGTTGATTAATATTGCTTTCATATTTCACTGTGAAATCACTGCATTTTATTCCCTTCCTTTCCTTATGTGTAGATGGAAATAGTACCATCATCTTTGTGGTTTGTAAAAAATAAATTTATTTATTTTTAATTTGGCTACTTCTTAAGTATCAAATATTTTTAATGCTTTGTAACACTTCTCCCCCATTTTATCTCTGAAAGCCTGACATTTTAGTTGTATATTGAGGTTGCTTCTTTTTATCTTTTTTCATATTGAAAAAATGTTGATTTACAGTATTGTTAGTTTTAAGATTATATTCCATTATAGGTTATTACAATCTGTTGGGTATAATTCTCTGTGCTATTCAGTAAGTCCTTCTTGCTTATCTACTCTCATGTGTAGCAGTTTGTATCTGTTTATCCCATAATCCTAATTTAGTCCTTACTCCCCTCACTCCCTCCCTTGCCTTTGGTAACCATAATTTTATTTTCCCTGTCTATGAATCTGTTTCTGTTTTGTATATAGGCTCATTTTTATTATTTTTAGATTCTATATGTAAGTGATATCATGAAATATTTATCTTTGTGTGACATTGCACTAAGCTTAATATTCTCTAGGTCCATCCATGTTGCTAAAGTGCCAATATTGCATTTTTTTTTTATGCTGAGTAATGTTCTGTGTTTGTGTGAGTGTGTTATACACACACACATACATACCAGATCTTCTTAGGCCAATCATTTGGATGAGCAGTTGGGTTGTTGCCATGTCTTAGTTGTTGTACACAGTGCTGCTTTGAAGATCGTAGTGCATGTATCTTTGCAAATTACAGTTTTTCATTTTTCCTATATACACACACATACACCCAGGAATTGAATTGCTGGGTCATATGTTAATTGTAATTTTAGTGTTTTGAGGGACCTCCATACTGCTTGCTATAGTGACCTTACCAATTTGCATTCTCACCAAGAGTATAACATCTTTTCATGTGCTTGTTAGCCATTTGTGTGTCTTTGAAAAAATGTTTAGGTCTTCTGCCCACTTATTTTTTTATTGTCCATTTTCTTTCGATACTGAGTTCCATGAGCCTCTTTCTGTATTTTGGATATTAACACCTTGTCCGTCACGTTGTTAGCAAATATTTTCTCCTGTTTTATGGGTTTGTTTGTTTTTTTTTTTCATTTTGTTGATGGCCTCCTTTGCTGTGCAAAAGCTTTTAAGTTTGATAGGTCCCATTTGTTTATTTTTGCTTTTATTTCTTTCCTTTGAAGACTGATGTAAGAAAATAATGCTCTAATTTATGTCACAGAATGTTTTGTGTGTGTTCTTTCATGGGAGTTTTTGGTGTCATGTCTTAGATCTTTAAACCATTTTATTTTTGTGTATGGTGTGAGGGAATACTCTTAATTTCACTGTCTTAACATGTAGCTGTCCAGCTTTTTTAATATTTTGTTGAAGAGACTGTCTTTTCACCATTGTGTATTCTTGCCTCCTTTGTCAAAAATTGTCTGTAGGTGTGCAGGTTTGTTTCTGGCCGTTCTGTTCTGTTCCATTGACATGTGTCTGCTTTCTCTACTGATACCATGCTGTTTTGATTACTATAACTTTTTAGTGTAGTCCAGAGTCTGGAAGGTTTTCCCTCTAACTTTGTTCTTTTTTCTCAAAATTGCTCTCACAATTTTGGGTCTTTTTGTGGTTCCATATAAAACTAATGAAGACTTGTTGTAGTTCTCTGAGAAATGTCTTGAGTAGTTTGATTGGGGTTGCATTAAATCTGTAGATTGCTTTGGGTAGTATGACCATTTAAACAATATTAATTCTTCCAGTCAAGAGCTTAGGATATCTTTGCATTTCTTTGAATCATCTTTAGTTTCCTTTATCAGTGTTTTATTGTTTTTAGAGTATATGTCTTTCACCTCCTTGGTTAAGTTTATTCCTAGCTTTTTAAATGTAATTTTAATTTTTATTATTATTATTCTTTTTTGACTACGCTTGTGGTATCTTAGTTCTCTGGCCAGAGATTGAACCCATGCCTTCATGCAGTGGAAGCATGGAGCTACAACCACTGGACCACCAGGGAATTCCCTGATGTGATTTTAACCTTGATTTTTTTCTTGTTGTTTTTTACTGTTTGTATCTAACATTTCATTACTAATGTGTAGAAATGCAGTAATTTCTATATATTAATCTTGTATTTTGATATCTTGCTAAAATTATTTATGCTGATATTTTTTTGTGCCGAGACATTAGGGTTTTCAGTGTAGAGGATCGTGTCTATTGTAAATAGTGACAGCTTTACATCTTCAATTCCAATTTGGATACCTTTTATTTCTTTTCCTTATCTGATTGCTGTGAATCATAATATACCAATACTATGTTAAATAGAAGTGGTGAGAATGGGCATCCTTGTCATCTATGGCTTTTATTATGTTGCAGTGTCTCCCCCCTACACCACTTAAAGTGAAGTAAAACTCTTTGCGACCCTGTGGACTTAGATGAGAGTTTTCATCATGAATGGATGTTGAATTCTGTCAAAAGCTTTTTTTTGTTTGTTTGATTTTTATGGATGATTTTTTTTGTCATATATTAATGTGCTGTATTACCTTGATTTGCCTATGTTGAACCATCTTTGTGATTTGTCCATTGACATTTAAAGTAATTATTGATAGGTATACATTTATTAACATTCTTATCTTTATTTTACAGTTTTTTGGGGGTAGTTCTTTGTTCATTTCTTTTTTGTTTGGTTTGATATTCTTTTGTAGTGTGTTTACATTCCTTTCTTTTTGGTTTCTACAAATCTATTGTATTTGATTTGTGGTTCCCTTGGGCTTCATGTATAATGATCCATAACTGTATCTACTTTAAACTGATAGTCTGTGTACTGCCTTATTTAACTGATGTCCAAACCTTAATGTACATTTGTCTTTCCTGTTGTGGTTTTTTTTCTTTCCTATATATTCTTAACTCTTATCACTGTGGAATTACATGAGAGATGAATATCAAAAGATACTTGAAAATAACTCACATATTTTCAAGTGCAGTGTGGCATTTACTAAAGGAGATCTTTGACTCAGCCACTGAAAGCCTCAATAAAGTTGGAAGCCTGAAAAAGCACAGGGGGTGATTGTAGAGAAGAAGGCATTTAAATTGAGAAATCAGTATCAAAATGAGAAATTATTAGTAATATCAAAGATACTTTAAAAATCCCATGTATTTGGAAATTAAATATCCACATTTAAATGATGGATGCATATAAGAAGCCATAACAAGGAGATGTAGAAAATATTTGTAATAGATTAAAAATGAAAAGAATTTTTCAAATTTGTTGAATGCAGCTGAGGCCGCTCAATGCAATTGAATACAATGTGGAATCTTGAATAAGATATGGAAACAAATAAGGGACACTAGCATAAAATTTTGTGAAATTTAAGCAAAATCTGTACTTTAGTTAATAATACATATTTCCCCTTAAATTGTTCAATTCTTAGACACGCAAATGTTTCATATGCTGCTTTCTCCCATCTTAGTATGAATAAAAATATGTATACACATATTTTTGTTTTGTGTTGTCTTAACTGCATTCGCAATTCAAAAGCAGAGACATTAGTTTGCCAACAAAGGCCCGTCTAGTCAAGGCTATGGTTTTTCCAGTGGTCATGTGTGGATGTGAGAGTTGGACTGTGAAGAAAGCTGAGCACTGAAGAATTGATGCTTTTGAACTGTGGTGTTGGAGAAGACTCTTGAGTCCCCTGGACTGCAAGGAGATCCAACCAGTCCATTCTGAAGGAGATCAGCCCTGGGATTTCTTTGGAAGGAATGACGCTAAAGCTGAAACTCCAGTATTTTGGCCACCTTATGCAAAGAGTTGACTCATTGGAAAAGACTCTGATGCTGGGAGGGATTGGGGGCAGGAGGAGAAGGGGACGACAGAGGATGAGATGGCTGGATGGCATCACCGACTGGATGGCATCACCGACTCGATGGATGTGAGTTTGAGTGAACTCCTGGAGTTGGTGATGGACAAGGAGGCCTGGCGTGCTGCGATTCATGGGGTCGCAAAGAGTTGGACAGGACTGAGCAACTGAACTGAACTGAACTGCATTTAAATTGGATGAGCATTTGTTTTTCAATTCTTTAGGTTTACCTTTTTCATCCCTTTTCTACTATTAATAATCCTCTTTAAGAGAGAATTAAGAAATTTTATTCAGTGGAAAAAAAGAAGAACATTTTTTTGTTTGTGATTTTTTAAATCTAAGAATGCTTAACTTTGCTGAGCTGTAATGGAGTAAACTGTAAATATTTTAATGACACATATAAAAATACATGATTCCAAGATAAAACTAACATAATCAAGAAAATAAACACATCTTGTGTTTTATATATATTTGTACACTTACACAGAATATTATTCAGCTTAAAAAAAACAAATGAAATTTTGCCATTTACAGCAATGTGGATGGACCTAGAGAATATTATGCTTAGTGAAATATGTCAGAGAAAGAGTTATACTATATATCGTTTACATGTGGAATCTAAAAACTAAAACAAAGGGATATATCGGAAATAGACTCACAGATATAGAGAACAGACTGGATTAAAAGTAGGGAGAGAGATGGCGGACACATGATATGCTTATGGAATTTAAAGATACAAACTTGTGTATTTAAAATTGATCAATAACAAGGATATATTCTATATATATAGCACAGGGAGTTATAGCCATTATCTTGTAATAACTTTTAATGGAGTATAATCTGTAAAAATATTGAATCACAATACTGCACACCCAAAACTATTATAATATTGTATGTTAACTCTATACTTTAGTTAAGAAAAAAGAAGGTAAACACCTCATAATCCCCAAAATTGCTTTGGAATCTCTTTGTAAATCCCTATGCTCACCCCCTAATACTAGGAACTATTCACTGCTTTTTCTCACTATAGACAGGTTTGCATTTTCTGGAATTTTGATCAAATATAATAAAGTAAATGTTCTTTTTTGTCGGGCTTCTTTTGCTCAGCGTAATTATTTTGTGATACATCTATATTGTTAACATGGATCAATAGTTCATTTAAAATTACTGTGGAAATATTATTTCATTTCTCTTGGGGAAAAAAAAATGCCTAGCATTAGAGTGTCTGGGTCATATGATATTTAATGTGTTTAAGACAATACCAGACTTCTCAATGTACCAACACAGTTGGTACCAGCAGTGCATAAGAATTCTAGTTGTTCTGTAGACTCACCAACATTTGACAGAGCTTTTTAAAATTTTAGACATCCTTATCGGTTGCGTTGAGGTATGTCATTGTGATGTTATTTTAAAGACCTTTTGTAGTAGTGAAATACACATAGCATAAAATCTGTCAATCACTATTTTTAAGTGTACAGTTCAGTGCCATTAAATATTTAACATTTATTATGTCTATCGCCATAATGATCATCTATCTGCATAACTCTTGATTTTGTAAAACTGAGGTTCTGTGACTATTACAGTAACTCCTCATACTTCCTTTCTCTCCAACCCCCTGAAAACCATCAGTCAAACATTATATGTATATGTCACATTTTGCTATTCCTTCTTCTGTCAGTGGACACTCGGGTTGCCTCCATGTTTCAGCTATTGTGAATAATGCTGGTATGAATATGGGTGTACATATCTCTTTTTGAGACCATGATTTCCATTCTTTTGGGTATATACCCCAAAATGCAGCTCATAGAATTCTGTTCTTACTGTTTTGAGGAATTGCCAAAATATTTAACACTGTAAACATGGCTGTACTGTTTCACATTCCTCAGTGTGCAAGGTTTCTAATTTTGCCACATTCTCACCAATGATTGTTTGCTGATTTTTAGATATTAGTCATCGTAATGGGTGTGAAGTAGTATGTCCTTGTGATTTTAATTTGTGTTTCCCTAATGAATAGTGATATTGAGCATCTTTTCATGTGTCTATTGGCATTTGTACATCTTTTTTGGATAAAATGTCTATTTCGTCCATTGCACATTTTTTTTTTTAAAGAAGTTTAAGTATTTATTTTTGGCTGTGCTGGTTCTTCATTGCTACACAGGCTTTTCTCTGGTTGCAATGAGCAGGGGCTGCTCTCTTGTTGCGGTGCGCGGGCTTCTCATAGTGGTGGCTTTTCTTGACGCAGAGCATAGGCTCTAGGGCATGAGAGCTTCAGTAGTTGCGGCATGAGGGCTCAGAAGTTGCAGCTCCTGGGCTCCAGAGCACAGGCGCAGTAACTGTGATGCACGGGCTTAGTTGCTCCATGACATATGGTAGCTTCCTGGATTAGGGATCGAACCTGTGTCTCATGCATTGGCAGGTGGATTCCTTACCACTGAGCCACCAGAGAAGCCCCATTGCTCATTTTTGAATTCATATGTTTGTTTTCTGCTGCTATGGGTCTTCATTGCTGTGCACAAGCTCTAATTGTGGCAAGTGGGGGCTAGTCTTGGTTGCTGTGTGCAGCAGCCTTCTGATTGTAATTGCTTCTCGTGTTGCAGAGCACCAGGTCTAGCTGTACGCCTCAGTAGTTGTGGTGCATGGGCTTACTTGCGCCACAACATATGGGATCTTCCCAGACCTGGGATCAAACCTATATCCCCTGCATTGTCAAGTGGTTTCTTAAGTACTGAACCACCAGGGAAGCCCATGTTGATTTTATAATGTTGAGTTTTAGGAGTTTACTGTATATTCTGGAAGTTAACCCCTTATCAGATATGTGATATAAAAACATTTTCTTTCATTTGGTGGTTTACATTTTTATTCTTATCAGTAGTCTCTTGTGATGCACAAAATTTTGTAATTTTTCCTAAGTCCAATTTGTATTTTATTTTTCTTTTGCTGTAGTAATCACATCCAAGAAATTGTCCAAGCTGACGCCATGAGGCTTTTGTCTTATGTTTTCTTCAAAGAGTTTATTGTTCTTAGATCTTGCGTGTGAGTCTTTGATCCATTTTAAATTACTATTTGTAAAGTATGTAAGGGTCAAGTCTATTATTTTGCATGTGCCTATCCAGTTTCTCAAGCATCATTTGTTTAAAAAAAAAAAAAGACCATCCTTTCTCCCTTGAATGTTATTGACACCATTTTAAAACTTCTTTTACCATATATGCAAGGTTTTACTTCTGGGCTCTCTATTGCATTAGTCTTTATGTCTTTCTTTATGCCAGTATCACACCATTTTGATTACTGTAGCTTTGTAGTGAGTTTTGAAATTAGGAAATTTAAGTCTTACAACTTTCTCTTTCAAGATTAGTTTGGCTTCTGAGGATCCCTTGAGGTTACTCTATGAATTTTTAGGATTGCTTTTTTTCTATTTCTGTGAGAGAGTGTATTTGAGATTTTTTGAATAGAGATTGCATTGAATCTGCACTTTGGATGGTATTTATATCTTTACAATATTAAGTTTTCTAACTGAACATCGGATGTATTTCCTCTTATTGCTGTTTTTTTTCAATTTCTTTCAACATTGTTTTATAGTTTTTATTGTGAAAGTCTGTCTCCTTTTGGTTACATTAATTCCTAAGTAGTCTTTTTTTTTTTATTGCTGTTGCAAATTAAATACCTCCTTTGAAGTGCCTATTTCTGATCTTTGAGAACAAGCTTTTAGCCTTTCATCACTGAATATGCTATTCACTGAGTTTTTCATATATGGCTTTTATTATGCTGAGGTAGTTTGTATTTATTCCTGTTTTATTGAGTATTTTTATTGTGAAAGGATGTTGAAGTTTTGAGATACTGCAACAATCAGTGACCTGCATTAATCAAGGTGATCCGTGGGACCTTTTCCGTCCATTCTATTAATGTGGTAGTTTATTACATCAACCAATTTTTGTATGTTGAACCATCCTTGGATTCTCTGAATAAACCTCACTTTGTGTATGATCCTTTAATGTATTATTGAATTCAGTTTGCTAGTTGTTGAGGATTTTTTCTGTCTTCGTTCATGAGGGATATTGGTCTATAGTTTTCCTATAGTGTCTTGATTTGGCTTTAATATCTGAGTAATGCTGGCCTGTTTAAAATAAGTTCAGAGATTGTCCTTTCTCTTCAGTTTTTGGGGAAAGTTTGAGAAGGATTCGTTTTGGTCCTTAAAATACTTAGAATTCACCAGTGAAGCCATCAGGTTCAGAACTTTTTGTTGCGAGATTTTTGATTGTTCATTCAGTCTTCCTTACTTAGAGGTCTGTTTGTATTTTCTTTTTTTTCCCCTCTTGATTTAGTTTTGATAGGTTTTGTGTTGTCTATTTTATTTAGGTTATCTCATTTGTTGAATTACAGTTGTTCTGTAGAATGCTCTCATAATTCTTCTATCTCTGAAGAGTTGGCAGTGGTGTTCTGTTCCCATTTCTCATTTTAGTAATGTGAGTCTTCTCTTTTTCTTACAATTTCTAGCTGAAGGTTTGTCAATTTTGTTGATCTTTTTGGAAAACCACCTTTTGGTTTCGTTGATTTTTCACTGTCTTTCTACTATCATTTGTTGTTGTTCAATTGCTAAGTTGTGTCCAACTCTTTGTGACCCCGTTAACTGCAGCATGCCAGGCTCTCTGTCCTCAGCTATCTCCTGGAATTTGCTCAAATGCATGTCCATTGAGTCCATGGTGCTATCTAACTATCTCATCTCTCCCTGCCACCTTCTCCTTTTGCTTTCAATCTTTCCTGGTATCAGGATCTTTTCCAATGAGTCTTAGGTTGTCCAGTCTCCTAATTTTGATAAGCATCTGTGGTCCCTTTAATCTTGACTTAGATGGTTTCCTAGCTGCTCTTCTTTTGATTAGTAAGTGTTCTGCTCTTTGGAAATTAGAAGTCATAAAGGGTGGAGTCTTGCCTACAAGGAATGGGGGACAAAAAGCCCTCCCCACAGACCCTGCTTGAATTCACTTTTATCCTCTTTTGAAATTCACCTAATTTACGTCATGTGCCTTGCCTTCTGAGATATGTTTCAGTTATCTTCATCATTGCTATGAAGCTAGAAAAGGATAGTTACTATTGTTATTTTTATGAATGATATAACTGAATTATTAGTAAATACCATCTGTTACAGTCAAGCCCCTAGTGGCTTAGTTGGTAAAGAATCCATCTGCAATGAGTCGCTAAGTTGTTTCTGACTCTTTGTGGCCCCATGGACTGTAGCCCACTAGGCTCCTCAGGCTATGGTATTTTTCAGGAAAGAATACTGGAGCGGGTTGTCATTTCTTTCTACAGGGGATCTTTCCCACCTAGAGATCGACCCTGGGTCTCCTGCATTGAAGGTGGATTCTTTACCAACTGAGCCACCAGGGAAGCCCCCATGACATTGTATCACCGAGAAGGATGGGGAATTTAGGAAAGGGTGTTGCTTTCCTTAACAAAGGCAGTGTTCTTACGGTAAGAAAACAGGGTTAGATAGATATTGGATATAAAATTTAAAGTTCATGCTTCAGAAACCACCATATTTCGGGAACCTCTTACAACTATAGAGTGGGCCATTTTTATTTTTATAAAAAGTGAGTCAGTCACTCAGTCATGTCCGACTCTTTGCCGTCCCGTGGAATGTAGCCTACCAGGCTTCTCTGTCCATGGAATTCTCCAGGCAAGAATACTGGAATGGGTTGCCATTCCATTCCCCAAGGGATCTTCTTGACCCAGGGATTATGCCTGGATCGCCTGCATTTCAGGTAGATTCTTTACCTTTGATCCACCAGGGAAGCCAGCGGTGCTAATTTTAAAGTCATATGCTACAGTATGTCATTCATAGGTGTTTTAGTGCATTAATCCTACCTTTATTCTTAATCCCTGTTTTTTATTCTTAACTTTCTCAATTAATATTTGATCTTTTAAAAATGAGATACGGTGATAATCCTTTTGAAATGCTTTGTGGAAGGGTTGAGAAGTGATTGACGTTTTGTCAATCAGCATTTGATTTATCTAACTAAAATCGTTTTTTCATTCATGTTCTGTCATGAAGCTAATAGGTATATTTGATTTTTAAAGTGTAATTCCTGAATTTCTTTGCTCTCTGTTACTATCCACATTAGTTTTGTTGTCATTTGATTACTATAGGCTTTATGGCATTTCAAAATAAGAGTATACCTATTTTAAAAACAGTAATGGCTTTGTTTTGATATAGTACAAATAACATTTCTTCTAAGGGATTCTTCCCCACAGTAGTAGATACAATAGTCATTTGAAATAAATTCTCCCATTCTTGTCCATTTTAGTTCACTAATTCCTAAGATATTGATGCTCAGTCTTTTCATTCCTGCTTGATCACTTCCAATTTACCTTGATTTGTGGACCTATCATTCCAGGTTCCTATGCAATATTGTTCTTTATAGTATCAGGCTTTTCTTTCAGCACCAGACACATCCACAGCTGAGCATTGTTTTTGCTTTGGCCCAGCCTCTTCATTTTTTCTGGAGCTATTTCTCTGCTATTTCCCCAGTTGCATTCTGGACACCTTCTGACCTAGAGGGCTCATCTTCTGGTGTCATACCTTTTTGCCTTTTCATACTCTTCATGGAGCTCTTGAAGCAAGAATTCTGGGTTGGTTTGCCATTCCCTCCTCCAGTCGACAAAAGTGATAGTTAACAAGAGTCTGAAATGCAGTAATTGGGTGCAATCTCAAAAATGACAGAACAGTCTCAGCTTACTTGTGAGGCACACCATTTAACATCATGATAATCCAAGTCTTTGCCCCAGCCATTATGCTGAAGAAGCTGAAGTTGAATGGTTCTATGAAGACCTATGAGACCTTCAAGAACTAACATCAAAAAAAGATGTGCTCTTCATCATGCTGCTGCTAAGTTGCTTCAGTCGTGTCTGACTCTGTGCGACCCCATAGACGGCAGCCCACCAGGCTCCCCCGTCCCTGGGATTCTCCAGGCAAGAACACTGGAGCGGGTTGCCATTTCCTTCTCCAATGCATGAAAGTGAAAAGTGAAAGGAAGTTGCTCAGTCGTGTCCGACTCTTTGCGACCCCATGGACTGCAGCCTACCAGGCTCCTCCGTCCATGGGATTTTTCCAGGCAAGAGTACTGGGGTGGGGTGCCATTGCCTTCTCCACCTCTTCATCATAGGGGACTGGAATGCAAAAGTAGGAAGTCAAGAGATACCTGGAGTAACAGGCAAGTTTGGCCTTGGAGTACAACAAAATCAAGCAGGGCAAAGGCAAAGGCTAACAGTTTTGCCAGGAGAACACATTGGTCATAGCAAATACCCTCTTCCAACAACACAAGAGCTGACTCTACACATGGACATCACTAGATGGTCAATACTGACATCCCAGATTGATTATATTCTTTACAGCTGTAGATGGAGAAGCTCTGTACAGTCAGCACAAACAAGACCTGGAACTGACTGTGGCTCAGATCGTGAGCTCCTTACTGCAAAATTCAGGCTTAAATTGAAAAATAGGGAAAACCACTAGGGCATTCAGGTCTGATCTAAATCAAATCCCTTAGGTTTATACAGTGGCTGCTGCTGCTGCCAAGTCACTTCAGTCGTGTCCGACTCTGTGCGACCCCAGAGATGGCAGCCCACCAGACTCTGCCGTCCCTGGGATTCTCCAGGCAAGAACACTGGAGTGGGTTGCCATTTCCTTCTCCATTGCATGAAAGTGAAAAGTGAAAGTGAAGTCGCTCAGTCGTATCTGACTCATAGGTACCCCATGGACTGCTGCCTGCCAGGCTCCTCTGTCCATGGGATTTTCCAGGCAAGAGCACTGGAGTGGGCTGCCATTGCCTTCTCCGTTATACAGTGGAGGTGATGAATAGATTCAAGGGATTGGATCTGGTACACAGAGTGCCTGAAGAACTATGGACAGAAGTTCATAACATTGTACTGGAGGTAATGGCTGAAATCATCCTGAAGAAAAAGAAATATAAGGCAAATGGTTGGCTGACAAGGCTTTACAAATAACTGAGAGAAGAAGAGAAGCTAAAAGCAAGGGAGAAAGAGGAAGATACACCCAACTGATTCAGAGTACCAGAGAATACTAAGGAGAGATAAAAAAGCCTTCTTAAGTGAACAGTGCAAAGAAATAGAGGAAAACAATAGAATGGAAAGACTAGTGATTTCTACAAGAAAATTGGAGATATCAAGGGAATGTTTCATATAAGGATGGACAGGATAAAGGACAGAAATTATAAGGACCTAACAGATGCAGAAGAGATTAAGAAGCAGTGGCAAGAATACACAGAAAAACTATATAAAAAAGGCCTTAATGACCCAGATAACCCCGATAGTGTCCTGCCAGTGGATATTCAGGACTCACCTAGAATCAGACATCCTGGAGTGTGAAGTCAAGTGGGCCTTAGGAAGCATTGCTTTCACAGAACTAATGGAGGTGATGGAATTCCAGCTGAGCTATTTCAAATCCTGAAAGATGATGTTGTTAATGTGCTGCACTCAGTATGTCAACAAATTTGGGAAACTGAGCAATGGCAACAAGACAGGAAAAGGTCAGTTTTCATCCTGGTCCCAAAGAAGGGCAATGCCATTGAATGTTCAAACTACCCTACAATTGCACGCATTTCACACGCTAGCAAGGTAATGCTCAAAATCCTTCCAGCTAGGCTTCAGCGGTACATGAACTGAGAACTTCCAGATATAAACTGGATTTAGAAAAAACAGAAGAACCAGCGACCAAATTGTCAACATCTGTTGGATCATAGAGAAAGCAAGAGAGTTTCAGAAAAACATCTACTTCTGCTTCATTGACTACACTAAAGCCTTTGATTGCATGGATCATGACGAACTCTGGAAAATGCTTAAAGAGATGGGAGTACCAGACCGCCTTCCCCTTACCTGTCTGCTGAGAAACCTGTATGCTGGTCAAGAAGCAACAGAATTAGCATAGAACTACTTAGGTCCAAATTGGGAAAGGAGTACAACAAGGCTGTATATTAGCACCTGCTTGTTTAACTTATATGCAGAGTACATCATGCGAAATTTGGACTGGATGAATCATAAACTGAAATTAAGATTGCCGGGAGAAACATCAGCAACCTCAGCTATGCAGATGACACCACCCTTATGGCAGAAAGCAAAGAGGAACTAAAGAGCCTCTTGATGAAGATGAAAGAGGAGAGTAAAAAAGCTGGCTTAAAACTCATCACTCAAAAAAGTAAGATCATAGCAACTGGTCCTATCCCTTCATGGCAAAAATTAGGGGAAAAAGTGGACACAGTGACAGATTGTATTTTCTTGAGCTCCTGAATGACTGGGGATGGTGACTGCAGCTATGAATTTAAAAGGCACTTGCTACTTGGAAAGAAAACTATGAAAAACCTAGACAGCACATTGAAAATCAGAGACATCACTTTGCTGATGAAAGTCCATGTAGTCAAAGCTATGATTTTTCCAATAATCATGTATCTATGTGAGAATTGGACCGTAAGGGAGACTGATTGCTCATGAACTGATGCCTTTGAATTGTTTAGTTCAGTCACTCAGTCATGTCCAGCTGTTTGCGACCCCATGGACTGCAGCACCCCAGGCTTCCCTGTCCATCACCAACTCCTGGAGCTTACTTGAACTCAGGTCCATCAAGTCGGTGATGCCATCCAACCATCTCATCCTCAGTTGTCCGCTTCTCTTCAAGCTTTCAATCTTTTCACAGCATCAGGGTCTTTTCCAGTGAATCAGTTCTTCGCATCAGGTGGCCAAAGTATTGCAGTTTCAGCTTCAGCATCAGTCCTGCCAGTGAATATTCAGGACTGATTTCCTTTAGGATGGACTGGTTGGGTCTCCTTGCAATCCCAAGGGACTCTCAAGAGCCTTCTCCAACACCACAGTTGAAAAGCATCAATTCTTCGGTGCTCAGCTTTCTTTATAGTCCAACTTTCACATCCATACATGACTACTGGAAAAACCTTAGCTTTGATTAGACTTTGTTGGAAAAGTAATGTCTCTGCTTTTAAATATGCTGTCTAGGTTTGTCAATAACTTTTTTTCCCAAAGAGCAAGTGTTTTTTAATTGCATGGCTGCAGTCACCATCTGCAGTGATTTTAGAGCCCCCCAAAATAAAGTTTGTCACTGTTTCCATTGTTTTCCCATCTATTTGCCATGAAGTGATGGGACTGGATGCCATGATCTTAGTTTTCTAAATGTTGAGCTTTAAGCCAACTTTTTCACTCTCCTCTTTCACTTTCATCAAGAGGCTCTTTAGTTCTTCTTCACTTTTTGCCATAAGGGTGGTGTCATCTGCACATCTGAGATTATTGATACTTCTCCCGGTAATCTTGATTCCAGCCTGTGCTTCATTTAGTCCAGCATTTCTCATGATGTAATCTGCATATAAGTTAAATAAGCAGGGTGATAATATACAGCCTTGACAGACTTCTTTCCCAATTTGGAACCAGTGTGTTGTTCCATGTCCAGTTGTAACTGTTGCTTCTTGACCTGCATACAGATTTCTCAGGAGGCAGGTCAGGTGGTCTGGTATTCCCCTCTCTTTAAGAATTTTCCACAGTTTGTTGTGATACACAGAGTCAAAGGCTTTGGCATAGTCAATAAAGCAGAAGTAGGCAATGGCACCCCACTCCAGTACTTGTGCCTGGAAAATCCCATGGACAGAGGGGCCTGGTAGGCTGCAGTCCACGGGGTCACTTAGAGTTGGACATGACTGAAGCGACTTAGCAGCAGCAGAGAAGAGAAGGAAATGGCAACCCACTCCAGTGTTCTTGCCTGGAGAATCCCAGGGACGGGGGAGCCTGGTGGGCTGCTGTCTATGGGGTCGCACAGAGTCAGACATGACTGAAGTGACTTAGCAGCAGCAGAGGGAGAAGGAAATGGCAACCCACTCCAGTGTTCTTGCCTGGAGAATCCCAGGAGCGGGGGAGCCTGGTGGGCTGCCGTCTATGGGGTCGCACAGAGTCGGACATGACTGAAGCGACTTAGCAGCAGCATAGGGAGAAGGAAATGGCAACCCACTCCAATGTTCTTGCCTGGAGAATCCCAGGGACGGTGGAGCCTGGTGGGATGCCATCTATGGGATCACACAGAGTCGGGCAGTACTGAAGTGACTTAGCAGTAGCAGCAGCAGGTGTTTTTCTGGAACTCAATTTCTTTTTCAGTGATCCAACGGATGTTGGCAATTTGATCTCTGGTTCCTCTGCCTTTTCTAAATCTAGCTTGAAAATCTGAAAGTTCATGGTTCACATACTGTTGAAGCCTGGCTTGGAGAATTTTGAGCATTACTTTCCTAGCATGTGAGATGAGTGCAACTGTGTGGTGGTTTGAGCATTCTTTGGCATTGCCTTTCTTTGGGATTGGAATGAAAACTGACCTTTTCCAGTTGTGGCCACTGCTGAGTTTTCTAAATTTGTTGACATATTGAGTGCAGCACTTTCACAGCATCATCTTGTAGGATTTGAAATAGCTCAACTGGACTTCCATCACCTCCACTAGCTTTGTTCATAGTGAGGCTTTGTAAGGCCCACTTGATTCTGCATTCCGGGATGTCTGGCTCTAGGTGAGTAATGACACCATCGGCGTTATCTGGGTCATGAAGATCTTTTTTGTTTAGTTCTTCCATGTGTTTTTGCCACCTGTTCTTAGTATCTTCTCCTTCTGTTAGGTCTGTACCATTTCTGTCCTTTATTGTGCCAATCTTTGCATGAAATGTTCAATTGTTATCGTATCTCTGATTTTCTTGCAGAGGTCTCTAGTCTTTCCCATTCTGTTGTTTCCCTCTATTTCTTTGCATTGATCAATGAGGAAGGTTTTCTTATCTCTCCTTGCTATTCTTTGGAACTCTGCCTTCAAATGGGTCTATCTTTCCTTCTCCTTTGTCTTTCCAGTCTTTTCTTTTCTCAACTATTTGTAAGGCCTCCTCCGACAACCATTTTGCCTTTTTACATTTCTTTTTCTTGGGGATGGTCTTGTTCACTGCCTCCTGTACAACGTCACGATCCTCTGTCCATAGTTCTTCAGGCACTCTGTCTATCAGATCTAATCCCTTGAATCTATTTGTCACTTTCACTGTATAATCGTAAGAGATTTGATTTAGGTGATGCGTGAATGGTCTAGTGGTTTCCCTACTTTCTTCGATTTAAATCTGAATTTGGCTGTAAGGAGTTCATGATGTGAGCCACAGTCACTCAAGGCTTTTGAACTGTGGTGCAGGAGAAAACTTGTGAGTCCCTTGGATTACCCGGAGATCAAACCAGTCAATCCTGAAGGAAATCAATCCTGAATATTCATTAGAATGACTGATGCTGAGACTCTAGTACTTTGTCCCCCTGGAGGGAAGAGCTGACTCACTGGGAAAAGATCCTGAAGATGGAAAGGATTGAGGGCAGGAGAAGGGAGGGACAGAGGATGAGATGGTTGGATGGCATCACTGACTCAATGGACATGAGTTTGAGCAAGCTCCAGGAGATAGTGAAGGACAGGGAGTCCTTTTGCACTGTAGTCCGTGGAGTTGCAGAGTTGCACACAACTTAGCCACTAAACAAAAACAACACCACATACCATAAAATTCACTCCTTTAAAGTACATAATTTATTGGTATTTTAGTGTCAAGTTTGGGCAACAATGAACCCAAGCTATTTTTACCACCCACAAAGGAAACTCTAGACCCATTTAGCAACCATTTCTCATTACCTCCTATCTCCCCCTGAACCCCCAACCTGTTGTAACCAGTCATGTACTTATTATCTGTATGGATATCTGTTCTAGACATTTCATATAAGCAAAAGCAAATTCATATGTTATCTTTCATTTAGCAGAATATTTTCAAGACTTTGACATCTTTTAGCATTTTAATAGTACAAATTCCTTATCAAAGAATGACTATAAATGCATTCTCCTGTTCTAGGGCTTTTAAGTTTGTTGATAATGTCCTCTGAAGCAGGAAGTTCTTTTAGTTTGGTGAGTCTTACCTATTTTTATTGTTGTTACTGTGCTTTTGGTGTTTTATCTCAGAAACCATTGCCTAATCCAGGGTCACAAAGATTTTTCTCTAAAGAATTTTATAGTTTTATGTCTTACATTTAAATCTCTAAATTATTTTCAGTGAACTTTTGTATATAGTGTAAGGTCAGGTCAGTTCAGTTCAGTTGCTCATTTGTGTCTGAATCCTTGCAACCCCATGAACCACAGCACGCCAGGCCTCCCTGTCCATCACCAACTCCCGGAGTCCACCCAAACCCATGTCCATTGAGTCGGTGATGCCATCCAACCATCTCATCCTCTGTCGTCCCCTTCTCCTCCTGCCCTCAATCTTTCCCAGCATCAGGGTCTTTTCCAGTGAGTTAGCTCTTTGCATCAGATGGCCAAATTATTGGAGTTTCAGCTTCAACATCAGTCCTTGCAGTGAACACCCAGGACTGATTTCCTTTAGGATGGACTGGTTGGATCTCCTTGCAGTCCAAGGGACTCTCAAGAGTCTTCTCCAACGCTACAGTTCAAAAGCATCAGTTCTTCTGTAAGAATCCAACTTGATTCTTTTTCTATTTGGAAATCTATTTTCCCCCTCTCTGTTTGTTGAACCAAATATTCACTCCCCAGTTAAATTGTTCTGGTACCCGAACTTTTTCCAAAACTACTTTGTAAGTAGTTATTCATGAAGAAACAGTTTTATTCTTAGTGTTGACTCTGGATATTTAGAAGTGGGATTAAGTTTTTAATTCTGAGATGAAGTAATATTTATCTGTTTTCAAAGACTAGTAAGTAACTCCTAATAGAAATCTGAGTATGTTTGTGAATGTGTATATGACTTCACTGAGAAGAAACTGAGAATGGGTGAATTTATATACTGTTGAGGAAGTCACAGCTGGAGGTATTAGAGTCATAGATATTAGTCTTAATTTTACAAATTCAATGCTGTAATAATTAAGAGGCCCAGTGATGAAACACACACTGTTTTAGTGTGTGTTTTTATTTGTAATTGTATTGAGTCATCATATTAATTTGAAATACCAGGGTCCTGTTTTCTCAACTGGTGGACATTCTAGAACAAGATAGGCTCTGGCTCATTATGAGTTCCTGGGAGACAACTTTGAGTTTTGTCTTCAAACTAAATGCCTTTGTCTTTGCTTGTTAATACTACTCACCAAATATATTTTGTACTACAAGGCACAGAATAAGATTGCTTTTCCTTGTCCCCTTGTGTTACTTGGGGCTATGTGACTAATTCTGACCAATAAATGCATTGTTACAAAAAATGATGTATGAAAGAAAACAAGTATATTCTTTTCTAAGTCTATGATGCTTATTTTTTATTGAAATATAGTTAATTTATTATGGTAGTTTTAGGTGTACAACATGTTTGTTTTCTTATTGCAGATTATATTGCATTATAGGTTATTAAGATATTGGGTATTATGGTCTGTGCTATATAGTAAATCCTTGTTGCTTATCTCTATTATGTGTAGTGGTTTAATATCTGTTAATTCCTTACTGCTAATTTGTTCCTCCCCATTATCTCTCCCCTCTTCGGTAATTTTTTCTTTTGTGATTCTGTTTTGTATATGGATTTCTTCACATTATTTTTTAGATTCTACATATAAGTGGTATCACATAGTATTAATATTTGTTTTTCTTTTACGATTTAAAAAGGCATAATAGTCTTCATGTTCATGCTTGTTCCTGCATATGGCAATATTTCATTTACTTTTATTGATGAATAATAGTTCATTGTGTATATGTGTGTGTACGCACACATACACACACATATCTATCCCACATGTTTTTAAGCTAATCCTGTCTTGATTGACACTTGACAGGTTTCCGTGTTTCGGCTGTTGTAATTGTGCTGCTTATAAACATTGGGGTGCATGCATCTTTTTGAACTAGCCTTCTCACTTTTTTCTGGGTGTATACCCCGGAGTGGAGCTGTTGGATCATGTGGTAGCTCTGTTTTTAGTTTGTAAGACACCCCCAGAGTGTTTTCTACAGTGACTGCACCAGTTTCCAACACCATCAACAGTGTACTTGGTTCCCTTTTCTCCATATCCTTTTGCCTATAATGCTACAATATTTAAGTTGGAAATTCTTTAAAGCTGTTTTTTTGTTTTATGTCATCCTTTGGATCATGACTGGTAGCACTTTGAGATGCTGTTTTTTCCATAGGTTTTGGTCTTTGAGTAAAAATGATGAACAACACCTCCTGTCAACAATAATGGACAAAGAGCATGAAAAAGAAATAAATTTTATTTTAAGCTGCAGAGGTTTTGTGGGTCTTTGTTACAGTTCTATCACCTAGCTTATTCTGACAAAGACTGTTCTTTTCCTTTTTAGACTTTGAGGTTTACATGAACAGTTATGTTAAAATAATTTTAAGTACTAAAATACTGTAGTACTTTACTAAAATAAAAGCCAAGGATAAGAAAAAGTTAAAATGTATTTTAGTCACCAGTTGTTTTTTTTTGAGTTTTAGTTTATTAACCTTATTGTTTCCCTTTGTTTTTTTGTATTGTTCTCAATTTTCTTTCATGTTTTGTTTCCAGAGTATCTGGTGAGGTGTGTATGTTTAAAAAAACAACAATGACAACTACAACAACTATGATCAGTTGTAACCGTAGAGAAGAGTTTTATTCCAACACATATCTTTGCTTACAGTCAAGGCAGAATTTCTAGTCTATTCCCAAACCTTGCGTTCGTATAGGAAAAATTTGGTTCTTCATTATGGAGTAAATTCTAAATACCAGAGCTTTAAAAATACTCAGTTGGTTGTTTTTTTTTTTTTTTGATTTATGACACACTGTTCCTACTTTTCAGTGCATGGTGAACACTTCGAAATGAAATAATCTTCAATCTGTTTGAAATCATTTATAAGATTTATCTATTTTATTTTTCTAATTAGTTTTGATGCACATTAACTTAGGGAATAAAACTTCTGTTACGCTACTAGAGTTTTGTAATCATTGAAATCACAGTTAGAGCTACGTGTTGAACATTTTCTTACTACTCCTTTCCCTCTCTCTCCTGGTAACCCTTAGTTTCTTCTCTATGAGTCTGTTTTTTTTTTTTTTTTTTTTTTTTATTCACCAGTTTGTTTCATTTTTTAAATTTCACATAGAAGTGATAACATCTAGTATTTGTATTTCTGTCTTATTTCACTTAGCGTAATACTCTCCAAGTCTGTACAAGTTACAGACAGCAAAATAGTCATTCTTTTTATTGACTGAGTAGTTTTCCAGTGTGTGTGTGTAGATATCTATAAACTATGCAGTTATCTGTTGATGGGCCCTTTGATTACTTTTTATCTTGGCAATTGTAAGTAATTCTGCTGTGAACATTGGTATTTTTTTCAAATATTATATATGTATCCAAGAGGGGAATTGCTGCGTCATTTGGTAGTTCCATTTAGTTTTTTTGAGAAACCAGCATTTTGATTTCCACAGTGGCTACGCCAATTTGCATTCCCACCAGCACTGTATAGGGTTCCTTTTGCTCCATATCCTCACTGGATTTGTTACTTGCGGTCTTTTGATTATAGCCAATCTGGAAGGTGTGAGGTGATATCTCATTGTGGTTTAAATTTGCACTTCTATGATGATTAACAAAATGGAACATCTTTATATGTGCCTGTTGTTCATGTGTTTGTCTTCTTTGTAAAAATATTTATTCAGGTCTTCTGCTCAATTTTTAATCAGGTTGTTTATTTTTTGATTTTGAGTTTATGAGCTTTTAATATATATTTTCAGTATAAAGCCTTACCAGTCATACAACTAACAAATATTTTCTCCCATCCAGTAGATTATCTTTTAGTTTTGTCCATAGTTTCCTTTGCTGTGTGAAAGTTTTTAATCTGATTAGATCTCATTTGTTTATTTTTGCATTTATTTTCTTTGCTTGAGATTGATTGAAAAAAAATATTGCTACAGTTCATGTCAGTGTTTTACTTATTTTCTTCTAGGAGTTTTATGGTTTCTGGTCTTGTCTTTAGATCTTTTAATTCATTCTGAGTTAATTTTTGTGTATGATGTGAGAAAATATTCTAAAGGTAGCTGTCCAGTTTTCCCAGCACCACTTATTGAAGAGACTGTATTCTCCATGGTATATGCTTGCCTCCTTTGTTGACTGTAATTGACTGTAAGTGTGTGAGTTTATTTCTGGGCTCTCTGTTTTCTTACATTGATACACGTGTCTGCTTTTGTGCTGGTATTGCACTGTTTTGATTACTGAGTCTTTGTAGTATAGTCTGAAATCTGGCAGCATGATTCCCCCACTCATGGTCTTCTTTCTCAAGATCGTTTTGGCTATTCAGAGTCTTTGTATTTCCATACAGATTTTAATATTTGATCTGGCTCCGTGAAAAAAATGCTCTTGTTACTTTGATAGGGACTGTGTTGAATTGTAGGTTTCCCTGCCTTATGTGGTCATTTTAACAGTTCTATTCCAAGAACACAGTAAACACATCTTTTTGTATCATCTTTAATTTCTTTTATCATTGTGTTACAGTTTTTCTAGTATAGGTCTTTTGCATTCTTTGATAGGGTTATTCCTACATATCCTTTTTGATGCATTGGTAAATGGGATTATTTCTATGATTTATCTCTAATTTATTGTTATTATAATTATTCATTGTTTTTCATAGAAATGCAACATATTTCTGCATATTAACCTTGTATCCTGCAACTTAACGAATTCTTTGATGTACCTAATAGTTTTCTGGCAATGTCTTTAAGGATTTTCTGTGTGTAGCATCTTAATACTACAGTTCTTAATAGTTTGCGCTCCTTTTATTTCTTTTTGATTGCTGTTGCTATGACTTTAATACTATATTAAATAAAAGTTTTGAGAGTAGGTATCCTTATCTCATTCTGGAACTTAGAGGAGATGCTTTCAGCTTTTCCCTGTTGAGTATGTTAGTTCTGGGCTCGTCATATGTGACATTTATTATGTTGAGGTTTGTTCCCTCTGTGCCTTCTTTCTGGAGAGTTTTTCTCATAAATGGGTGTTGAATTTTGACCAAAGTTTTTTCTGCATCTATCGAGATGATCAGATGATAATTTTTCTTTATTAATGTGATATATTGCATTGATTTGTGGATATTAAAAAATCCTTGCATCCCTGGGATCCCACTTGATGATGGTGTAGGATCCTTTTAGTGTATTGTTGGGTTTGCTTTCCTTTACCAGGTTAAGGAAGTTTTAGGCTTTTAGTTTTTCAAACATGCTTCAACTCCTTTCTCTCGTTTCCTTTTGGGACCCCTATAACAAGAATATTAGTGAACTAGATATTGTCCTAGAGGTCTCTTAATCTGTCCTCTTTTCTTTTCATTCTTTGTTCTTTCTTGTTCAGAAGCAGTGATTTCCACAACTCTGACTTTTAGCTTGCTGATGGGTTCCTCTCTATTATTTGCAGAGGTCCCCACCATCCAGGATCTAATGATCTCTGATGATCTGAGGTGGGGCTGATGTAATAATAGTAGAAATAAAGTACACAGTAAATGTAATGCACTTGAATTATCCCAAAACCATCCCCCCCCCCCACACAAATCCTTGGAAAAATTGTCTTCCACAAACCAGTCCCTGGTGTCAAGGTTGATGACCGCTAGAGTCTAGTGTATTTCTCATTTCAGTTACTATATTCTTCATCTTTGGTTGTCCTGTACATTTTCTGTCCCTTTGTTAAAATTTTCTAGCTTCTTGCTTTGTGCAGTCAATCTTCACTTGAATTCTTTGTTCATTTTTATGGTCACTATCTTGAACTTAATTCTTCTGAGACTTTTCTTTATCCTTTGCCTGGAACATGTTCATCTGTTGTATCATTTTGCCTGATACAAAATTCTTTAAAAATTTTAAATGTATCTGGTAGATAATTTTTTGGGCCTGGGAGAAGTAGCCTCATCTATATATGTACACTGAGAATGCTTCTTGTGATACTAACTATTATTCTTTGGTAACCTGTTGTGCTTTGTTACTTGTTTAAATCGATCAAGTCATAAAGTAAAGAATGTATTCAAGATGACTTGGGTCAAAAATGTTTTTCAAAGTAGTTGACATCAGTCTCTGATCATATGAAAATCAGAATGTTTCTGTGACAAATTTGGTTTTAATGATACATCTTCTTGTAAACTCAGTCATTCCCCTAATGTGAATTAATTGCAAAATGAATCATTCAATTAAGTTGCAACTATTAAAATTTTCATACTCATAAATAATCATTGCTATAAATATTTTTGCTATGTTAAAATTATTCCTGAAATTTCATTTGGACATTCAGCCCTTCTGTGGAGTGTGAAATTAAAGTTGGTTACAAATTTTTAACTAAATTGTAGAGTTTTATGTACAAAATTTATGATTTTAAATGTATGAATTCTGTGAGGAGAAAGGGATAGACTTTGCTACAAGTTATTAATTACAAAGCTGAGGTTCTGTTTCTCTTCTTATGTAAAATAGTGTTCTTTGTTTAGCTTCTTACAGTGCTAGGAGAATTGCGTAGTTCTATTGATTGGTTCCATGCATTAGAAATCTGACTTTTAACAGATGTTTGAGAAATTGCCAGCACAGACAGCATCAGCCAACTAGACATTTTCCCCTTGTTACTTGACAGGCCTTTAGTGGTTTAGTAACATACCAAAGAAATTTAAACATTTTTTTTAATAATACCAAAATTTTTCTAAAATATTAAAAGCACTTTGGAAAATATTGATAAAATGAAATCTGTCATTTTTCCCAAATCAAGGATTACAGTTACGGTAGTTTTAAAATGTGATTGTTTATTTTAGAAAACAACAACAAAACAAGAAAATCCTGTATGTTGAATGAATAGTATTTTACTTTATTGAAAAATTTGCTTATGAAATTGTCATTCAGGATTAAAGCGTGTATTTTATTGCCTTGGTCTTTTTTTTTTCTTGTGCAGTGTAAACAATTTTAGTGTTCTTATTAGATTGTAAATACTGTTCAAAAGTATAGAATTTTTACATAGAGATTATGTATCACTGAACACTTACCATATCTGGAACTCATAACTAGGAGCAGGATGCTGCATAAATGTATGTTAAAGCTTGTTTTCTGAAGGACAGTCTCTCTTTAGAGGATGTAAGAGATTCAGCTGTGTAGTTGAGGGTGTTCAGCATGAACACTCTAAGCTCTGTTTCCTTTAATCACATCCTTTGAATGTGTAGGAAGGAGGAAAAGGAGTACCATAATGTTTGAGAATCAAGTGTTAATTTTATAGTACTACCAGTTGCCAGACTAGATCTTTTCCTTTCAGGTGTTGCTATTCCATAGAATATTATATTTGCTTTTCATTGTGTCAGATGTAGGTAAAAGATTTTATTTTAAGGAAAATTTAAGAAATATAATGTTATATTTAGTTCTACTTCTGGCTTTGTAACAACTATGTATGCCTTAAGATTATATATTGAGCTAGTTCTTTAAAGGATTACAGTTGATAATGAGTTGGTATAGCTTATATTTCACCTTAAAAATTAAAAGGTTTTTTAGAGCTATCAGGTAGTCTAAGAGTAACTACGTTAAACTAAAACTTTAAAAAATCTTAACATCTATGCTATGGTTTTGTTGAATCCATATGAACCAAACTTATGGCCTGTATCAATTACACTGCAGGAAAAGCCAGTTTTATACATTTGTACATAAAAGCCTTCAAGAAAACTATGGGTAATTATTTCTTCAGTAATGTTATCAAATTACAGTAACTTTTTAATTACTGTGTCTCCTGATACTGTAATTAGTAAATTAGTAAATCAGTGTCTCCTGATAAAAGTCACATATGAGATTTTTTAGGTTCAAAAAGTTATTAATAAGCTGGGACTTTTAAAAAATATGTATATGGATAGGACACTAAAATTTATAGGTAAAATTCAAAGCTCTCAGCTTTTCAGGCCATGAGCCACCCATCTTGCAATAAACCTTTCTATGCTGCTGCTGCAAAGGTAAACAATTACAGGTAAAATTCTAATGAAGTTTATCTACACTGTGCCTGTGATATTACATATACTAAAGTAAATAACCATATTTTTATTATTCAGCGCACACTGCTACATTTACTCATTTTCTTTTTTTTAAATTTCTTCATTCATTTTTGACTGCTGGGGCTTTGTTGCTGTGTGAGCTTTCTCTAGCTGGGGTGAGCAGGGTGGTTTTCCTTGTTGCGGAGCTTGGGCTCAAGGGCACAGGTTCAGTAGTTGCAGCACACGGGCTTAGTTGCCCTGCGGCATGTGGGTTCTTCCTGGATCAGGGATTGAACCTGTGTCTCCTGCATTGGCAGGTGGATTCTCCTCCACTGAGACACCAGGGAACCTCTACTCATTTTCAAAACCAGTAAAATGGAGTTGGATCTTTTTTTTTTATTTTTATTTTTTTTGGAGTTGGATCTTAAAAAGAGGGGATTAGATTGTAGTGGGGGTAGCAGTAGGAGAAAAGGCATCTAATCAAATTCACTCCTAAAGCCTTCTGGGGAAAACTAAGCTGTTGTTTTTCAATTTATCCAACGTAGCTTGCTTGCTTCCTTTCAGTGTCAGAGTAATTCTTTTTTTATTCGATAAAGTGTTTTTCTGCATTTCTTTCTGTCTTTTACCTCAGAATACTAGCATCACAATCTTCTTTTGGTGAGGGTGCTTATGAGAGCCATGAAGAAACTGAGAATGGTTTGAGCACCTTCCCTTTTGTGATCTGGTTAAATTTGATCTTTAAATTGGAATTTGTAAATCAGAAAATACAGCACATCGAGTCATGTGCTTCTTAAAACAAAACTCAATGAGAAAATTAAGTAGATAAGGTTTTCTCAATAATCAGTAATTACAGAAGAACATAGAATATTCAGCTAACATTGTAAGAAGTCTAAATACCTTTGTAGAAGTGTGAGCCTTTCAGTCTTTCAGTATTTATTGTTCACTGTTTACTCACGTTCTCTCTCCATTGATTTGGTTAGAATCGATCTTTATTTTTTTCCCTATTGATCTGGGATTTATCAGTGTTTGTCATTTTTTTTTTCTTTACCTTCTCAACCCAGGGATCGAACCCACATTACATGTCGGATTCTTTACCAGCTGAGCCACCAGGGAAGCCCAAAATGTCATTTTTAAATTCGCTAATTTTCATCACAAAATATTTGTGACTTTCTTGCATTCAGCCTTTAATCTGACTAGAAGGATAAAAGTTTAGTTACTTGGCAAAAGTTAAAAGAATTTATTTAGATGTCAGCATTTATCGCTCTCTCGCATGGGTGCACACACGTACAGCACATATGCACAGCCTCTGCCGTTGTCTTACCTCCTGATTTCTTTATCTCCTATCAAAAGAGAGAAATTTTTTTTCAACATAAGGCAGCTGTGAAGGGCATTTTTCCCACCAGAAAGGAGTTTAACCAACTGTTTTACTAAATTAATCTTAAGATTTCCTCCTTTCCAGTAGTTGCCACTATTTCTTAAAATTTTCCTACAGTATGAAATTGTGTCTATTTTGTTACTCTCAGGATACCATTCTTATAAGTCTATACATACTAATATATAGCATGTCATTTTTTAAAGATGTTATTGTTAATATAAGCAGAAGTAAGTTTATTTCATCACTCATATATATAAAAGGCAAAATACAAGTAAATAATCTATTTTGGTATTTAGCTCCAGACTTTTTAAAGTTCAAACAATTGTATGTGAAAATGAAAGTCGCTCAGTTGTGTCCAACTCTTTGTGACCCCATGGACTGTACAGTCCATGGAATTCTCCAGGCCAGAATACTGGAGAGGGTAGCCTTTCCCTTCTCCAGGGGATCTTCCCAACTCAGGGATCAGACCCAGGTCTTCCACATTGCAGGTGGATTCTTTACCGGCTGAGCCACAAGGGAAGCCCAAGAATACTGGAGTGGATAGCCTATCCCTTCTCCAGGGGATCTCCCTGACCCAGAAATGGAACTGGGGTCTCCTGCATTGCAGGCAGATTCTTTACCAACTGAGCTATCTATGAATCAGCTATTGAAGAGTGCTTGTCTTTGACCTATTTTCTCATTATCTTTTGAAGATAAAGACATATATTGAAAAATGATATTAACTATTTGAAAATGATATTTCTTTTACTCTGTCTGATTAAATGACTTAGGTTTTAAGATAGCTGACCTATTTTCTCATTATCTTTCGCAGATAAAGCCATATATTGAAAAATGATATTAACTATTTGAAAATCATATTTCTTTTAGTCTGTCTGATTAAATGACTTAGGTTTTAAGATAACTCTGAACTAGTCATTTTTCAATGATATTTTATTTAGCAACTATTTTATGATTGTTTAGATGTATATGCTGTGTTGTGGTCTTACTGTTATTTCTTTTATTTAAACCATATCATAGTCAAAGAATATATTATGTTCTTCTTCCTGAACCCAGTTTGGGTCTTTTCACCAGTGCTCAGCGTGCCAGTGTGCTGACACCAGGTCGTAGTAAAGGAAACTTTAGTGTTTATTTCAGGGCACCAAGCAAGGAGAAATAAGCAGCTTATGTGCAAAACACCTGAACTTACCAGTGGTTTTCAAGTAAGGTGGGTTTTTTTTTTTTTTTAATTATTTTTTTGGCTGTATTGGGTCTTAGTTGCCACATGTGGGATCCTTGTTGCGTTATGCAGGATCATCTGCAGCGTGTGGACTCTCTCGGTGTGGTGTGCAGGCTCAGTGATTGTGGCACATAGGCACCAGAGCACGCTGGCTTCAGTAGCTGCAGCACGCAGGCCCTCTAGCTGTGGCCTGTGGAGTCCGGAGTGCACAGGCTCAGTAGTTGTGGCACACGGGCTCTCTAACTGTGTCACACAGGCTGCAGTGTGTGTGGCCTTTCAGAAGTTGCAGTGCATGAGCTCTTTAGTTCTGTCACGTGTTCTCTGAAGTCTGTGGGCTCAGTAGTTGTGGCTGATGGGTAGTTAGCACAGCAAATGTAGTAGTTAGCACAGCTCTAAACTTACCTTCAGATGAAATCACAGATTAAGTATTTGTACTTCATTGTCTTAGCCTGTTACAGAAAGTGATTCTGAAGTGTATATATATACACGCCACTTGTAGGACTTCAAATTAAATGGCTGTATTTATTGTATCAGTGCAATTGTCAACATAGTTTTACCTTACATAGTAAGATACTGGCTTATTTAACTCATTATCTTTTGCTTTGGCTCCTAGAAAGCTCTAGTCTCTCTGACAACTGTGAATGCCATTAGGTAACCAACATTTGTGTGTGCTCAGTTATACCTCTGGCTAATTTGGAAAACTCAGCAGTGGCCACAGGACTGGAAAAGGTCAGTTTCATTCCAATCCCAAAGAAAGGCAATGCCAAACAATGTTCAAACTACCGCACAATTGAACTCATCTCGTAGCTAGCAAAGTCATGCTCAAAATTCTCCAAGTAAATCTTCAACAGTACATGAACTGTGAACTTGCAGTTGTTCAAGATGCATTTAGAAAAGGCAGAGGAATCAGATCAGATTGCCAACACCCCATAGAAAAAGCAAGAGAGTTCCAGAAAAACATCTGCTTGTCCTTCATTGACTATGCTAAAACCTTTGACTGTGTAGATCACAACAAACTGTGGAAAATTCTTAAAAGAGATGGGAATACCAGACCACCTTACTTGCCTCCTGAGAAATCTGTATGCAAGTCAAGAAGCAACAGTTAGAACTGGACATGGAACAACGGACTGGTTCCATATTGGGAAAGGAGTATGTCAAGGCTGTATATTGTCACCCTGCTTATTTAACTTATATACAGAGTACATCATGCAAAATGCCAGACTGGATGAAGCACAAGCTGGAATCAAGATTGCCGGGAGAAATATCAATCACCTCAGATATGCAGATGGCACCACCCTTATGGCAGAAAGTGAAGAGGAATTAAAGAACCTCTTGATGAAAGTGAAAGAGGAGAGTGAAAAGCTGGCTTAGAACTCAACATTCAAAAAACTAAGATCATGGCATCCCATCCCATCACTTCATGGCAAATAGATCGGAGAACAGTGGAAACTGACAGATTTTATTATTTTGGTCTCCACAATCACTGCAGATGGTGACTGAAGTCATGAAATTAAAAGATGCTTGCTCCTTGGAAGAAAAGTTATGAACAACCTAGACAGCATATTGAAAAGCAGAGACATTACTTTGCCAACAAAGGTCCGGATAGTCAAAAATCTATGGTTTTCCAATAGTCATGGTGAGAGTTGGACCATAAGGAAAGCTGAGCGCCAAAGAATTGATGCATTTGAATTGTAGTGTTGGAGAAGACTCTTGAGAGTCCCATGGACTGCAAGGAGAGCCAGTCAGTCCATCCTAAAGGAAATCAGTCCTGAATATTCATTGGAAGGACCGATGCTGAAGCTAATATTTTGGCCACCTGATGGCAAAGAAGGGACTCTTTAGAAAAGACCCTGATGCTGGGAAAGATTGATGGCAGGAGGAGAAGGGGGCAACAGAGGATGAAATGGTTGGATGGCAGCACCAACTCGATGGACAGGAGTTTGAGCAAGCTCCAGGTGTTGGTGATGGGTAGGGAATCATGATATGCTGCAGTCAGTGGGGTCACAAAGAGTTGGACAGGACTGAGCAAATGAACTGAACTGAATTGAATTGTGAGGGAGCAGAGGCAGGAGAAAAAAGGAAATAAAGTTTTGGATAGAGAAGTTAATCACAAACTCAGCAGGGTAACTCAGTTTTTTGAAAACTCAGTGTTATTCTTTGATCTTTAAAGAAAAATATGTTTTTCATCTATTCATGTAACTACTATCAAGATCAAAATACAATGTACCCCTTGCTGATGCCAGTGCTGAATTGAATCTCAGAGAAAGGCTTTTAAGTGAAATAGAAAAGAGCTTTATTGCTTTGCCAGGCTAAGGGAGTGTCATAGTGGGCTAATGCCCGCAAAACTGTGTGTTCCAACCTGGGGGGTTTGGTGAGGAGTTTTGTACCAGTGGCTCAAGGGCTGATAAGGATAAAGGTATGTGAAGGGCCTTCGTTCCTTTAATCTAGCCTCAGGTGGTCTCCTGGGATGAATTTCTGTGCCTCTCAAGATTATCACATTGTCACCTTCTCTGGAATGAAAAATGCTTCATTCTCCTCTGGTTCTGGCAAGTTCTAGTTCTCCAGGCCAATGCTCTGGCCACCTGATGCGAATAGCCGAGTCACTGGAAAAGACCTTGATGCTGGGAAAGATTGAAGGCAGGAGAAAAGGATGAGATGGTTGGATGGCATCACTGATGCAATGGACATGAACTTGGGCAAACTCCAGGAGGTGGTGAGGGACAGGGAAGCGTGGCATGGAGTGGTGAAGAATTGGACACCGCTTGGTGACTGAAGAACAACAACTTCTACAAGTGACACTGTGATAAAGAACCCATTTCCAGTGCAGGTTAGAGTTAAGAGACTCAGGTGCTTTCCCAGAATTAGGAAGGTCCCCTGGAGGAGCTCATGGAAACCCACTGTACTGTTCTTGTCTGGAGAATCCCATGGACAGAGGAGCCTGGTGGGCGACAGTCCATAGTGTTGCAGAGAGTTGGACACGATTGGAGCAACTTAGCACGCGTGTACAGTCTACAGAAGAGCTCAAAGGTCCTACTATGTGTACACCTTGAGGTGGATCCAGGATCCTGCCCCCGGACTGCACCATTGTTTCTTGACTGTTTGTCCCTTGTCTCTGCATCTTTTGCAACTATTTGAAGCTGCTCTTCGGAACTCAGGAAGGATCATGGAGGTTGAAACCTAGTCTCTACAAACGTGACATGGGAGAAACAGAACTTGTATGCTCAGGAGCCCCACAGGGTCCTGTGTGGTTTCACTCCCAGTTTTATTGCTTTCTCTATTTCATTAATGTGATTTGTTATAAAAGATAGTGTTTTGATATATTAGTGTAGCCCTAGGGAACTAATAAATTCATTAATGTTATTGGGTCTACCAGAAATTTATTCTTTATTGGCATAAAATATTTCATTGTACGAATATATCACAATTGAGCTCTTTTCCAAATTGCACGTAGCTGGGTTGTTTCCACATTTTTTGCCTTTTGAATAAAGTTGTATTCACTTGGAAATTTTGCCTATTTTCAGATATGTGTAATAGTATTTTTCTTTAATTTTAATTTACATTTCATTGAATAATTTGTTGAGTACTTTTTCATATGCTTATTGGCTGTTTGGATATATATCTTTTTTGGGGTCCCTGACCAAGGCTTATGTAATTGGATTGCTTGCTTACTCTTTTTGATTGGTAGGAGGTTCCTTTATGTATTCTGTATATATGTGATTAACAACAGGATTTGGGACTAGAGTGAGGCAAGGGTGGTACTCATTCCAAATTTAAAGAAACACTTCTCTTGGGGTTGAGTTCCCCTCTGCTGCTGGATTGCTTTTCCCCAAAGCATTCCTGTGCTTCACTTTCTAATTCAGGATTCTGTTTAAATTCAAGATCCTATTCATTTGAAAGATCATATCTAGACTATCACCCCAGTCTTCTGTCACTGTATTACCCTAAATACCAGTTTTTCTTCATAACACTTATTACCAACTGACGTATACTTACGTGTATAGGTTATTTTTGGTTTATTGCTCTCTGAAACAAATTATGCTCTGTAAGAGTTGGGGCTTTCTTTTTGTCCCCACATACCAACTTACTAGAACAGTGTTCGGCATGTAACAAAGTTGCAATAGGTATTTATTAAATATTCATAAAATAATGAAGTTGAGAAGAGCCAGTCTCTGAAAAGAAAAGTGAGTTCCATTTTAGACATGCTAAATATGTATATGTGATTGATACAGATAAGAGATTGAGCTAGTCAGGGATTGGCAAATACTTCCTTTAAAGGACCAAATACTAAACATTTTATGCTTTGTGGGCCTTATGGACTATGTCCCAACCAACTCTGATACCAGAGTGAGAAAGCATCTGTGAACAGTGCATACATTAGTGAGGGTAGCTGTGTTTCAGTAAAAATTTACGTACAAAAGTAGGTAACTGGTTTGTAGGACCTGTTTGCTGACCCTTGGAAGATGTAATGGAGAGCTATAAATATGAAATGTAGAAGCTTGATCTTGATTCAGAATGTAGTCATGTGTATTTTGCATTATTAAAGTGAGATGATGAAAGGAACTGTGCTAAGAAAGATAATCTGGTGGTATTAGGTTAGCTGGAGAGAAATTGTGACTGGAGGTATTACTCACCTCAGGTTCAACTGCTAACTGGTCAGAAGCCAATACTGGAGAGACAGGCCTTGGTTGCAAATGAAAGGTCACTTTATCCAGGAGGCCAGCAACCTAGGGAGATGGCAGACTCTAGTCCAAAAACCTGCTCTGAAGATTCTGCTCAACAATGCAATTTTTTAAAGCAGGAGTTACTGGGATGGGAGGGCGGGAGGTGGAATCGGAGTCTCAGATATCTTCCACTGCTTGATTGGTAGTGTGGTGACAGGGTGGTGTTCCTGGTGTCTTGTGCTCAGTTTGAAGTCACTGTCCTCCACCTGGGTTGGGACCTTGTTTCTGCAGAAGAACCCTAAGGCATTATGATGTATATTCCTTGAGGAATCAGGACCCTGCTTTACTGCTGCACTTGCTTCTTGATTGCTCCTCCTTTGTTTCTGGGCTTCTCTCATAGCTCAGTTGGTGAAGAATCCACCTGCAATGCAGGAGATCCCAGTTTGATTCCTGGGTTGGGAAGATCTGCTGGAGAAGGGATAGGCTACCCACTCCCATATTCTTGGACTTCCCTTGTGGCTCAGCTGGTAAAAAATCCGCCTGCAATGCAGGAGACCTGGGTTCAATCCCTGGATTGGGAAGATCCCCTGGAGAAGGGAAAGGCTACCCACTCCAGTATTCTGGCCTGGAGAATTCCATGGACTGTATAGGGGGTTACTGGGGTCACAAAGAGTTGGACACAACTGAGCAGCTTTTCACAATCCCTTCCCTGATGAGCAGTTGTTTGAATCTGCCGTTTGGAACTCAGAGAAAGTCAAGGAGTCTGAATGAAGCTATTTCCTACAAACTGGAAACAAAGACATGGGAGGGATTTGTATCTAGAAGGGCCCCACAGGCTCTTGCTCAGTAAAAACAGTTACGAAACAGACTTTATATAAAGCTTACTATATGTGAGGCACTGCACTTCCTTTGCCCCTCTCTTTTTCTCAGATTATGTTCCTGAATTCTGTGTCTTGGCTTATTCTTTGTCTTGGCTTATTCTGTGTATCCTCCAGTAATTTCTCTGAAAAGGGCTGCCTGTTTGGACATATTTTAATGGCTAGTTCATCTGAAAGTATCTGTATTCTACCCTCAAACTTGACTCATGTCTGACTGGATATAAAATTCTGAATTAAAGATGGGACATTCTTCCTTAGAGTTTTGAAAGCACTGATATATCTTCCAGATTCTGATGTTGCTTTTGAAAAGTCATACCATTCTGCTTTTTGATTCTTTTATAAGATAGAAGCATGTGGGATCTTCTCTTTTGTTTGTGCTTAGAAATGTCACCACAACATTTCTATATGTACATCTCTTTTCATCTGTGTGCTTGGCTCTCCAGGAGTTGCTTTTCAGTATGGGATCTTGGAGTTTCAATTCCAGGAAATTTTCTTTAATTGTTGTTTTAATTCTGTCTTTTCTGAATTCTTTTCTTTTTCTCTTTTCTGGAAATTTTGTACTGGGATATGGGACCATACTGGTCCTCTTCATACCATATCTTTAGTAAATAGTAAAGACTATTCTCTTTTTGTTCCAGTTGGTAGGAAAAGTTTTCAACTACATATTCTAACTTTTTGTTGCTTTTCATTTCTACTCTTTATTTCCTTAAACTTTTCTGTTCCCTGAACGGTTATTTTTAAATTCTTTTATAATCCTCTTTCTGTGTTTTTTATGTTGTTTCTATTATATTATTGAGACTATTAATATTAGCTTTTGTGTGTTTTTTGCTTGTTTCTTCTCCCTTCAGAGTCTTATTTTTTTGCTTTTTTTCCTCTGTGTAATCCAGTGTCAGGGTTTTATATTTCATGTTTTCTCCACATAAAATATTTGATGTTTCTTTTTGACTACTCATACTTAATAACATAAATCTTAAAAAGCACTTTGGGAGCTTTTAGCATGTGGGCAGGATTTGTTGACTGTAGTCTTACCTGCTTGGGGATCAGCCCATGTCCTTGGGGAACACCTGATGTCTGTATATTTGAATGTCTTTTATCTTAAACTAGTCAGGTTTCCCAGAGAAACAAATTAGTGTTTTCCCTGGCTCTCAAAAGTTGAACCCTTTGAGGTAAAAAGACTGAGTGTGGGAGGGAAGGGATTGGTTCTCAACATCTCATTATGTATAACTTCACTTTGTCATCCTATTTCAGTAATGATTTCAGCTCTGATTGAGAGACCTTCTGATAATCTATTTCTAGGGGGGAAAACTCTTTTTCTGCCAAAGTGGGAGAGGAGGCAGTTGCTAGGCTAGCGCCAGGGAGAGATCAGTGGGTCTGGCTGTTGCTAAAATAGACTAATTCTTTCAATCAGGCCTACTTTACCCTCAACCAATTTTTGACTTTGGGGGCTTCTCTGCTGTAAGTTGGAGTGTTTATCACTTTTCCCAAATTCTTACTTTAGCTTAATCTTTCATTTCATGAAAGTCTGCTACCATTGCTGTTGCTGTTATTTTAGTATTAGTTGATTCTATTTTCCAGTTGAGTTTTTTTTTGAAACTTAGCATCCAACATGTTATTTTTCTTAAATTTGAATCCTGTGGAGTCATCTGAGTATCTTGATTAAAGTATGAAGATAGGGCCCCGTGGATTACTTTTGAAGACATTCAGTTTTACTTTAGTTCTTGGTTAGTACTGTAAATTATGTTTGTTTATACAGTTATGAGTACCTGGTTGTACTTATTATTAATGATCCTATATTTTAAAATTTTATTCCTAAAGATTTTTAGAATCTTTCCCTACAATATTTTAATTAAAAACATCTAGTGTTACCCTAGTCTACCTGAAAAGAAAAAATATACTGATAAATAAGTTTAGGATAACTTGTGGTGGAAAAGAAGTATGTTCCAGGAATAGCCTTTTAATTTTTTTAGTGCTTGTAAGCCATCTTCAAACAAAAGTTTTTGTATTTCAGATACAGATCATTAATGGATTGTCAAAAATCTTTTAAACTCAAAGGGTATATGTTTTTGTGTTTTTTTAACATAATTTTCTTAAAATTTTTCTTCTTTTCAAAATTAGTATTTTAGAAATTGTTTTCTTACATTGTTTTACAGGTTATACACATTAGAGGTGCAGCCTAATTCAGGTTCTGTAGAGAAAACATAATTTTAAAAGTGGATAGGTATTCTCTCACTGTCTTCTTTACTCATTTCAACTTCATTTACTTTTTAACTATGTTTCTTCTACCTTTTCCAGTTTTCTACTCAATTCTCCTTGGTGGAGAAGATGGATGCAAAAGAGAAGGTGTGAGTAGTTCTTTATTCTCTCTGCATCTGTTAACATTACATCATCTTTTCCATGCAATATTCTTGTTTCTTCCTAGTTCATCTCTTACGCAGCCAGTGGACCCGTTTGGTTTTCTTTTGTATCATTTATAAAATTTAGCTTATTCTGATGTACTATTCTTAGGAAGTTTGTGTTAATTTTATAAACATTTTTAGTTACATTTCCCTCCTTCCGTTATTTATATATGTCCTTTTAAAATCTGGTATCTGAAAATTATATGTAGTCATACTATTTCACTCACTCATCACCTTCATTAATTCAATCCACTAAAATTATTTAAGTTCCTAAAGTGTATCAGGCCCTGGGAAATAAAATATTGGTAAAATAGTACTTTCCTTAGTAGAGTTCATATTTTCATAGGGAATAACGTCTCCCATTTCTCATTAGAATTATCCACATCTGTATAATTAAAAACTAACTTTTGCTCTTTGGTCTCTCATTCACATTGTGAATAGTACTTCGTTTTGGAACTGTGTGTACTATTATAATAGTAGCGCTCATGTTTGAGTTCTGGCTCTACCAGATGTTGACTGTGTAATGTTGGATAACTCATACAACCTTTCTGTCTTAAAGTTTTCATTTATAAAATGTACTTAATATCTACTTTATAGAGTTGAATTGAGAGAATTTAGATGTTAAAAAAGAATTGAGAAATGTACGTACATGTATTATGTGAACTTAAATTTGAAATGCTTTATAATGGTGTTTTTAATACGGATTGCTATCTAAATATTTATTGCAGTCCTTTTGAAATATGATTGTAAATCTCCTTGAGAGCAAGAAGTATGTTGTATAGACTTTTACCTGTTGCAGATGGTAAATAGCAGTGACTTACAGTTTCAAATTAAATTGCCTAAATTTGTTGATTATTTCTTTTCAGCAATTTCATTGTTGATAATAATCAATACCAATATGTTTTAACATTAAGAAAACATTATTAAAAAAAATTCTCCATATGGCCAATTTCCATTATATACTTGTAAATATTATTGCCTCGGATTGTTCTCCTTCCCAAATTTCCATAATGTCACCCTTCAGTTCACTTCACTCAGTCGTGTCCAACTTTGTGACCCCATGGACCGCAGCACATCATGCTTCCCTATCCATCACCAACTCTGAGAGCTTGCTGAAATTCATGTCCATCGAGTTGGTGATGCCATCCAGCCATCTCATCCTCTGTCGTCCCCCTTCTCCTCCTTCCTTCAGTCTTTCCCACCTCCAATACTTTGACCACCTGATACGAAGAACTGAATCATTGGAAAAGACCCTGATGCTGGGAAAGGAAAGATGTCACCCTTAGGTTTGTGGATTTCTGGAATCTCTGCTACTCAGTAATCCTCCTTCTTTGCCTGTTTTTGAAAGATAAAGACATGTCGCTGTTTTCTGATAATGAATTTCCTTTTATATATGAAGAGAATTTTACATTTTATGTTAAAATACTAAATACAGGTTAAATATTAATGTGATTTAACCATTGTATAATTAAAAAATCATTAAAAATATTAGTGTGTCTGTGTCTTCTCCCCTCCCCTTTCCCACTCTTATTTTTAGGTGAAACTGGCCTATTTCTCTGGAGAAGGCAATGGCACCCCACTCCAGTACTCTTGCCTGGAAAATCCCATGGATGGAGGAGCCTGGTAGGCTGCAGTCCATGGGGTCGCTGAGTTGGATACGACTGAGCGACTTCACTTTGACTTTTCACTTTCATGCATTGGAGAAGGAAATGGCAACCCACTCCAGTGTTCTTGCCTGGAGAATCCCAGGGACGGGGGAGCCTGGTGGGCTGCCGTCTGTGGGGTTGCACAGAGTCAGACACAACTAAAGTGGCTTAGCAGCAGCAGGCCTATTTCTCTGATGGTTCTTCTTAACATTAAATTCATCTTAATTTTCCTGAATAACTATTTTATGGATCATGTCTAACATTTCAGTGCAATGAAGTCTTGATCATGGTGATAAATCTCTAGCCAAACATTTTCTTTTTAGTCTTTATGAAGTACATCATGCTTCAAGGACAAAAAGAGAAGCCAACATGTGTCAGTTACTTTGAATCCTTTTCTTGCAATATCATGTTTAATCTTTACCACAACCCTCTATAATATCCATTATTACTTCTATCTTGCTAATTTGAAAACTGAGGCTCAATGAATTTTTGCCAAAGTCTCAGTGTTTTTGATTCCAAAGAATATTCTGTGTACACTGTAATACGTGACCTGGAAAGTAGTGATGCAGAACATTGAACATCACTCCATATCTTCCATGAAATCACTTCTGTAACTTCATCATCTGAATTTAAGATCTCCATTTTTCCATTGTTGATCTTGGTAAATTAAATTTTACTTACCTAGAATGTATTTTGGATGCATATTTCTAAGGTTTTAAAAGGTTCATGCAACTTGGATAGAAAATAGGGATTTGGGAGTAGTAGGTAAAACTTGTTTTACCCTGGGCCAGTCTGTTGGGTTTCCTAGTGACGCTTTTATTTCCACCTCTTTGACGTTGTCCTTTTTTCCTTTAAATCTTCCTAATAGCTCAGCTGGTAGAGAATCCACCTGTAATGCAGGAGACCCCAGTTCAATTCCTGGGTAGGAAAGGTCCTCTGGAGAAGTGATAGGCTACCCACTCCAGTATTCTGGTCTTCCAGGGTGGCTCAGCTGATAAAAAATCCGCCTGCAATGAGGAGACCTGGGTTCGATCTCTGAGTTAGGAAGATCCCCTGGAAAAGGGAAAGGCTACCCACTCCAGTATTCTGGCATGGAGAATTCCATGGATTATATAGTTCATGAGGTTGCAAAGAGTTGGAGAGGACTGAGCAACTTTCATTTTTGCTTTCACTTATAGAAGCAAATAAACAGTATCTTCTGTGTCATGGTGGCTAGTATCAGTTCAGTTCAGTCGCTCAAATCATGTCTGACTCTTTGCGACCCCATGGACCACAGCACTCCAGGCCTCCTTGTCCATCACCAACTCCCGGAGTCCACCCAAATCCATGTCCATTGAGTCAGTGATGCCATCCAACCATCTCATCCTCTGTTGCCCCTTTCTCCTCCCACCTTCAATCTTTCCCAGCCTCAGGGTCTTTTCAAATGAGTCAGCTAATCCACATCAGGTGGCCAAAGTATTGGAGTTTCAGCTTCAACATCAGTCCTTCCAGTGAACACCTAGGACTGATCTCCTTTAGGATGGACTGGTTGGAATTCCTTGCAGTCCAAGGGACTCTCAAGAGTCTTCTCCAATACCACAGTTCAAAAGCATCAATTCTTCGGGGCTCAACTTTCTTTATAGTCCAGCTCTCACGTCCATACATGACCACTGGAAAAACCGTAGCCTTGACTGGACAGACCTTTGTTGACAAAGTAATGTCTCTGCTTTTTAATATGCTGTCTAGGTTGGTCATAACTTTCCTTCCAAGGAGTAAGCGTCTTTTAATTTCATGGCTGCAATCACCATCTGCAGTGATTTTGGAGCCCCCCAAAATAAAGTCTGTCACTGTTTCCATCTATTTGCCATGAAGTGATGGGCCCAGATGCCATGATCTTAGTTTTCTGAATGTTGAGTTTTAAGCCAACTTTTTCACTCTCCTCTTTCACTTTCATCAAGAGGCTCTTTAGTTCTTCACTTCTGCCATTAGTGTGGTGTCATCTGCATATCTGAGGTTATTGATATTTCTCCCAGCAATCTTGATTCCAGCTTGTGCTTCGTCCAGCCCAGTGTTTCTGATGATGTAGTCTGCATATAAGTTAAATAAGCAGGGTGACAATATGCAGCCTTGACTTACTCCTTTCCCGATTTGGAGCCACTCGGTTGTTCCATGTCCGGTTCTAACTGTTGCTTCCTGACCTGCATACAGATTTCTCAAGAGTCAGGTCATGTGGTTTGGTATTCCTCCCTCTTGAAGAATTTTCCACAGTTTGTTGTGATCCACACGGTCAAAGGCTTTGGTATAGTCAATGAATCAAGGCAAATTGGAAGTCGTCAAACAGGAGATGGCAAGAGTGAACGTCAACATTCTAGGAATCGGTGAACTAAAATGGACTGGAATGGGTGAATTTAACTCAGATGACCGTTATGTTTACCATTGTGGGCAAGAATCCCTTAGAAGAAATGGAATAGCCATCATAGTCAACAAAAGAGTCTGAAACGAAGTACTTGGATGCAATCTCAAAAATGACAGAATGGTTTCTGTTCGTTTCCAAGGCAAATCATACAATATCACAGTAACCCAAGCCTGTGCCCTGACCAGTAATGCTGAAGAAGCTGAAGTAGAACAGTTCTATGAAGACCTACAAGACCTTCTAGAACTAACACCCAAAAAAGATGTCCTTTTCATTAGAGGGCCAGTATACATATTATGGAATAACAATAAGATATAGAGAAATTTATAAAGTGTTGTTATGTATCTACCCTGTATTCATAGTTTATGTGCATTTCTGCTTTTAGTTTTTTAACTTAGGAATTAGCCATAAACTGTCCAGTCATAGGGAACAAGGACAGAAAGAATATCTATAGGGTTCTGTGAACATGTTTGTTTTGTAGATATGACTTTGAAACTATGTAAATGTTTTACATTATTTTAAAACAAGTTTGAATCATTAAAAAAAGAAAGATCCTACAAATGAAAGCAAAATGAAGCAGAGATGTTTTCATTAAGTAGTGTTGATATTATCCCTAGATTGTTATATATGTATCCTGCAGTCAAGCAAATGAATTTATGTTGATGTCTTTTTATAACAGGATCTTCAATATGGGAGAAATGAGTCAGGAATAAGAGTCATGCCGTTTACAAACACATGTAGAATCTTATATAGGAGTATCAATATAAAGATATCCTAAGTCTGACTAGTATACTTGACCAGTTTAGGAGTAATGAGAACTCCTAGAAGCCAGACTGTTGTCTCTGAATGCCATTTCCTGCTGAAGTTTTAGGGTTCCTTGGGTATATGATTGATTGCAAGTCTGAGGTAGGAGTTGGACAAGTTAATGCCCTTGTGTAGAAGCAAGGAAGCTATCTAAGACTACTATGGTTATATCTAGAAGATTCAGAAACTAATTGAAGAGGCTGTCACTTCCCAAAGATGAGAAATTTGAAAGCAATAGAAGTAATAGCTGCAGTGATTGGAAGCATTACTATATTTGTTTAAATCCAAGAGTTTTAAGTGATGATTCCTCCCCTAAAAAACAAATTCTCATTTAACATTATGCGGGATTAGGCTACTGACTCATTACAGTCTGTTTTCCATGACCTTCCATGTCTGAGTGTTCTATATCCTTGGATTCATCCAACGAAGAATTGTAGATACTTGGGGTGGGCAATGAGGGGAATTTTAGAAAGCTCCAAAAATGAATCTTGAGTTGCCTATCACTGATAACTTTACATAGCACTTACATTGTATTTACAACTATTTGCATAATGTTTATAATGTATTAGATTTTATACATAATTTAGAGATGATTTAAAGATAATGGGGAGGTGCATAGCTTGTATGCAAATACTGTGCCATTTTATATTTTTTAATTAATTATTTTGCTGCTCCAGGTCTTAACTTGTAGCACCTGGGATCTTTTATTTGTGACATGAGAACTCTTCCCTAGTGGCTAAGTGGTGAAGAATCCGCCTGCTGTGCAGGAGACTGGGATTTGATCCTTGGGTCAAGAAGATTCCCTGGAGAAGGAATTGACAATCCAGTCCAGTAGTCTTGCCTGGGAAATCCCGTAGATAGAGTAGCCTGGCAGGCTACAGTCCATGGGTTCACAAAGAGTTGGACATGACTTATGGCTCAGACGGTAAAGCGTCTGCCTGCAATACGGGAGACCCGGGTTCAATCCCTGGGTTGGGAAGATCCTCTGGAGAAGGAAATGGCAGCCCACTCCAGTATTCTTGCCTGGAAAATTCCATGGACTAAGGAGCCTGGTAGGCTACAGTCCATGGGGTCGCAGAGAGTCGGACACGACTGAGCAACTTCACTTTTACCAACTAAACAACAGAAACAACAGTGCGAACCCTTGGTTGCAGCATGTGGGATCTAGTACTCTGACCAGGGGACACAAGTTCTATCCCTGGTCCTAGAATATCCTACACGCCACAGGGCAGCTAAGCCTGTGTGTCACACTACTACAGCCCTAGTGCCCTCGAGTCCGTGCTCTGCAGCAAGAAGCCACCACAAGAAGTTCGAGCACTGCAACTAGAGTAGCCTCCTCTTAACTAGAGAAAGCCTGTGTGCAGTAATGAAGACCCAGCGCAGCCAAAAGTAAATATCAAATAAGAGAGGAAAACAATTTTTGTTAATAGCATTTGATAGGAAGAAAAATACATTCCGTGAGTTTGTTGAAAATTGCAGACATTGAAATCCAGTTTTGTGAAATTCATCAGCTGAAGAAAATGGAAATGCAGTAAGTATACCACTTGTTGGGTTCCTCTTTTTGGCTGAACGTAGGGAAATCCTTAGGTATATCTCAAGGCATACCGAATGTTCTGTGGTCCGGTGCCCCCTTGTGCCTATGATAAAAACCTATCACTTGTTTTCCAAAAAAATTGGGGTTACCCTTTCTAAGAGCCCCTGGAAACAAAACATTTGCAAGTTTATAAATACATTTGCCTATCTTAAGCTTTCTGGGACCTGAAATTTATGTCCTTTTTAATTTTAGGGCATGCTTTTGTCTTTCTTTGCAAGTTGTTACATTACCAGTTTTATGGCATTTATGTTACCAGTTATATGTGTTTAATTTCAGTTTTTTAGTGTTTCCATAGCTCTTTCATTTCCCTTTCCCTCCCCCACCCCCATTTCCAGATTTGCCTTTTCAAAGCAAAAAAGTGGAAATAGTGGAGGCATGTCAGAGGACTTACATTCTTTCTCTTTCTCAAGGAAAAAGCATCCTGGGGTCAACTTGTACCATGATAATGTATAATTGCAGACATTTCTGGCCCATTAGGATATTTGATTGCCATCTCATTCTTCTGTTCTGTACCCCAAAAGGCATATGAAGCTTTGTACTGTAATACCAGTCAGAATATTTCTATAACATCATTCCTTTGGGAGAAGGTGGCCTTCCCTAGTGACTCAAATGGTCAGGAATCTGCCTGCAATGCAGGAGACCCAGGTTTGATTCCTGGGTTGGGAAGATTCCCCTGAAGAAGGAAATGGCAACCCACTCCAGTATTCTTCACTGGAGAATTCCAGGGACAGAGGAGCCTGGTGGGCTGCAGTGCATGAGATCCAAAAGAGTGGGACACAACCGAGGGACTAACTCTTTTACTTTCACTTTGGGAGACGAGACTGACACAGTTGTCCATCTTGCTCTTTCTTTCTTTACCTTTTTAGCTAAATTTTCTTCTTTTTTTTTTTTAAAGTTTACGTTTTTTGGTAAAACATTTGTTTGAATTAGGACAAGGTGTAGTAGGTTAACTGTTGAACAGTGTAATTACTGTCCCACAGAATTTACTTTTGTTACCACTCCTTTGTAGTTAAATCTTCAAATCCTCCACTTTCTTTAACCCTGGACAACTAGTAATCAATTCTCAGTCCTTGTTTTGTGTCTCCCCCCGCTGCCCCGATGTTCTATGAATAGAACCATACAATATGTAGCCTTTTGAGTCAGGTTTCTTTCAGTTATCCTAATGCATTTGAGATTTATCCATATTTTTGCAGGTTTGGTTTTTCATTCCCTATTTGTGTTTCTTAGCTTTTGTCTATAAAAAATAAAACTGCTCTAAACATTTATATACAGGTTTCTGTGGAAGTACAAGTTTTGTTCCACGAGATTGAAATTTTAGTTCTACTGTTAGGTATATAATGGTATCTCATTGCATGTTTTATTTGGTTTCTCCAGTGATTGATGATTTTGAGTATCTTTTCATTTAGCTTATTTGTCATTGGTATATTGTCTTTTGTGAAGTATTGGTTCAAGTCTTTGCCACAAAGACTTTGTTTTTTGTTTTTTTTCCAGAAAGTTTTAGGTTTATATTTGTAGCCTGTTTTGGCTTAAGTTTTATATGTACTGTGGGATATGGATTGAAGGGTTTTTGAGGAGGCGTTGGTTTTGTTTTGTTTGCATGTGAGTGACCAGTTACCCCAGCATAGTTTGTTAAAAAGACTTATCTCCCTTGATTGTGTTTGTCCATTTATTCAAAAATAAGTTGTCAGTTCTGTATGGATCTGTTTCTGGACTTTCTTTTTTTTTTTAATATAAATTTATTTATTTTAATTGGAGGCTAATTACTTTACAATATTGTATTGGTTTTGCCATACATCAGCATGAATCTGCCACGGGTGTACACGTGTTCCCCATCCTGAACCCCCCTCCCACCTCCCTCCCTGTACCATCCCTCTTTCTTACGTTGACTTGTGTATATGTCTTTTGGCAATACCACACTGTCTTGCTTACTATAGCTTTATAGTGAGTCTTAAAACCAAGCAGTGTGAGCCATCCAGCTTTTTTCTTTTTAGAAATTGTTTCATCTGTTCTACATCTTTTGCCTCTCATATAAACATAAGAGTCTGCAAAAATCCTGATTAAAAAAACCCCAGATAATCACGATGGTGTGATCACTCACCTAGAGCCAGACATCCTGGAATGTGAAGTCAAATGGGCCTTAAGAAGCATCACTATGAAGAGAGCTAGTGGAGGTGACGGAATTCCAGTTGAGCTATTTCAAATCCTAAAAGATGATGCTATGAAACTGCTTCACTCAGTGTGCCAGCAGATGTGGAAAACTCAACAGTGGCCACAGAACTGGAAAAGGTCAGTTTTCATTTCAATCCCAAAAAAAGGCAATGCCAAAGAATGCTCAAACTACAGCACAGTTGCACTCATCTCACACACTAGGAAAGTAATGCTCGAAATTCTCCAAGCCAGGCTTCAGCAATACGTGAACCATGAACGTCCAGATGTTCAAGCTGCGTTAGAAAAGGCAGAGGAACCAAAGATCCAATTGCCAACATATGTTTGATTATCAAAAAAGCAAGAGAGTTCCAGTAACATGTTTACTTCTGCTTTATTGACTATGCCAAAGCCTTTGACTGTGTGGATCACAGCAAACTGTGAAAAATTCTTAAAGAGAGGGGAATAGCAGACCACCTGCCTCCTGAGAAACCTATATGCAGGTTTCAGGAAGCAACAGTTAGAACTGGACATGGAACAACAGACTGATTTCAAATTGGGAAAGGAGTCCGTCAAGGCTGTATATTGTCACCCTGCTTATTTAAGTTATATGCAGAGTACATCATGAGAAATGCTGGACTGGATGAAGCACAAGCTGGAATCAAGATTTCTGGGAGAAATATCAATAACCTCAGATAGGCAAATGACACCACACTTATGGCAGAAAGTGAAGAATAACTAAAGAGCCTCTTGATGAAAGTGAAAGTGGAGAGTGAAAAAGTTGGCTTAAAGCTCAACATTCAGAAAATGAAGATCATGGCATCTGGTCCCATCAATTCATGGGAGATAGATGGGCAAACAGTGGAAACAGTAACAGATTTTATTTTTTGGGTCTCTGAAATCATTGCAGATGGTGACTGCAGCCATGAAATTAAAAGATGCTCACTCCTTGGAAGAAAAGTTATGACCAACCTAGACAGCATATTAAAAAGCAGAGACATTACTTTGCCAACAAAGGTCTGTCTAGTCAAATCTGTGGTTTGTCCAGTAGTTATGTATGGATGTGAGAGTCGGACTGTTAAGGAAAGCTGAGCGCCGAAGAATTGATGCTTTTGAACTGTGGTGTTGGAGAAGACTCTTGAGAGTCTCTTGGACTGCAGGGAGATCTAACCAGTCCATCCTAAAGGAAATCAATCCTGAATATTCATTGGAAGGACTGATGCTTAAGCTGAAACTGCAATACTTTGGCCATCTGACGCGAAGAACTGACTGATTTGAAAAGACTGTGAACCTGGGAAAGATTGAAGGCAGGAGGAGAAGGGGATGATAGAGGATGAGGTGGTTGAATTGTATCACTGATTCGATGGACATGAGTTTGAGTAAGCTCCAGGAGTTAGTGATGGACAAAGAAGCCTGGCATAGTGCAGTCCATGGGGTCGCAAAGAGTCGGACATGACTGAGCAACTGAACTGAACTGAAATGGGAGCCGTAGCTCTTTGGGTTATTATGAAGACTCGATTAATATACATTAGTGAATAATATTGTGAATAGGGCTTCCCTAGTGGCTCAGTTGGTAAAGAATCTGCTCACAATGCAGGAGACCTGGATCTGATCTGTGGGTCAAGATGATCCCCTGGAGAAGTAAATGGCAGTCCACTCCAGTACTCTTGTCTGGAGAATCCATGGACAGAGAAGCCTGGTGGGCTGTGTTCATGGGGTCACAAAGAGTTGGACATGACTGAGCGACTAACACTTTTCTGTCAGGGATATAGGTATTTTTAGTCAGAATGTGCATACAGTCTCAAAGGTGCAGATTGCTTGTTTTGTGAGAAGAGGGATTCCTCATGTATTTTTTTCTCATAAATTTTATAATTCATACTTTATCTGCCAGATGGAACTATCATTTATAATTGAATTAAGGTAAAGTCTTAATGGTAATTGTGTTTTTTAGATGTGACTCAGTAAATGCATAGTAAAACATATTGATAGCCAAATTATCCTTGAGGGGAAAATAAAAGTATAATTATATTTATTGCAAAAAATTAATTGTGGGGAGTTCCAAAAGTACAAGAGATTGGCTTTACATGTTTATGTGTGTGTGTGTGCCCGCACATGTGCACACTCAGTTGCTCAGTTGTGTCCGACTCTTTGCAGAAGATCCAGTAGTAGATTTTCTGGCCCTATTAGGTAGATGTCCTAATAGATGTTCTAGATCCCTGGAAATAAGCAAAGGTATAGTCCATATTTTGATCTTTGCTTAGTAGGTTATCTTCTTTATTTTTACAGAAAATACCACACATAGCTCTATTCTTGAAAACACATTTGGCAGCCCAGGAAATTTAAATGGCTTCAGAATCAATTTAGTATCAAAGGAACTGAGGCCTAAGGAAGTCCAAATGATCTCCATAACCTAAGTGTCAAGAATCTGTGATGATGATTGTGTTGGTATAAGGCATCTGTAGGTGAGACAGCCTAATAATGATTTTGCAGTGACCCTTTGTAATGACACCTGCTGTGCTTTAATACAGGTATCAGCCAATGATAGGAATGAAACATAACTAGGTCATTCCCCTATGCTAGAGTAGTTCTTTTATCTAAAACGTTTTACAAGGATAGTAGGCCCTAGCTTTCAGTTAAAAAATAAAAAGACTTGAAATCTTACAGTTTTCTTTCTGCAGCATAAAAAATAAACATCTACCTCAAAATGAGTGCACAGTTTTAGTATGAGTGTACTTATTCTGATAGTGAATATTCTAGTACCATTATTTTAAAATTCTGTTTGTTAGCTTTAATTATAATTTTTGATGACTTAACTTCTTACGGGCCATTGATGTCTCAAAAGCTAGGTGGCTGAAATTTCTTTCCCCAGTGCTCTTCAGAGCACTCTACATTGGCACTGTCTTTTAGGTTGATAGGAAAAGCCTTGTATAATTATTCATTTAAAAATTCTGATACTGAATACTGTGTTAGTTGACTGGAAGTATAGAAGTATTAAAGAGGGACTGAATAACATTTAGTAATACACTAGTGGTGAATTTTTAACAGTGATAAAAAGCAGTTTTTCATTCTGATGGTCTTTCTTTTTTTTTATTGTTGAATTTTTTTTTTTTTTTTTGGTATGAATGCACCACAACTCATTTATCTGTTCACCTATTGAAAGACAGTTTGGTTGATTACTTCGAAATTTTGGCAATTATGAATAAAGCTGATATACAAATGTTATAGAATTTAAGTGTTAAATGCATTAGCCATTTCCATGAGAGTTTTCTAAAATGTATTTTTGCATGACCTTAGACTATTCAGAATATAAATTTAGACATTTCCTGTGTCACTCATTAAATAGATATTACCAACTAGTAGTAGAGGGGACAAGAATTAAATATACACATTTGATTTGTGTCACATGGTACACAAAGTATACAGTAAATGATAAAGAATTTTTAAGTGCTTTGCATGTATTTTTCAATTAAATGTCTATTTAATATTGAATTGTAATACAGTAATACTATTTTTTGACCAATTATGAGTCCAGGTGTGTTTAAAGTCTTTATGAAACTTTTTACGGTTTTTAGAATGCTGTGAAAGCATGTCTTCAAGGACTCTGCTTGTTTTGCCTTTATCATCGGCTTTGGACTTGGAAACTAGATAATAAAGTTTATTATTATCTGTATACTAGTGTCAGTAAGCTTTGACCTACGATGAGAGAGTTTACCTTTGGGTAAAGTGCATTTACATTTAGGGAATGGAATTTGTAACATCTTTCTTGGCTCAGTACGAGCCTTTTAGCTCATTTTTTAGTTCTTTTGTATTTCAGATGGATAGCAGTACTACTGCCCTACAGGAAAATAATATATTTAGGACACTGTACATTTTCACTCAAATATATTTGTTTCTGCCTTTCAGGACACACTTTTTTCTATTACTTAGTTTTCTTCATTGATCAAATAAGTGTCATGTTTCTTTATCATAATTAGTTAAATATTTTATTAACAAAAGTGAATGGTTAGATTGAGAAACAGAAGCATATTTTAATTTTACAAACTGTTACTAGTGCCCCAGTGCTGAGTTCTTTATAAATAGTGTAAAAAAGGACATTCATCACTACCTTACATTGTTATAACAAGTCTATATTTCTATAGTAACTTTCTTAAAAATCTGTTTCAGAAGGTAAATGGAGGAAACTAACAATACCAAAAGAGTGAAAGCAGAGGTGGCTCTCAGTACTGTGAAAAGAAGGACTAGAAGCACTTGGGTTTTTCATTCAAAGTGTCAAAGAGATGTATTTTACCTCTGGCCAGCTCTTTGAGAAGCTACTTACCTGGAAAGACACATCTTTAAGAAAGAATATTAGTGATGATTTTGAGTTACCTCAGCAATCTGATGGACTGATTGCCTATTACATTGTCATCTGGGGCCCAGTTAATGAAAGTCCACGTGGTTATAGACAGGAACATAGTATAGTCTCTGTTATAAACTAGGAGGAAAGACCTGGTTTTTTTACTATATTATAGGAAGAAGGAACAAACCATCTTTCAGGTGGAACAGAAAGCTCTGAAAGGAGTCACTGGATTTGGAGTTGGTAGCAATAATCAGTTCACTTCAGTCGCTCAATTGTGTCTGACTCTTTGTGACTCCATGGACCACAGCACGCCAGGCCTCCCTGTCCAACTCCTGGAGTTTACCCAAACTCATGTCCATTAAGCTGGTGATGCCATCCAACCATTTCATCCTCTGTTGTCCCCTTCTCCTCCTGTCTTCACTCTTTCCCAGTATCAGGGTCTTTTCAGATGAGTCAGCTCTTCGCATCAGATGGCCAAAGTATTGGAGTTTCAGCTTCAACATCAATCCTTCCGATGAACACTCAGGACTGATCTTTAGGATGGACTGGTTGGATCTCCTTGCAGTCCAAGGGATTCTCAAGAATCGTCTCCAACACCACAGTTCAAAAGCATCGATTCTTTGACTCTCAGTAGTGACAGAAACATTTTGAGAACAGCTTGCCAGTTAGGTGATAGAACGTAGTAAACTGCCAACATAAATTTTCAAAAGATAAATCTCTAGGAGTTTTGTGGAGCTCTAGGATTGAGTTTAAGAGTCTAATAATCAAATACCAAGGGAAAAAAAATCAAAAGCTATCATACTTAGAAATGATTGATATTTATGTTATCTCATAAGATTTCCAACCTACTTTAAAAGGTACTCCTAGAATTGGAGTGGTATGGGAGCTTCTGCATATATTTGACTTCTTTTCTATAAAACATTATATTTAATTTCTAATTATATATCTCAAAAGACTAAAACCAGAATTTGAGTCTTTTTCTAAACAAATTATGTTGTGAATTTATTAATACGCCTTTGTGTGGTATTCAGGACTTTGCATTTAACTTGGATTTTTCTTCGTTATATTTTTAGTTGTTATCCTTCTCCTTTAAACTCTTGGGTTATGTACTCATGGAATCAGTTTTGTAAACTACTCCCAGAAATTCCTTTTCTCTTAACCCATCTAAGAGCTGTCTACCTTAATTCATTCCCATGCTTTAAAAGCAATCTCAGAATTTGTGTTCCTGGAAAGCTTCCCCCCATCTTGTTTAGTAAAGCTCCTCGCCCTTACTCATCTTTTGTATTGTCTACAATTGTATTACTGTGGTGTCTAGAATGCCTTCATATGCTAAAAAAGAACTGCTCTGATGGTTTTCCTTCTTCTTAGCCATTCAGTACTTTAAAAGAGAGCTCTAAGCTTAGCCATTTTCAATTGCGTATCATTTGAATAATTGTCCAAAAGCTGTAAGTTGCTTAAGTTCTCTGTTTCCCTTTTTGTAAAACCTTACCCAGTGCATGGTAAGCACTCAGATTTTAGCTGCTGCTATCTTTCCTAATGTTATGGATTCAGTATTTCTGTCCTCCCCAAATTCATATGTCCTAACCCTCAGTGTGAAGGTATTTGGAGATGATGGTCTTTGGGAGACAGCTGGGGCTAGGTGAAGTCATGAGGCTGGGACCCTCATGGTTGGATTAGTTGCCTCCTAAGAAGAGACTGTCTGTGCTCCCACAAAGAAGAGGTCATGTGAGCACACACTGAGAAAGCAGCCTATCTACAATCAAGGGAAGGTCCTTCTCTTAAGTAAACCTTGCTGTATTCAGTCTTCTAGCCTCTGGAACTGTGAGAAAATAAGTTTCTCTTATTTTTGGTATTTTGTTAAGGCAGCACATGCAGATTAAGACAATCATCATCATCAATGATACTGTATTAAATACTATACCTAATCTTTCCAACCCACCCCTCTTCCCTGATAGTTCAGTTGGTAAAGAATCCGCCTGCAATGCTGGAGACCCCGGTTTGATTCCTGGGTCAGGAAGATCCCCTGGAGAAGGGATAGGCTACCCACTCCTCTATTCTTGGCCTTCTGTGGTGGCTCAGCTGGTAAAGAATCCGCCCACAATGCGGGAGACCTGGGTTCGATCCCTGAGTTGGGAAGATCCCCTGGAGAAGGGAAAGGCTACCCACTCCAGTACTCTTGGAGAATTCCAAGGACTGTATAGTCCTTGGGATCTCAAAGAGTCGGACATGACAGGGCGACTTTCACTTCACTTCACTTCACTCTTTCCAAAAGATAGTAGTAGTTATGTCTCCTGCATTGGCAGGCAGGTTCTTTACCACTAGAGCCACCTGAGAAGCCAAGTAGTATACATACCGAATTTTATAATAAGGAACTTAGATGACACGATAGGAATATAGTTCTTTTTTATTGAATGTAGAGAAAAGTAATTGAAACTTAAGCATCTTTGGATACTTTGCAATTCTTGGTGCATTTTGTTCACCAAGTAGTAAGATTATTTAGGTAACTTAATTCATAGAGGAATAAGCAATATAAATATCAAAAGCAAGCTTAATCTCACTTTATTAAATACTATAGATTTTGAAAGCAAGCTTGGTCTCTTATTTTACTGTTTACTATCTTTTTTGACCCTTTTTCTTATTTTGCTCCGTAGGGCTCCAACTTGTAGACTTAATATGGAAAGTCTTAAGGCCATTTGAAGTGTTTGGTTCTTCTACTTTTATGCCACAAAGGAGTCAGCTACCTGGACAGCTCTCTCTAGTCAGTGATTTTATCACATGCTGTGTGGATCAGCTTGTAAGGACTATCCCTGTGCTGCTATATGACTTAAACCTCTTATAAGATATTTTACTGTTTTCATTAACTCCATTAACTAACTCTTGATATTAGGCAACTGATTTCTCTGGATCTGTTCCCACTTTTGAAAAAGTTGGTCACAGTAGTGCCTACTTACAGGGTATATATAATGATCAAATGGCTTAGTATATGCACGTGCTGCTGCTGTTTAGTTGGTAAGTCTTGTCTCTTTGGGACCCCATGGACTGTAGCCTGCCAGGCCCTTCTTTCCGTGGGATTTCCCAGGCAAAAATACTAGAGTGGGTTGCCATTTCCTTCTCCAGGGCATTCTTCTGACCCAGGGATTGAACCCCTGTCTCCTGCTTGGCAGGTGGACTCTTTACCACTGAGCCACCTGCGGAGCCCCCTAATACATGCACATAGCAGGCCCTGTTCAAGTGCTAGCTGTTTTTGCTGTTGTTACTGATATTGCCATTATTTTGATTATCAATAATACTTGTTAACTGTGATAGAGATTTGAATACCCCTTTGGAGATGAATGATTATCTGCGGTCCCCAGACTATTTCAGAATTTTCAGAACCTAGATTCATATAGCACAATGCATATTTAATTTTACTTGTTATGATTGTCATTCTAGTAAGATACTATTTTGGTGTGAATTTGTATTCTACTCCTCTATGGAATTGTCCTTACAATTTTAATTTTAGTTGACCTTAGCAAATTTAATGTAACTATACAGAATATAATACTTGTTTGTTAAAATGTTGGGTGGCTCAGTTGGTAAAGTGTCTGCCTGTAATGCGGGTAGACCCCTATTCTATCCCTGGGTCGGGAAGATCCCCTGGAGAAGGAAATGGCAACCCACTCCAGTACTTTTGCCTGGAAAATCCCACGGATGGAGAACCCTGGTAGGCTACAGTCGTGGGGTCGCAAAGAGTCGGACACGACTGAGCGACTTCACTTCACTTCACAATGATGACTAAAATAAAAGAGAAAATAGCAGAAACCTCTTACGTTATTTCAAACCAGTTATTCCTTGGATTATGAAAGACTATTTTTCGTGTCTAATTCCAAATTCAGTTAATTTTTTTAAAGATCAACCTGTTTCTTTAAAATAATTCTTTTATGTGTTGATTATTCCTCAACATATTATGTTTGTTTAAGTTTGGCCTAGTTCATGTGAATGTCTGTTAATTTTGACCCTTAGTGTTAATAACTTTGGAAGGAACCTAAAATTATGGTTATATTGTTTACTTTTTTATGAAGTGAAATTTAAAAGAGATCTAATTTCCTTATTTTATATAATTTATATGTAATTATTTTCTTTAATATCTTTTTGTCTTAATAATAAATGAATTTCCCAAATGATTGTACTTTTGTTTTCACAATTTCTTCCAATAATCTAGAAAACTTATTTTAAATACAACTCTGTACCAGCAGTAATAAAAACATTATTTAGCTCTGATTTCTCAAATTCTTCTAATTGATTACTTCCTTATATATAAAGTGTATATATGAAGCCTGTATGTAAAACGTATATATAAAACCATTTGTGGTTTATCACAGGATATTCAGTGTAGTTCCCTGTGCTATATGGTGGGGCCTTGTTGTTTATCCGTTCTTTGTATAATAGTTTGCATCTGCTAATCTCCCTCCTTTCTTACACATTGATTTCTTATTACCAAAATATTTATATAGATTTGTAAATAGGTAAATCTTGTGGAAAAAACTAGTCTGTTTACCCCCTACTGCTAGTTTATAGAAAAATATCTATTAGATATCCCATGAGAGAAGATTTTATGGACAAAGAAATTGGGAAAATTTCTCAGTATGAACTCTCCCATTAATAATGTATAGTAAATCCTAGCATGTTAAGAGCCTGGAAGACCTGTGGTAAAATTAGACATGTGTTACTCGATGGACGTGAGTCTGAGTGAACTCCGGGAGTTAGTGACGGACAGGGAAGCCTGGCATGCTGTGATTCATGGAGTCACAAAGAGTCAGACACGACTGAGCAACTGAACTGAACTTTACCTTATTAGTTAATGAACTTTGTGCATGACTTACTTGGCTTCTCTAATGCTTATTTATTAATATATACAAAGAAGTGATTCTTGGTGTAGTCTGTGCTTTTATTTTTAATGTTAAAATTTCTTAGAGTGTAAGTGGTTTTAGCCTGTGTTGCTGGTTAGTTTTGGCAGAATCAAGTCTGGGAACTCTTAGTTCTTACATGACATTATGTAAATCCTCACCCTTCGTTTGGAGTAAATAAAAAGATGAGGCTATATTGCATTAATTTGTGAAATGCTGAGCTTGATGAAGGAGAAGCTGGAATCAGAATTGCCAGGAGAAATATCAGTAACCTCAGATATGTAGATGACACCACCCTCATGGCAGAAAGCAAAGAGGAACTAAAGAGCCTCTTGATGAAAGTGAAAGACGGGAGTGAAAAAGCTGGCTTAAAACTCAACATTCAGAAAAACTTAAGATCATGGCTTCTGGTCCCATCACTTCATGACAAATAGATTTGGAAACAGTGGAGACAGTGACAGACTTTTATTTTCCTGGGCTCCAAAATCACTGCATATCATGACTTCAGCCATGAAATTTAAAAATGCTTGCTCCTTGGATGTAAACCTATGACCAACCTAGACAGCATATTAAAAAGCAGAGACATTGCTTGGCCAGCAAAGGTCTGGATAGTCAAAGCTATGGTTTCTCCAGTAGTCATGTATTGATGTGAGAGTTGTACCATAAAGAAGGCTGAGCGCCAAAGAATTGATGCTTTTGAACTGGGGTGTTGGAGAAGACTCTTGAGAGTCCCTTGGACTGCAAGGAGATCAAATTAGTCAATCCTAAATGGAATTGACCCTGAATATTCATTGGGAGGACTGAAGCTGAAACTCCAATACTTTGGCCCCCTGATGTGAAGAAATGACTCATTAGAAAAGACCCTAATGCTTGGAAAGTTTGTAGACAGGAGGAGAAGAGGATGACAGAGGACGAGATGGCTGGATTGCATCACCGACTCGATGGACATGAGCTTGAGCAAACGCCAGGAATTGATGATGGACAGGGAAGCCTGGTGTGCTGCATTTCACGGGTTTGCAAGAGTCAGACATGACTGAGCAACTAAACTGAATTGATAATTGCACTAAATTCATGTGATAGCAACTTACTGTTATTGAAACCATGGTAAAAATAACTCAATTTGTCTTATATCATTTGATTTTGCACAAGAAACAGTTGTGGTTTTCTTTATAAATGTCGTTAAATAGAGTATATTGTTGAAGAACGGAGCTTTTCTCAGTTTACGGTCATTGTTTTATTTGTGGTTGGAGAAAAATTAGATTCATGTAAGCTGAATACATGTCTTGAAATCAGGTGAGCAGAATCCACTTGCTAATTTAAAGCAATCAAGCCATGTAGTAGAAAAGAGACATTCTGTATTTAAACAGTAACTGTGTTTGAAGAGTTCAAAGGTTAGTTAATTTTAATGGGCAAAATAGCGGAAACTGAATTGCATGATTGCTATTTATGTTTTTTTTTTCTTGCCAATGATTGCTTTAACAGTTTGACAGCTTTTCTTTTAGGGATTTCCTATTAAACATATGTAAAACTGAGAATCTTGGCATATTGATATCTGTTGTAGAAAGCACATATTAAAAGAAAAACATTACAGTTTTTTAACTTTCCAGTGAGCAGTTCTTAGAATTCACTGTTATAGTATCTTGAGCTAATAACATATTTGTTGTTGTTCATTCGTTACCACGTCCAACTGGTGTCAGTGGTTGGGGCATAGACTTGGATTACTGTAATGATAAATGGTTTGCTTCATAAATGAACTGAGATGTTTCTGTCTTTTTTGAGGTTGCACCCAAGTACTGCAATTTGGACTTTTTTGTTGATTATGAGGGCTACTCCATTTCTTCTAAGAGATTCTTGCCAATAGTCATAGATACAATTGTCTTCTGAGTTACATTTGCCCGTTCCCATCCATATTAGTTCACTGATTCCTAAGATGTCCATGTTTACTCTTGCCATCTCCTGCTTGACCACATCCAATTTACCCTGATTCATGGACCTAATGTTTCAGGTTCCTATGCAATACTCTTCTTTATGACACTGAACTTTACTTTCCCCACCAGACACGTACACAACCGAGTGTTATTTCCCCTTTGGCCCAGCCGCTTCATTCTTTCTGGAGCTATTAGTAATTGCCCCCAACTCTTCCCCAGGTAGCATATTGGACATCTTCCAACCTGGGTCGGGTGCGGGGGTCTCATCTTCTAGTGTTACATCTTTTTGCCTTTTTATACTCTTCACGGGGTTCTCATGGGAAGAATACTGGCGTGGATTCCCGTTTCTAACTCCAGTGGATCATGTTTTGTCAGAACTCTTCACTATGACCATTCCATCTTGGGTGACCTTGCATGACATGGCTCGTAGTATCATTGAGTTACACAAGCCCCTTATCATATATGAGGGAGAATAAAGTATTTTCCACATATTTACTATCACATACTGATTTTTTTTTTCATACTGATTATTTTTGATAATTATTTGTTTGGCCTTTTTCTCTCATCATATTCACTACATGGTAAATTGTTGCTATGTATGCATGGCTGTTAACTCTTGATGTATATCTCTAATTTCTGAAGTTCCAGTGTTCATCTTGATTGGCTCTAATATGAAATCTGGTATTTACTCTGTGAAATCTTCATCCTTTTCTTTTATCTACAGAATTATGAAACCAGTGACTAATCAGTAAATAGATCAGTTCTATTCATGTTGCCTTTAGTACCTTTTTTCTTTAGTGTTGTAGTGCTTTTTCCCCAAATTTGTCATTTATTTGTGTTTATAATATGTTTTGCACTGTGGTGGATACTCAAAAAATTTAACAAGGACCTTACTTTGCTAGGCACTAGAGATGCAAAAAAAGATGAAGGTATACTAATCCTTGCCCTCAAAGATCTTGTATTTTAACTAGTAAGACAGGGGACTAAGTGTATAGAAGGATCTAATATAGATGAGGAGGGAGTTAATACAAAGTAATGTGATAATTAAACAAAAGTAAGTATTTACTAAGCACAGCACAATGTGTTAACTTACAGTGTTTTAGATAGGTTTACAGATTGAAAGAAATTATGCCTCTCTAAGCCTCTTCCCATTTACATACCCATATTTTGTAAGGCTAATAAGTTTGTTACTGATCAAGTTAGCAAGGTACAAAATCTTACCTGTGTTGGTATGTAGGTAATCTAACATTGCCATTGTGTATCCCTTGCTATGTATACCAAGAAAGCAAAACCTTGACTGCTCTTTATCTGGGCCATTTCTCAGGGTTGTATTTGCAGTGAGTGGCAAGGAGGGATGAGGCAAAGACTTTACCAAACAAACAGGCTTGCTTCCACTTAAAATAAAAGTGGAAGACTATTCCATGGTCATTGTTCTTCTTTCTGTGTATATAGGTGTTCATCCTGGGCCCTTCACTTCCTTCCCATGGGAGTTGGGAGGCAAGAGGAACCAACATAAGTAGCATGCTGATACTCTGTTTTAAGTAATAAGTAGCTTTTGCTCTAAGTAATGAAGTCTTAGGGGTCTTGTGTCCTTTGCCAGAGTCCATGAACAGTAGTAAGGTAGCTTGTTAGCATGCACGCACACGCGCACACACACACACACACACACACACACAACTGTCTACCTGTTTACCTACCTATCTGTCTACAGTAAACTGTCAAGTCCTTCACTGTTGTAGATATTATGGAGGTAAATTGGCTTTACAGCAAAGAAGCAGAATGTCTGGTTTCAGTTTCCTTCTGTCCCCAGGTGCTAGCAGATTCCTAAAATAGCCCATAATACTGTCTATGCAAGATAAGTATGAGTTTAGAAAGTTCACTTCTAGATGAAACTTTTAATTTTACATCAAGGACTTTGCATTTGAAGAATTTACGTTGAGTATATGTCCTTTCAGATTAAAAATACACCATCGATCTTTAGGTTCTTGACTGAAATATTTTGTTCAGTTCAGTTCAGTCGCTCAGTCGTGTCCGACTCTTTGCGACCCCATGAATCGCAGCACACCAGGCCTCCCTGTCCTTCACCAACTCCCAGAGTTCACTCAGACTCGTGTCCATCAACTTGGTGATGCCATCCAGCCATCTCATCCTCTGTCGTCCCCTTCTCCTCCTGCCCCCAATCCCTCCCAGCATCAGGGTCTTTTACAGTGAGTCAGCTCTTCGCATAAGGTGGCCAAAGTATTGGAGTTTCAGCTTCAGCATCAGGCCTTCCAATGAACACCCAGGACTGATCTCCTTTAGAATGGACTGGCTGGATCTCCTTGCAGTCCAAGGGACTCTCAAGAGTCTTCTCCAACACCACAGTTCAAAAGCATCAATTCTTTGGCGCTCAGCTTTCTTCACAGTCCAACTCTCATATCCATACATGACCACTGGAAAAACCATAGCCTTGACTAGACGGACCTTTGCTGGCAAAGTAATATCTCTGCTTTTGAATATGCTATCTAGGTTGGTTGTAACTTTCCTTCAAGGAGTAAGCGTCTTTTAATTTCATGGATGCAATCACCATCTGCAGTGATTTTGGAGCCCCAAAAAATAAAGTCTGACACTGTTTCTACTGTTTCCCCATCTATTTCCCATGAAGTGATGGGACCAGATGCCGTGATCTTAATTTTCTGAATGTTGAGCTTTAAGCCAACTTTTTCACTCTCCTCTTTCACTTTGATCAAGAGGCTTTTTAGTTCCTCTTCACTTTCTGCCATAAGGGTGGTATCATCTGTATATCTGAGGTTATTGATATTTCTCCCGGTAATCTGATTCCAGCTTGTGCTTCTTCCAGCCCAGGGTTTCTCATGATGTACTCTGCATATAAGTTAAATAAGCAGGGTGACAAGATACAGCCTTGACATACTCCTTTTCCTGTTTGGAACCAGTCTGTTTTTCCATGTCCAGTTCTAACTGTTGCATCCTGACCTGCGTACAGGTTTCTCAAGAGACAGGTCAGGTGGTCTGGTATTCCCATCTCTTTCAGAATTTTCCACAGTTTCTTGTGATCCACACATTCAAAGGCTTTGGCATAGTCAATAAAGCAGAAGTGGATGTTTTTCTGGAACTCTCTTGCTTTTTCCATGATTCAGCAGATGTTGGCAATTTGATCTCTGGTTCCTCTGCCTTTTCTAAAACCAGCTTGAACATGAGGAAGTTCACGATTCATGTATTGCTGAAGCCTGGCTTGGAGAATTTTGAGCATTGCTTTACTAGCATGTGAGATGAGTGCAATTGTGTGGTAGTTTGAGCATTCTTTGGCATTGTCTTTCTTTGGGATTGGAATGAAAACTGACCTTTTCCAGTCCTTTGGCCACTGCTGAGTTTCCCAAATTTACTGGCATATTGAGTGCAGCACTTGCACAGCATCATCTTTCAGGATTTGAAATAGCTCAACTGGAATTCTATCACCTCCACTAGCTTTGTTCATAGTGATGCTTTCTAAGGCCCACTTGACTTCACATTCCAGGATGCCTGGCTCTAGGTGAGTGATCACACCATTGTGATTATCTGGGTCATGAAGCTCTTTTTTGTATAGTTCTTCTGTGTATTCTTGCCACCTCTTGTTAATATCTTCTGCTTCTGTTAGGTCCATACCATTTCTGTCCTTTATTGAGCCCATCTTTGCATGAAATGTTCCCTTGGTATCTCTGATTTTCTTGAAGAGATCTCTAGTCTTTCCCATTCTGTTGTTTTCCTTTCTTTCTTTGCATTTATCGCTGAGGAAGGCTTTCTTATCTCTCCTTGCTATTCTTTGGAACTCTGCATTCGGATGCTTATATCTTCCTTTTCTCCTTTGCTTTTTGCTTGTCTTCTTTTCACGACTATTTGTAAGGCCTCCCCAGACAGCCATTTTCCTTTTTTGCATTTCTTTTCTATGGGAATGGTCTTGATCCCTGTCTCCTGTACATTGTCACGAACCTCTGTCCATAGTTCATCAGGCAGTCTGTCTATCAGATCTAATCCCTTAAATCTATTTCTCACTTCCACTGTATAATCATAAGGGATTTGATTTAGGTCATACCTGAATGGTCTAGTAGTTTTCCCTACTTTCTTCAATTTAAGTCTGAAATTGGCAATAAGGAATTCATGATCTGAGCCACAGTCAGCTCCTGGTCTTGTTTTTGTTGACTGTATAGAGCTTCTCCATCTTTGGCTGCAAACAGTATAATCAGTCTGATTTCGCTGTTGACCATCTGGTAATGTCCATGTATAGAGTCTTCTGTTGTGTTGTTGGAATAGGGTGTATGCTATGACCAGTGCATTCTCTTGGCAAAACTCTTACAAGCCTTTGCCCTGCTTCATTCCATACTCCAAGGCCAAATTTGCCTGTTACTCCAGGTGTTTCTTGACTTCCTACTTTTGCATTCCAGTCCCCTATAAAGAAAAATACATCATTTTTGGGTGTTAGTTCTAAAAGGTCTTGTAGGTCTTCATAGAACCTTTCAACTTCTTCAGCGTTACCGGTTGGGGCATAGGCTTGGATTACCGTGGTATTGAATGAATTGTCTTGGAAATGAAGAGAGATCATTCTGTCATTTTTTAAATTGCATCTAAGTACTGCATTTCGGAGTCTTTGTTGACCATGATGGCTACTCCATTTCTTCTAAGGGATTCCTGCCCACAGTAGTAGATATAATGGTCATCTGAGTTAAATTCACCCATCCCAGTCCATTTTAGTTCACCGATTCCTAGAATGTCGACGTTCACTCTTGCCGTCTCCTGTTTGACCACTTCCAATTTGCCTTGATTCATGGACCTGACATTCCAGGTTCCTATGCAATATTGCTTTTTATAGCATCGGACCTTGCTTCTATCACCAGTCACATCCACAACTGGGTATACCATATTTTTATCCGTGTGTGTATGTATTGTTGATAAGGGGAAAGCAAAAATAGTGCTAATGTTTTCCTGAACCTTGTCTCAACTTCAGTTTACTGGTGTTACCCAAAACCCTTTTATGCAGAATTGAGTAACTGAGAACCTTGAAAGATTTAAAGTAGTGGAGAAAGTAGTATCATTTGAAATATTTGCATAACATCAGATGGCCTCAGCGTAACCTCTAAGGATACGTTTGTAGAAGACAGCAGAGCTTCTGCTATGAGTTTGTGCGGGTAACCGTGAACAGAGATTATATCCTTAAACAATGTATTTCTCTCTTCCCCAATTCTAATACATAAACATAGCTAAGTAGCTTAGTAATGGGCAGGGGCAGAGATATCTCAAGTCAAACGTATGTTTTACCAGTTTACCTCCATGTTTAAAATTCCATGATTGCAAGAGTATGAGATTTGTAATATTTGTTATGTACTTTGTATGTATGCAGCAGTGATGTGTTCCCTGAAACAGTTCTACCCTCAGTGAGTTTGTACCCATTATTTGATTATATACTGATAAAACTGTATGAAAAATAACTGCTTGTTGATGTTCACAGTTAAGTTTGAATAGAGGTGGGGGGTATACACATCCTCCAAGAAGTTGAGCAAGGCCAGAAGAATAAACAGAATTTAAGTAAGTGGAAACAAACACATCAGGTAGGTGTAAGGGAGCAAAAGATGGCTAGAAGAAAAACATAAGAATAAGACTGCCTCCAGCATAACTAATAATCTTGTAGGGAAGACAGCTCTATGAAACAGATGTATGAATGAAAAAGAGTGAGGGTGGGAAAAGAAAAGTTAAATGATTGCATGACTTAGAATAAAATAGCTTCGGTTTCCCAAATATAACATCCTTGTCTTGTTCCTGTTTTGGTGGAAAAGCTTTCCAGTCTTTCAGCATTGAGTATGATTCAGCTGTGGGGTTTTCATTTTCATTATTATTTTCATTAAGTTGAAATAGTTTCCCTCTAGTCCTGGTTGAGTATTTTTGTAATGACAGAGTGATCAGGTTGTCAAGTGCTTTTTCTTTGTCAGTTAAAATGATCGTGTCGTTTGCTTCATTCTGTTAATCTGGTATGTTACATTAATTGATTTTTCATATGTTGACCATCCTTATACTGCCTTCTGTCTTTGTACTGAAAAGTTTTGTTGGAAAAAAGCCAAACTCATTTGTTTACATTCTGTCTATGTCTATTTTGATACTAGAAAGTCAGAGATACGTAGTTAAGTCATAAGGTCTGCAAAGCCTAAAATAATTTCTGTTTGGTCCTTTGAAAACATTTCCTGACTTCTGCTTCTAGAATCATCAGTATCAACGTAGTTCATTAGTAGATACTCGCCAATCTGTACTGAACAATATTATGTGAATTGCTTTTCTTAGTAAACTTACTGTTTATCTTCCTGTATACAATAAGTGTTATAATTTGTTTAAAGAGAGATAAAAATGATTTTTAAGAGAACTGTTAATTTGAATAATGAATTTGTTAATGGCTTTTGTAATTTAACTTCATGGCTTAAATTTTAAAATATCACACTCTCCATTGCTTATGAGTTTTATTTTCTTTTCCTAGGTGTATGTGGAATTTGATGATCTTGAGTGGGATAAACGAGAGTGGGTTAAAGTTTATGAAGATTTTTCAACCTTCTTGGTGGAATACCACTTAATCTGGGCCAGAAGGATCAACCCTAGCCAGACTCAGGGATCAAAGAGCAAACAGATTCAGTGGCCTGCATTGGTAAGATCTATATTCCTTATGTCATTAATAATTTTCAGTTGTTTGTTTTAAAAGAATTAAGAGCTAAATATAAGTTTTGAGCTTTCTTAGTGATGAAAGATTAATATTTCTGAGAAGTGGCTTCTCCCCACCAATGCAAGAAACATGGAGAAACCTCGATTGAGGAGAAACCTCGATCCCTAGGTTGAGAAGATGCCCTGGAGAAGGAAATGCCAAGCCACTCCAATATTCTTGCCTGGAAAATCCCATGGACAGAAGAGCCTGGCAGGCTACAGTCCATGGCATCACAAAAAGTTGGACACAACTTAGCCACTAGACAAAAATAACAAAGCTCTGAAGTAGCTGGCAGATATTTCAAAATACTACTTCCATTTTCTCAAACATTTTTATGTCTTTTTGTTAATACTCTTTCAGCATATTTCGTCCACAAATAGTTCATTCTGTTTTTTAGGGGAAACATAAATTGAAGTGATGACTGCTTAGGGATAGTTGACTGATTTGTATGCAATGTGAAAGAATTTTTCTGAATGACACTTTGTGGGTTACTTTTTATAAATCATTAAGTAGCATATGGTTTTCTTTGTTAAATTTTGTCAAAATTGAGTGAATCATTGTGGATAATATCTGATATTTATGGAAGAATTACATTTGATCCTTGAACAACATGGATTTAAACTGTGCGAGTCAACTTGTATGTGGATTTTTTTCTAATAAATATGTACTCCTATGCTACACTATTTGCAGTTGGTTGACTCTACAAATGGGGGACCACAGACATGGAGAATGAATTGAGAAGTTATATACATGTACTTTAAACTGGTTTGTGGGTTGAGTTGTAACCCCCATGTTGTTTAAGGGTCAATTGTGGATTTTAAGGTAGTAAGAAAAAATTACTTCATATCAGGAGATACTCCATTTAAGAAAACAATAGATTGCAGTGAATTCTCATCATTAATTCTGTAGGGGAAAAGTCACATCTCTTTAGCCATTATTATCCCTGTTTTCTGGAAGAGTATTCAGCATTTAATAATTATTCAGTTTGAATAAAATAATTTTCTTATATTAATATCAAAGAAATATGTTAAAGGCATTGAAACACTAATTTAGGTGTTTGGTATATATAAAGATACTTTTAGAAATTTTTCAACATTAATTAACTACATAGAAGGATAGTTTAATTTGTTGGCAATCGGAGTGCTTTAAATTTTGTTTTAGTTAACCATTTAAAAGTGTAAGGAGGTAAGTGGATAAAAAGCAAAGATTGGGAGGGAAGAAGAGAGAGAATAAAATGAATTAAAGGCATTTTAAAAAGAATATAATATGGAAAGATGAAAGGTAATATTTATGAGCTATAGTTTTGATAGGATAGTTTGAATATTCTAGGAAAATAAAGAAGACAATATTATTCAGTAAGATAGATTTTTAAAAAATATTTGTTGAAGGAGTGTTTTATTGTTTAGTCGCTAAGTCGTGACTGACTCTTTGCAACCCTGTGGACTGCAGTGCGCCAGGCTTCCCTGTCCTTCACTATCACTTAGAGTTTGCTCAGACTCATGTCCATTGAGTTGATGATGTCATCCAACTGTCTCATCCTCTGTCTTTTGGATTGATAATATGAAGTTTTTAAACCATCACTAGTATGCTTTCTAATTTTATAAACAACTCAAAAATTGGATGAAATCTGTAATTATCACATATATGTGAATTTTGAATGAAAAGTTTCAAAAGCAGTAATATTAATAATACCAGAAAGTATTCCCTGGGAACATAGTTAAAGAATAGACAGAACTTTAGAAAAATCTTTGCCTTTTCTTAGAGACAGTTAAAATTAAGGTGAATTCCTAATGTATATTTATAAATTACTCATTTTGGAGAAAGTTTCTAATAGGAAATACTATTTAATAATAATTTTATCATATTCTACAAATTTGTTTCTGTTAAATCTTTTAACCCCACAAAACTACTTAAATAAACACCAAACTTTAAAAAATTCAACTTATTTTTTAAATAAAAAAAAGTACTGGAGAAGGAAATGGCAGCCCACTCTAGTGTTCTTGCCTGGAGAATCCCATGGACAGAGAAGCCTGATGGGCCACAGTCCATGGTCACAAAGAGTCGGACACAACAGAGTGACTAACACTTTCACTTTCACACATTGTAAAAAACTTAGAAAGTGCTAAATAGTGTAAACTAGAAAATCATAATCATTCTATTTCTGCCTCCAAGGAATATTTCTAACTTAATTCGTTGACATATTTTCTTAAACAGTATATGTCTCTGCTTTCTTTTTTTTCAAGCATAGAATTAAATAGTGTTTTGGAATTGTGGTATAATGTGCTTAACATAGAATTTTCCATTTTACTAATTTTTAAGTTTAAAGTTCAGTGGTATTAACTACATTCACACTGTATTTCAGTGTACAGAAATTATTCCATCTTACAAAACTGAAACTCTATATCCATTAAACGTTAACCCCTATTCCCTCCTTTTCTCAGACCCTAGGAACCATCATTTTGCTTTGTGTCTTCATGATTTTGACTCTGCTGTACCTTACATAAGTGGAATCTTACAGCAGTTGTCTTTTTGTGACTGACTTATTTCACTTAGCATGTCTGCAATGTTCATCTGTGTTGTAACCTGTGTTAGAATTTCCTTCCTTTGTGGTATAAGGCTGAATGGTATTCCATTGTATGTATATACTATATCATGTTCAGTGATTTGTCTGTTGGTGTATACTTGTATTGCTTCCACCGCTTGGCTATTGTGAAGAATGCTGCTGTGCTCTTAGGGTTACATCTATCTCTTGGAGACCATGCTTTCACTTCTTTGGGGTAAATATTCAGAAGTGTAACTGCTGGATTATATGGTAATTGTGTCTTTTAATTTATTTTGCAGCGACTGTCAGAGCAGCCGTATTACTTTACATTCTAGCCACCTCTTGCTCCCCTCAAGTTTTTGTAATAGTCATCCTAATGAGTTTGAGGTGATAATCTCCTTGTTGTTTTCATTTGCATTTCCCTAATGATTAGTGATGTTGAACATCTTTTCATATGCTTATTGGGCATTTGTATATCTGCTGAAAAATGCTTCTTCAAATTTTTTGCCCATTTTTGAATGGGATTGTTTGTTTCTGTGTTACTGAATTTTAGGGGTTCTCTGTAGTATTCTGGATTTTGATTTCTTATTAGATTTGATCTGCAACATATTTTCTACCATTCTGTGGGTTGTCTTTTTACATGGTGATAGTGTCTTTCCATGCACAAAATTTTAAAATTTTCAGTAAGTTAAATTTGTCCACTGTTTGTTTTCTTACCTTTGCCTTTGGTGTTATATCCAAGAAATCACTGCCAATTTCATTGTCATCAAGTTTTTGTCATGTTTTTTAAGAATTTGAATGTTTTAAGTCTTATATGTAGTCTGTTGATCCATCTTGAGTTAATTTTTGTATGCGCATTAGATAAGGCTCACTACTATTCCTGTTAGTGAATATTCCATTTCCCACCATCGTTTGTTAAAAACACTGTCCTTTCTCCATTGAATATTCTTGACACTATTATAAAAACTTTTTTTGCCATATACATAAGATTTTATGTCTGGTCTTTATTCAGTTTCTTTGTTATGTGTATCTCCCTTTATGCCAATACCACACTGCTCAGTGTTAGTTTATAGAAAGTTTTGAAATCAGGAAGTGTAAGTCCCTCAACTTTGTTTATTTTGAAGATTGTTTTGGCTGTTTGGTGTCCCTGGGGATTCCATTTCAGATTCAGGATGGGTCTATTTCTGCAAGAAATGTGGGGCTTTTCATGGGAATTGCATTGACTGTGTGGATCACTTTGGACAGTATTGATCTCTTAATAAGCCTTCCAGTCCATGAACACATATCTTTCCATTTATTTTCTGTGTCTTTTCAATTCTGTTAGCAGTGTTTTATGGGCTTCCCTGGTAGTCAGATGGTAAAGAATCTGCCTGCAATGAGGAGACCTAGGAGATGTGGGTTCTGTCCCTGGGTCCAGAAGATCCCCTGGAAAAGGAAATGGCCACCCACTCCAGTATTCTTGCCTGGAGAATTCCATGGACAAAGGAGCCTGGTGGGCTACAGTCCATGGGTCGCAAAGAGTCGGACATGACTGAGCGACTAACACACTGCAGTGTTTTGTAGTTTTCAGTGTACCAGTGTTTTCCCTCTATGGTTATTCCTACATAATTCAGCTTTTTCAATGCTACTGTAAATGGAATTGTTTTGTTAATTTTATTTTCATATTTTTCATTACTAGAGTATAGAAATGTAGTTGACTTTCATGTGCTGATTTTATATCTTTCTTCTTAGCTAACAGATTAATTGTGAAAACCTGGAAACTTTTCCAGACCAAGACAGGATGATACTTAGATAACGGGGAAAAAAGGATCTAAGTTTGGAAAATAAGTAGTAAAAGTTTTGTTTGGCAACGGTATGACTTTGTGTGGTCATACCATGCACAAATGTGAAAGCTAGTTAATGAGGGACTTCCCGCACTGTCCAGTGGTTAACTCTTCACCTTCTAGTACAAAGGGTGTGGATTAAATTCCTGGTCAGGGAGCTAAGATCCTGCATGCCTATGGCCAAAAATAAACCAAAACACAAAGCAATATTGTAACAGATTCAATACAAACTTGAAAAATGGTCCACATAAAAACTTAAAAAAAGAAAAAACTAATGCATTCAGCAGAGCAGCAGGATACAAAATCAAGGCTTTCTTTTAATCATTAGTTTTAGCTGAGGCTTCACTAAAATTGTAGATCCTGGAAAAAAAAGAAAGTAGGTCCTGGGTTTTCTATTAGTTAATGTTTCATTCTGTTTATTTCTCCTCAGTTTTTAATGGCTGCCTAATATTGTATCCTGTGATAATCCATTTACCTAGTGTTTGGTAATTTCAGTTTAGTTCAGTCTCTCAGTCCTGTCTGACTATTTGAGACCCCATGAATCGCAGCACGCCAGGCCTCCCTGTCTATCACCAACTCCCGGAGTTCACTCAAACTCATGTCCATCGAGTCGGTGATGCCATCCAGCCATCTCATCGTTTGTCGTCCCCTTCTCCTCCTGCCCTCAATCTTTCCCATCATCAGGGTCTTTTCAGATGAGTCAGTTCTTTGCATCAGATGGACAAAGTATTGGTGTTTCAGCTTCAGAATCAGTCCTTCCAATGAATATTCAGGACTGATTTCCTTTAGGATGGACTGGTTGGATCTGCTTGCAGTCCAAGGGACTCTCAAGAGTCTTCTCCAACACCACAGTTCAAAAGCATCAATTCTTTAGCACTCAGCTTTCTTTATAGTCCAGCTCTCACATCCATACATGACTACTGGAACAACCATAGCTTTGATTAGATGGACCTTTGTCTGCAAAGTAATGTGTCTGCTTTTTAATATGCTGTTTCGGTTGGTCTTAGCTTTCTTCCAAGGAGCAAGTGTCTTTTAACTTCATGGATGCAATCACCATCTGGAGTGATTTTGAAGCCCCCCAAAATAAAGTCTGTCAGTGTTTCCATTGTTTCCCCATTTATTTGCCATGAAGTGACGGGACCAGATGCCAAGTTGTTAGTTTTCTGAATGTTGAGCTTTAAGCCAACTTTTTTCACTCTGCTCTTTCACTTCCATCAAGAGGCTCTTTAGTTCTTCACTTTCTGCCATAAGGGTGGTGTCATCTGTGTATCTGAGGTTATTGATATTTCTCCCAGCAATCTTGATTCAAGTTTGTGCTTCTTCCAGCCCAACATTTCGCATGATGTAGTCTGCATATAAGTTAAATAAGCAGGGGGACAATATACAGCCTTGACATACTCCTTTTCCTATTTAGAACCAGTCTTGTTCCATGTGCAGTTCTAACTGTTGCTTCCTGACCTGCATCCAGGTTTCTCAGGAGGCAGGTCAGGTGGTGTGGCATGCCCATCTCTTGAAGAATTTTCCACAGCTTTTTGTGATCTCCACAGTCAAAGGCTTTGGCATAGTCAGTAAAGCCGAAATAGATATTTTTCTGGAGCTTTCTTGCTTTTTCGATGATCCAGTGGATGTTGGCAATTTGATCTCTGGTTCCTCTGCTGTTTTTAAAATCAGCTTGAACATCTGGAAGTTTACGGTTCACGTATTGCTGAAGCCTGGCTTGGAGAATTTTGAGAATTACTTTCCTAGCGTGTGAGATGAGTTCAATTGTGCTGTAGTTTGAGCATTCTTTGGCATTGTCTTTCTTTGGGATTGGAATGAAAACTGACCTTTTCCAGTCCTGTGGCCACTGCTGAGTTTTCCAAATTTACTGGCATATTGAGTGCAGCCCTTCACAGATCATCTTTCAGGATTTGAAATAGTTCAACTGGAATTCCATCACCTCCACTAGCTTTATTTGTAGTGATGGTTCCTAAGGCCCACTTGACTTCACATTCCAGGAAGTCTGGCTCTATGTGAGTGATCACACCATCGTGATTATCTGGGTCATTAAGCTCTTTTTTGTACAGTTCTTCTGTGTATTCTTGCCACCTCTTCTTAATATCTTCTGCTACTGTTAGGTCCATACCATTTCTGTACTTTATTGAGCCCATCTTTGCATGAAATGTTCCCTTGGTATCTCTAATTTTCTTGAAGAGATCTCTAGTCTTTCCCATTCTGTTGTTTTCCTCTATTTCTTTGCATTGACCGCTGAGGAAGGCTTTCTTATCTCTTCTTGCTATTCTTTGGCACTCTGCATTCGGACGCTTATATCTTTCGTTTTCTCCTTTGCTTTTCACTTCTCTTCACAGCTATTTGGTAATTAGTTTGGTGATTTAGTTTTTTCTGAATTTTTGTTATTAGAAAAAAGTGTAATCAGTGTCATTGTTATAAATATATAAATCTTTGTCTGAATCTGATTATTTTTAAAGTTTAGATTCACAGTAATAGAATCTAAAGGGTATGAACCTGAAAACAACAAAATCTAAAATATGATACTCTACACAAATTATTTAAAAGTTATACTTAACTTCCATTGTCCCCAGTAAATGATTATTCTCATCCCTCCCTGACTCTTAAGCCTCCAACTCCTTCCCTATAAGCATTGATTACTTGTTTTCAGAACATCTTGTTTTAAAACCCAAACATTTTAAAAGGGGGGATTTTTACAATTCAGGAACAAATTGTGTTGTTTTTTTGTATCTTCTAATTTGCATTTCTTTAATAGGATGAATATTTTTTTTCGTATTTATCAGCCACTTGTACTTTTGTGAACTGTATTTTCAATTACGTGTTAGAGTTTTGTGTTTTTCTAATATGTTTTGTGTTTTTTTTTAATATATTTAAAATATTATTACAGATATATTTGTTTTTTGTTTGTCAGCTCATTTTAGGAGAGAAAGTCTTTTTGAATTGTATGTTTATTATATTTAAAGAAAGTCTGTCTAATGTAATGTCTTTTTTAATTCAGATAGGAAGTGTCTTCCTTTCTGTTTCCTTTATTTGTTCCAGGATGCTGTAAAAATTAATAGAACAAATAATAAAAATCAGAATGGATGGTATAGCCTAGAAAATAATCATTTTAACTTTAAGACTTTGTAAACATTCATTTATGTGTAATATAGGTGACTAAAATTCTGTTGTTTATCTGTTCACTAAAATGAAACTTATTTAAGGAGATCTACAACCAGTAGTTACGAATTTCTGAATTTGAGAATTCATATAGCGTAATAAAATACTGTGCATGCAAATTGGAGTTATTTTAGGGAAACATGTGAGGGGGCAATTGGATGAACATAGTGGAGCGTTAGTCTTGTTTCTAATTCTCTACAGATTTAATGTTTGTAATTGTTGGCACAAGATCCTTGCTTTCTTGTTCTTCTGTACCTAAACATGTTTGTGTTATCTTCTTTGCAGTTGTTTTCACACCCCGTGTGGTACCTGTTAAATATTACGTATTGGTTGTGTTATCTGGTTTACTCCTTATTCTAAGAAATCAATAGAAACCAGCAAATATACCAGCTGGTTTTTGGAATCATGACTTAAAAGAAAAATCCTGTTATCTCATTAACCTATTCTAAAGTTTACATTAAAATTTTTAAAGTAAAACTTCAAAAGTGGTATAGTATAATAATACCCAGGTTACTTCTCTGAAAGTGTCTCTTGTCTCTTTCATCTTTCTTCCCAAGATCTCAATAGCATAACATGTATTGAAGCACTGCATATATAACACACTGAAATGGTGTCTGTCTTTCTGCTTGGTCCTGTATGATCAGGGTACCACCTGAGGCCATTCTGATGATGGAGGCCAGGGTAACTTACATTTTTATGTAAGTTACTTAATATGTTGTTAAATTTATTTTATTTTTTAATGAAATAAAATACTCATGAAATCCCATTTATCTGCACCAGGGAAAGAAAGTGTTGCATTCATAATTGAAATCAACGAGTTGCCTACCTAACTGGGTTAGGGCCCTGGCTCCATCTCCTTTAGGAAAACCTTCTGTGGGGAGTGGGGCTTTGACCCTAACCTAGCTGGGCTGTAACACTGCTGCATTTTCTAAGGGGCTGAGTTTTCTGCTACTTTCTGCTGGCCCAGTCTTCCAGACTTCCCCATCCAGAATTAATTTCACTATCTTGTGCTCTTTTAGAACATGGATTTTGTAACTGTGTTTTAACACCTGGCACATTCTACTTTGTATAATACTTATTTGTTTACATGTCTGTCTTTCTCTAATAGATTGTAAGTTCTTTGAGGACAGGATCATGTCATGGTCATCTTTGTATCATCCTAGGACTCTAGCAGAGTACCTTACCCATATTAAGACAGTGAGTAAATGCTTAAAGTGATGAATTTACTCTATCCCAGCTACTGAAAAAGAACCCCACTAGGAGTTACAGCAGATTTCCTGCCTGTTACTTTATGCTAAGATCAAAGTATAAGAGAGCGTCATCAGCCAGTTATGGTAATGTCAGTTACAAGTGTTGAACATGGCAAGTAGTTAAAAATAAACAGCAAAAATGTTTAGAATAAATACCCTTTTTCTAATCAAATGTGAATGTGATTCCTTAAGTTTTCATAGGGGGAAATGAAATATCTTCACTGTCAACTAAATTTTCCAATCTAAAATGATTATCTGAATTTTTGGAATGAGTTTTAAGAAGCTCTGACTTCTCTTTTATTCCATTGCAACTTTTCCTTCACTAAATAGGTTATTCTGGATTGGTTTGACCAGGAGTTGTGATCGGATCATAAGCACGTAAACCTTCATCAGTATATTTCCTTTTGCTTATTTTGCCTAATGAAAATGCTTTTTACTTGCTTTCTATTTTGAAAGAAACCCTCTCAAGGTAGAATAGAATTCACCTCTCTTTGGGACACACTTGGCATTTATGTTCAGCTCTTACGTTTCCAGACTTGGTTAGATTATGACTTTAACCAAATTTTATTGAAATGTGAAGATACGCCATATTCTGTGAATTGAGCTTTGACATAAATTCATTTTGAGAGTTTTTACATATTGATCATTGCATTTTAGAATTAGAATTCTTAGTTTTACAGTTCTTTGTACTTCATAAACATTGAAATAATATACCTTTAGGATTATTATTTCTCAGGAAGATAAAGCATTTTATGAGATTAAATTATGTATAGTAAAGGATTAAACTTTTTAAATGAAAAAGTCTAATACTAAGAAGGATTCCAGTGAATAAACATGTCTTTCATTTCTTGTGTGTCATCAAATGACATTATTTGGGGGCAAAGTATTAAGTTACAAGAACCATAAATAAGTTTCTACTCTTTGATTAATTCTTCTCTTAGGAAATTATCCTTATAAAATAATTATTAAAAAGTAAAATTTTTTTTAATAATTAAAAATAATTTTAGTTCCATTGTTTATCAGATACCTAGGATAAGTTAGACAGGCATGCAGATAGAAAAATTAAAGACATAATTTTATGTGCAGAAAGTTGTTCATTAAGTCCTATTAGAGAAGAAAAAAGGAAACAAATGTCTGAAAATTTGTGAGTGGTGTTGAATTAATATTCTGAGAGATTAGTTAGTTCGGTCATTCTGTTGTGTCCAACTCTGTGCGAACCCATGGCTTGCAGAACGCCAGGCTTCCCTGGCGTTCCATCACCAACTCCCAGAGCTTGCTCAAACTCATGTCCATCAAGTTGGTGATGCCATCCAGCCATCTCATTCTCTGTCGTCACCTTCTCCTCTGGCCTTCAGTCTTTCCCAACTACACGGTCTTTTCCAGTGAGTCAGTTCTTCGCATCAGGTGGCCGAAGTATTGGTGTTTCAGCTTCAGTATCAGTCCTTCCAGTGAACACCCAGGACTGATCTCCTTGGTTGGATCTCCTTGCAGTCCAAGGGACTCTCAAGAGTCTTCTCCAACACCATAATTCAAAAGCATCAGTTCTTCGGCACTCAGCTTTCTTTATAGTCCAGCTCTCACATCCATACATTACTACTGGAAAAACCATAGCTTTGACTAGATGGACCTTTGTCTGCAAAGTAATGTGTCTGCTTTTTAATATACTGTCTAGGTTGGGCATAGCTTTTCTTCCAAGGAGTAAGCATCTTTTAATTAACTTCATGACTGTGATCACCATCTGCAGTGATTTTGGAGTCCCTCAAAATAAAGTCTGTCACTGTTTCCATTGTTTCCCCATCTATTTGCCATGAAGTGACAGGACCGGATGCCATGATGTTGGTTTTCTGAATGTTGAGCTTTAAGCCATCTTTTTCACTCTGCTCTTTCACTTCCATCAAGAGGCTCTTTAGTTCCTCTTCACTTTCTGCCATAAGGGTGGTGTCATCTGCATATCTGAGGTTATTGATATTTCTCCTGGCAATCTTGATTCAAGCTTGTGCTTCTTCCAGCCCAGCGTTTCGCATGATGTAGTCTGCATATAAGTTAAATAAGCAGGGGGACAATATATAACCTTGATGTACTCCTTTTCCTATTTGGAACCAGTCTGTTGTTCCATATCAAGTTCTAACTGTTGCTTCTTGACCTGCATACAGATTTCTCAGGAGGCAGGTCAGGTGGTCTGGTATTCCCATCTCTTGAAGAATTTTCCACAACTTGTTGTGATCTACACAGTCAAAGGCTTTGGTATAATCCGTAAAGCAGAAGTAGATGTTTTTCTGGAAATCTTGCTTTTTCAATGATCCAACGAATGTTGGCAATTTGATCTCTGGTTCCTCTGCCTGTTCTAAATCCAGCTTGAATATCTGGAAGTTCATGGTTCACATAGTGTTGAAGCCTGGCTTAGAGAACTTTGAGAATTAACTTTGCTAGTGTGTGAGATTAGTGCAATTGTGCAGTAGTTTGAACATTCTTTGACATTGCCCTTCTTTGGGATTGGAAGATAATCTGAGAGATTATGCAGCTTTAAGATTATAAATAAGAATAGAGAAACATGAACAAATAAAATTTAAGTAGAAACATCTTGATTATAGTGGTGTTAAAATTATCAATATGTATTAAAGTATTATAGAGTAATTAAAATCATCCTTCAAAATGGAAGGTTAATGCCTAATGATAATTTCTTTTTAATGAAAACAACTGTTGTTTCCCAAGAAAGTAGAAATTCTAATGTAATATTTATCTGGCAGTTTTATTTTGGAAATAGTTTTATTCAAATGAGTTAGTTTATTTGTTTTAAGTTTCTGTTGATATATTTTAATATCTACTTTTTATATTAATGCAGCATTTTTAATATCTGTTTTTAACAGTTCAAAGAATTAAGATTTTCTGATAAAATTAACGATTGAAACAATGACCAAGTAAAATATAATAAGTATTATGTGAGATTTGTTTTTAATTCTGTCTGAATTACTATTTGCCCAGAAGTTTACATAGCATGATATGACCTTAGGGGTCTTCTAAAATAGATTTCGAGAATGCAGTTGGCTGAAAAAGACAACAGGAGTCTAGCAGCCATGTAGGAAGGCAGTGTATTAAAGAACATAAGCCTTGATGCTGGACTTCCTGTTTCAAACCTCTGTTGTACCCTTTATTCTTAGTATCTGGATAAACTTCAATAATTTATTCTCCTTATGTCTCACTACCTTCATAATAATAGTACTTACTATGTAGAGTTGTAAAGGTTAAGCAACAAAATTTATAGATAAAAACCTCAGAGCAACAAGGTTCTACTTTATAGCACATGGAATTATGTTTACCTTACACTTTACAGTGTGGTAAGGTGTAATAGAGAATTTTATACAAACATACACATGTATACACACACACACATATTCATATATGAAAGTGTTAGTTGATCAGTAGTGTTCGACTCTGATCAGTCTGTATTGCAGAGGAATTTGCTATGCTGCTAACAGAATTGACTCTTGTGCAATATATCAGATACTGTTATGAACAGGCTTAGTTACAATTGGCCCTTACTCATTTTATTGGAATTCTTAAGTCAGTTTGAAACAGTCACTCTGTGTCACTCAGTTCACAAGCGTGTACTGAGACTATTTATCATTGTGTGGGATTGGATATTGTCGATAGTAAGGCTTACTTCTCTCTTACAGGCAGTACACAAGGAGTAACGAGAATTATAGTAATTACATTAATATTAGAAGTATATTTTAAGATATGTCTTATTGTGATCAGTCATAGGGCAAGGGCAGTCATAGTGCATTGGTATAAATTGCAAGTGCCCCAGAGGAACTTGAGTAGGTTTAGAGGTCTGTAGGGAGCCCATGGGTGTGCGGTTAAGATGGAGGGGCATTTTCCCAGGGCTATTTTGACTTCAGTCTGTCAGATGGCCCTTTTGAGTCAGAGTACAAGTTCTTTCCCACTCCTGGTGCCTAACTGGCATTATTTGTTGAGTCTGCCTGACCCATTTCATTAAAAGCTCATTTTTATAGGCTGGTTGCCATCCCTTGCTTTCCTCGTGGAAGAGAGACCCTCTAATCTGCTTATTCTAGTTAGTAAATTTTTTCTTGCCTAGCTTGACCAGGTGTCAGGCTTAATGTTTCTTTTTCTTTCTTTTTAGCTGTTACTGTTAATAATAGTCAAGGAATTGTATAGTTAGCTCGTTTTAAAAATTGTATATTTCTTTATGTATTCAGTGTGCCAGATCTCTATGAGTTAGATTCATCCTTCCTAAATTCCACTGATAACTTTTAGCTCTACTAACTGATCATTGTCTGACTACAGTTGTATACCATGAATGGTCCTTTGTCACCCATGAATTAAAGGGTTTATCATCCCCTACCCTCTCATTCTTTTTCTTCCAGACTACACAGTTTAGGTAGTTAGCATTTGTAATGCACATCACACTTCTGACATCAACTGCACTAAGCTCAGTTAACTGTACAGTTTTGAACAAACAGTCTTTACAAGACTGCTCTTACTTCTGACACCACTGCAAATCCAAGGGTTTTTGAAAACTATCCTCAGGTTCAGTAACTTGCTGGGGGGGCTCAGAACTTACTGAAAACTGTTATGCACCAGCCCCTAGTTTGTTGCAGAGAAAAGGTATAAATGAAAATCTGTCAAAGGTACAGAGTCCCATGGAGCTCCTGATCATCTCTCTGTGGAATCATGAATAGCATTATTTCTTCTTGACCACAGTGTATAAAAATATGCATGGATAGTTGTAAAACAGGAAAAGCTAAGGCAAGCCTTGGTTTTGATTGTTTTTACTGGGACTTCATAACAAACTGTTCGCATGGCTAACTTAGTCTGTAGCCCCTCCCAGAGGGTCAGACTAATACTTTTTAATTATCACTTCCTTTGGAGGTCACAGTGATAATGTGTGGCTCAGAGTCCCATCATAGGTCATAGTGAATTATTCTCTGGATAAAATTTATCTTTCAGTTGCTCAGTTATGTCCGACTCTTTGCCACCCCATGATCTGTAGCACGCCAGACTTCCCTGTTCTTCACTATCTCCCTGAGTTTGCTCAAACACGTCCATTGAGTCCATGATGCCATCCAGCCATCTCATTCTCTGTCGCCCCTTTCTCTTCCTGCTCTTAATCTTTCCCAGCATCAGCGTCTTTTCCAGTGAGTCAGCTCTTCACATCAGGTGGCCAGAGTATTGGAGGAGCTTTCCGCATTAGTCCTTCCGGTTAATCATCAGGGTTGATTTCCTGTAGGATTGACTGGTTTGATCTCCTTACTGTCCAAGGGACTCTCTGCATTCAGTTGAGTGTGTCTTTCCCTTTTTCTTTTGCCTTTCACTTCTCTTCTTTTCTAAGCTATTTGTAAGACTTCCTCAGGCAACCACCTTGCCTTCTAGCAATTCTTTTTCTTGCGGATAGTTTGGGTCACCACCACCTGTGCAGTGATATGAATCTCCATCAGTAGTTCTTCAGGTACTCTTGTCTGTCAGATCTAATCCCTTGAATCTGTTCATCACCTACCCTGTATAATCATAAGGGATTTGATTTAGGTCATACCTTTATTGGAGAAGGCAATGGCAACCCACTCCGGTACTCTTGCCTGGAAAATCCCGTGGACAGCAGAGCCTGGTGGGCTGCCGTCTATGGGGTCACACAGAGTCAGACATGACTAAAGCGACTTAGCAGTAGCAGCATACCTTTATGGTCTAGTGGTTTTTCCTGTTTTCTTCAGTTTAAGCCTGAATTTTGCAATGAGTTCTTGATCTGAGCCACAGTCACTTCCACGTCTTGTTTTTTGCTGACTGTATAGAGCTTCTCTATCTTCTTCTGTAAGTAATATAATCAGTCTGACTTCAGTGTTGACCATCTAGTGATGTCCATATGTAGAGTCATCTCTTGTGTTGTTGGAAGAGGATGTTTTGGTATGACCAGTGCATTCTCTGGCAAAACTCAGTTAGCCTTTGCCCTGCTTCATTTTGTTCTCCAAAGCCAAACTTTCCTATTAATCCAGGTATCTCTTGACTTCCTACTTTTGCATTCAAGTCCCCTATGATGAAAAGGACATCTGGTTTTTTTTGTTAGTTCTGGAAGGTGTTGTAGATCTTCACAGAACCAGTCAGCATCAGTTTCTTCAGCATCAATGATTGGTGCATAGATTTAGATTACTGTGATGTTGAATGTTTAGTAATGTATTAAAAACCTTTATATCCTAAAATTATTTTGGAATCATTTTCTTGATAATTTGACCTTCCCATTATAAGTATTTGCCCATATCTGTTTGTACTTTTTGTAACAGTTGGAATTCCTTGGGATTTTTATTTTATTGCTATATAATTTAAAGCAACCAAAAGCAGGTAGCCATATAAAATATAGATAGATATTGTTGATTATATTTTCTTCTTGTCCAGAAATATGATTGTCTGTTTACCATGTGTTCTCATTTGAGAAATTATTTTCAGCTCTTGAATGGAAAATCTCTACTTTGGTGTTGAGTTTTAGATGTTTGCCTCTTTACAAAAGTAGCTTTCCTTTCACTGTATATTTTTTTACTTTATAAATGGTCACAAGTAACTTAAAATGCAGCAGCATTTTATATATATGTTACATGATAATTAAATTCATTCAGTATATATTTTAAAGTTTGCTGCATGCTAAGCATTATGTAAGTATTGTAAATCAGTCCTTCTGTCTGACACATAATTATTTAAATGCACCTGTGAAGAGTTGTATGAAAAATGCAGATTTCTCTTAATACTGTTTTAAAGTATATTTATTTTACTTACTATTTGAAAACATATGATGTAAGTTTTACTTTTTTACATGTAATAGTGTAAATAATAATAACATTGTTTGATTTTTGAGGTCTTAGAAACTTCCAGGAATTTTTTCAGTGTTTTTACGTTATCCTTTTGAGGTAAATATGTTTATTATCCCTATTTTATAGATAAGTAAACTTGAGACATGGTATAGTTAACTGTGGAAAGAACTGTCTATTGAAAAGTTCAAATAATTATGGAAAAGTGATAATCTTTTCTCATTCACTTTCATATATTTCCCATAGGTATCTCTGGTTAACAGATTGTCCTTTTAGAATTCCCCAGTTTTCTTCCTCCCTTCTTGGTAAATGGGCTCCAAAAGTGTTATTTTCAAATTAAAAAGATAAAGTCTTTTGCAGTCCTTATTATGATGCAGCACTGTAATGTACAGATACATCAGTTCAGTTCAGTTCAGTTGCTCAGTCGTGTCCGACTCTTTGCGACCTCCATGAATCGCAGCACACCAGGCCTCCCTGTCCATCACCAGCTCCTGGAGTTCACCCAGACTCACGTCCATTGAGTCAGTGATGCCATCCAGCCATCTCATCCTCTGTCGTCCCCTTCTCCTCCTGCCCCCAATCCCTCCCAGCATCAGAGTCTTTTCCAATGAGTCAACTCTTCCCATGAGGTGGCCAAAGTACTGGAGTTTCAGCTTTAGCATCATTCCTTCCAAAGAAATCCCAAGGCTGATCTCCTTCAGAATGGACAGGTTGGATCTCCTTGCAGTCCAAGGGACTCTCAAGAGTCTTCTCCAACACCACAGTTCAAAAGCATCAATTCTTCGGCGCTCAGCCTTCTTCACAGTCCAACTCTCACATCCATACATGACCACAGGAAAAACTATAGCCTTGACTAGACGAACCTTTGTTGACAAAGTAATGTCTCTGCTTTTTAATATGCTATCTGGGTTGGTCATAACTTTCCTTCCAAGGAGTAAGCATCTTTTAATTTCATGGCTGCAGTCACCATCTGCAGTGATTTTGGAGCCCAAAAAAATAAAGTCTGACACTGTTTCCACTGTTTGCCCACCTATTTCCCATGAAGTGATGGGACCAGATGCCATGATCTTCGTTTTCTGAATGTTGAGCTTTAAGCCAACTTTTTCACTCTCCTCTTTCACTTTCATCAAGAGGCTTTTTAGTTCCTCTTCACTTTCTGCCATAAGGGTGGTATCATCTGCATATCTGAGGTTATTGATATTTCTCCTGGCAATCTTGATTCCAGCTTGTGTTTCTTCCAGTCCAGCATTTCTCATGATGTACTCTGCATATAACTTAAATAAGCAGGGTGACAATATACAGCCTTGACATACTCCTTTTCCTATTTGGAACCAATCTGTTGTTCCATGTCCAATTCTAACTGTTGCTTCCTGACCTGCATACAGATTTCTCAAGAGGCAGGTCAGGTGGTCTGGTATTCCCATCTCTTTCAGAATTTTCCACAGTTTCTTGTGATCCACACAGTCAAAGGCTTTGGCATAGACAATAAAGCAGAAGTAGGTGTTTTTCTGGAACTCTCTTGCTTTTTCCATGATCCAGCGGATATTGGCAATTTGATCTCTGGTTCCTCTGACTTTTCTAAAACCAGCTTGAACATCAGGAAGTTCACAGTTCACGTATTGCTGAAGCCTGGCTTGGAGAATTTTGAGCATTACTTTACTAGCGTGTGAGATGAATGAAATTGTGCAGTAGTTTGAGCATTCTTTGGCATTGCCTTTCTTTGGGATTGGAATGAAAACTGACCTTTTCCAGTCCTGTGGCCACTGCTGAGTTTTCCAAATTTACTGGCATATTGAGTGCAGCACTTGCACAGCATCATCTTTCAGGATTTGAAATAGCTCAACTGGAATTCTATCACCTCCACTAGCTTTGTTCATAGTGATGCTTTCTAAGGCCCACTTGACTTCACATTCCAGGATGTCTGGCTCTAGGTGAGTGATCACACCATCATGATTATCTGGGTCATGAAGCTCTTTTTTGTACAGTTTTCTGTGTATTGTTGCCATCTCTTCTTGATATCTTCTGCTTCTGTTAGGTCCATACCATTTCTGTCCTTTATTGTGCCCATCTTTGCATTAAATGTTCCCTTGGTATCTCTAATTTTCTTGAAGAGATCTCTAGTCTTTCCCATTCTGTTGTTTTCCTCTATTTCTTTGCATTGATCGCTGAAGAAGCCTTTCTTATCTCTTCTTGCTATTCTTTGGAACTCTGCATTCAAATGGTTATATCTTTTCTTTGCTCCTTTGCTTTTCGCTTCTCTTCTTTCCACAGCTATTTGTAAGGCCTCCGCAGACAGCTATTTTGGTTTTTTGCATTTCTTTTCCATGGGGATTCTCTTGATCCCTGTCTCCTGTACAATGTCATGAACCTCATTCCATAGTTCATCAGGCACTCTATGATAATCAGATCTAGGCCCTTAAATCTATTTCTCACTTCCACTGTATAATCATAAGGGATTTGATTTAGGTCATACCTGTATGGTCTGGTGGTTTTCCCTACAGATATATGGTGTAGCCCTAATACTATTAAAATTTTAAATTTAAAATAAATGCTATTTATGGTTTGTTTTTTTCTCCCATTGGAGTATGTGGAGTCCATTTAAACATAGCATGTCTGAAGAACATTAATTTTGAAACACCAGATGAATTTTGTTTTAGAAGAGCAGTGATGCATATAGTCTTCTATTTCAGCTAAATTATGGTGTTACTGGGCTTTAAGTCAGCTTGCTTTAAAATTTTCATCACTTTGTAGTACAAATAAAGCTGAGGCTGCTCTACTCCTAACTTGGTATGTAATTCACTCAGTGTCTTTGTGACACCATAGACTGTAGCTGACCAGGGTCCTTTGTCCATGGAATTCTCCATGTAAGAATATAGAATGGGTTGCCATTTCCTTCTCCAGGGGATCTTCCCAACCCAGGGATAGAACCTGGGTTTCCTGCATTGCAGGCAGATTCTTTATCATCTGAGCCACCACAGCAGGGAAGCCCACTAACTTGGTATCCCTGTCATTGTTACGTATTATCAAAAGTTAATGCACACGAGCATACACTTGTCTTTTTTGAATAAGTACCTAGAGAAGAAATCACAAAACAGAACAAAGCTTCAACAGAATCTTTCCGTCTTTGTCTTAAACCAAGAGCTACTCTCATAAAACTGTCCCTCAAAAAAAATTTTTGCCTGCTGCACAACCTTTGACCTTTCTTCATCCACAGACTGCCTGAATCTCTCTCTTCCAAACGGAGCTTTATAACCTTTCACTGTTTCAAGATTTTTATAAATGGTATGAAAGCACTAGGGATCTTTTTGGTAATGGAACAATTCTATATAATGGTTGTGGTGGTGGTTACATGAATCTGGACATAGGATAAAATTGAATAGATTGCATGCGGGTACACACACACAGGTATGAGTACATGTAAATCTGAAGAAATAGGATTTGTAGTTTGTACCAATATCAGTTTCCTGGTTTTGACATTATGTTATAGTTCTATCAGATGTTACTTGTTTTAAGAAAGTAGATGACTTTTGTTTTAGGCAGTTTCCTATGAAGCTATAATTATTTCAAAATAAAAAGAGAAAAAAGTAGGTCACAACACATGTGAGAGAAATTTGAGAAACATTTTCATGCTTTTTATTTTTTAAACTAAATTTCCCTTTTAAGCAAAATTCCATAAGGCGTTTGTTTTTTTTAATTAAAGTAGATTAAATTTTTGAAAATTAATATAAAAGTACTAACAAATTGCTAAAAGATTAGGAAGTGATAAAAATTGTAGAATAAACTAAAGAAATTGAACATTCAAATAGAATATACTCTGAACAATAAAGGTAGTCGAAAGTAAATGTAAAAGTTAACTAAAATAGTAAACTTATTTTTAGAAATAGAGGAAAGTGAAATATATGAGTTTACATAAAAGTCCCTGTCCATCATGTTCATCTCAATTGTAATACATAAAATAACAGCATAACATTATTAATTTCAGAGGTCTAAAAATCAAAGGTATGTGGTGACAGCCTTTCTCTTTTCTCTCACTTAGTAAAAGAGGGAAGTTCACTACTGGGACAGTGAATTCATAATGACCTTCTTTACATCATTTATTGTACTTGTGATTAACTTGTACTTAATGTTTACAGTTAAGTACATCATTACTATAAAAACGTTATTTTGATAATGGTTTTAGAAAGAATTCCCAGCATTCTTTGGTTCTCAAAAAATGTCAGTTACAAATATATTTTCCAAATGAAAATCTAATTTTCACCTGCTTTCCTTAGAAATCTTAAGTGTCTTCTAATCTTAAATAAAAGAGCAAACATCCATTTAGTAAACATGCAAGATTTTGCATGATCTTGCCCTTCTCACCACCCATCTCCATCCCCTGTTGCCCCATTGTTCTTCATAGCTCATCCACGTAATTTTCTTTGAATTCCTTAAAAAACAGCATGTTTTTTTCTGCCTTGGCATTTTGGCTTATCTCAGCTTTAGAACACATTCCCAAATAATTTGATTTATACCTCAGATATTACTTCATTTCTTAATGGAAGGGCTCTATACTCATGGTCTAAATTAAAAGTACTTAGTAAATTTTTGTAATGTTTTTTATCAGTCACAGTTACAATTTTTACATTTTAATACTATATATTTCATGTGATTATGTGATGAATGTCAGTCTGCTGCTAGAATATGTAACTCATGGGGGCAGGGCTGTGCTTTCTTGCTCGACGTTGCCATCCCTCTCCTTTGTTAGTGAATTAGACTTAAAGTACAATTGATCACACTCTCCTTTTCATTTATTTTTTACCGTTTTATTGATTTGTCTCTGTGCTGTATTTCCTCTGACATGTCTTGTACTTTGCTTACTCTTTTCCATGATATTTAATAACCTTTCAACCATCCATTGCTCTTATCAGAAATTTTCAACTAAGGGGACTTCTTGGTGGTCCAGTGGTTACGATGCCTTGCTTCCAATGCAGGGATGCAGGGGAACGTGGGTTCGAGCCCTGGTTGGGGAACTGAGCTCCCACATGCGTAAGTGCAGCCAAAAAATAAATAATTAAAAAAATATTTTTCAACTAGTCTCTTTTCTTGTACCTAGAAGTTCTAACTGATTGTTTTCTAATTCTGCTTGCCTTTCTTGTAAATAGCAAAAATAAATTCTGTTTTCTACACATTTCAAGCTTTTTATTTTTTTAAACATTTACAATTTCTAATTATTCTATGTTAAACTATCTGTTAATTCTCATATCTTAAAGTTTTTCCTGTTTGCTGTCCATGATACCTTTTGCTTAGTTAATTTTTAACTCTCCACACCCCCTTTCCAGGCTAAGATGGTTGGGGGATTTTGTGAGAATATTGTGAGGCCTAGAATGAAGGTACAGAGGATTTGCTATTCAGTCTGCCACATACCTGGAGTAGCACTGTAGTGATGGTCTTCAATCACTTTAAAGACGACGGGTCATGTTGTAGAGTTCT